>NC_054467.1:267717614-268049164 GCF_017639515.1 Carcharodon carcharias
AAATTCCTCCCTCTCACTAGACCCTTGGTTCCCTAACCTGTCTGGGAAATTATTTGTGTCCTCTTTGGTGAATCGAAATATGTGTTCAACTCTTCTGCCATTTCTTTGTTCCCCATTATAAATTCCCCTGTTTCTAACTGTAAGGGACCTATATTTGTCTTTGCTAATCTTTTTCTCTTCACATACTTAGAGAAGCTTTTATAGTCAATTTTTATGTTCCCTGCAAGTTTACTCTCATACTCCATTTTCTCCTTATTGCTCAATCATTTTGTCCACTTTTGCTGAATTCTAAACTGCTCCCAATCCTCAGGCTTGCTGCTTTTTCTGGCAATTTTATACGTCTCTCTTTGGATCTAATATTATCCCTAATTTCTTTTGTAATACCTGGTTGAGCCACCGTTCCTGTTTTATTTTTGTACCAGACAGGAATGAATAATTGCTTTAATTCATGCATACATTACTTAAATATTAGCCATTGCCTATTCACCGTCAACCTTTTTAGTAAGGTTCCCCAGTCCATCATTGCCAACTTGCATCTCATACCCTCATCATTCCCTTTATTTAGATTCAGGATCCTAGTTTCGGATTCAAATTCTTCACTCTCCATCCTAATGAACAATTCTATCATTTTATGGTCATTCTTCACCAAGGGACCCTGCACAACAAGACTGTTAATTAATCCTTTCTCATTGCACAATACCCAGTTTAGGAAAGCCTGCTCTCCTGTCGGTTCTCAACGTATTGGTCTAAAAAACCATCATGTACTCCAGGAAATCCTCCTCCACAGTATTATCGCTAACTTGGTTTGTCCAATCTATATATAGATTAAAGTCACTCATGATTACAGTTGTACCATTCTTGCATGTGTCTTTAATTTCCTGCTTAATGTCTTCCCTTATATCTCCGTTACTGTTTGAGGATGGCAGATTACTGTTTGGGGAACTATAGGCAACAACCACTAATGCTTTCTGCCTCTTATGTTTCTTATCTCCACACAAACAGATTGCACATAATGATTTTCTGAACCAATATCCTTCCTTACTATTGCATTGATTTCCTCTTTTACTAACAGTGCTACCCAACCTCCTATTCCTATTTGACTGTCCTTCCTAAATACTGAATACCCCTGGATATTCAGCTCCATACCTTCGTCACCCTGCAGTCATGTCTCTGTAATTGCAACTATATCATAACTATTTATATCTATTTGTGCTGTTAATTCATCTACCTCATTGCAAATGCTCCATGCATTAAGATACAATGCCTTTAGACTTGTCTTTTTAACCTTGTTAGTCATTTTTTTTTTGTTCATGGGATGTGGACATCACTGGCTAGTGACCAGCATTTATTGCCCATCCCTAATTGCCCTTGTTCAGAGGGCATTTAAAAGCCAACCACATTTGCTGTGGGTCTGGAGTCACATGTAAGCCAGACCAGGTAAGGACAGCAGATTTCCTTCCCTAAAGGACATTGATGAACCAGATGGGTTTTTACAACAATCAGCAATGGTTTCACGGTCATCATTAGACTTTTAATTCCAGATTTTTATTGAATTCAAATTCCGCCATCTGCTGTGGCGGGATTCAAACTCGGGTCCCCAGACCCTTACCCTGGGTCTCTGGATTATTAGTCCAGCAACAATACCTCTACACCATTGCCTCCCCATAATAGCTTTATTTTACACTTATGACCCCATTTGTTTCTCACCCTTTGTTTTTTCTGTCTTCCACTTTTGCTTCTTTCTTTTCTGTCTTTTGTTTCTATCCTTGTTTCCCCCTCCTCTGCCTCCCTGCTCAGGTTCCCATCCCCCTGCTATTCTAGTTTAAACCCTCCCCGACTGCACTAGCAAACACCCCCGCCCTCCGAAGGCATTGGTCTCGGTCCTGCCCAGATGCAACCAGTCCTGTTTGTATTGGTCCCATCTTCACCAGAACCGGTCCCAATGTCCCAGGAATCTGAATCCCTCCTCTCTATACTATTTCTTCAGCCACATATTCATCCGATATATCCTATTATTTCTACTCTCGCTAGCATGTGGCACTGGTAGTAATCCTGAGATTACTACCTTTGAGGTCATATTTTTGAATTGATGTCCTAACTCCCTATATTCAGCTTGTAGGACCTCATTCCTTTGTTTAACCTACATCGTTGGTACCAATATGAACCATGACCACTGTCTGTTCACCCTTCCCCTTCAGAATGCCCTGCAGCCTTTCTGAGACATCCTTGACCCTGGCACCAGGGAGGCAACATACCATCCTGGAGTCTCTTTTGCAGCCGCAGAAATGCCTGTCTGTTCCCCATACTATTGAATCCCCTATCACTTCAGCCCTGCCACTCTTCTTCCTCCCCTCTTGTACAGCAGAGCCACCCATGGTGCCATGGACTTGGCTCCTGCTGCTTTCCCCTGATAAGCTGTCTCCCCCAACATTATCCAAAATGGTATATCTGTTAGAGAGGAGGATGGCCACAGGGGACTCCTGCTTTCCTCTACTCTGCCTGGTGGTCACCCATCCTCTTTCTGCCCATTCAGTCCTTACCTGCGGTGTGGCCACCTCACTGAATGTGCTGTCCATGACAATCTCAGCATCACGGATGCTCCACAGTGAATCCTCCCACAGCTCCAGCTCCGAAATGCAATTAGTCAGTAGTTGCAGCTGGACACACTTCCTGCACACATGGTTACTAGGGACATTGGAAGTGTCCATGACTTCCCACATAGCTCAGGAGGAGCATATCACCGGTGTGATCTTTGCTGCCATGACTTCCGTATAGATTAAGGTAGTTAGTTACTCCCTTTAAAGAATACTCACTATGCTAGGGGCCTTATTCCACTCCAAACATTCCCAATACAGTCCAAAGTCCTCACCTTATTTTATTTAAACTAATGTACTGCAGCAGTTTAATTAATAGAAAATTAGAAGTAGAAGTACTCACCTGACCCTACTTACTAATCAGCTGCCTCCCCTGCATCGCATCTCTTCTTGAATCGCGACATCACTTCAAACTCTACTGCCTGAAGGTCCTGAGGGTCTGCCTCTCCTCTCCGGGCTCAGCCTCTGTTTGTCGCGCCCTTTTATACCACTCTTGCTGACCCCTCCTTTCCGGTCTAAAACTCATCATCTTCCAATCCTAACAGCAACTTTTAGTTAATTGCTATATTAAAGAAAGACCAGACTTAAGATAGAATTTAACCCTTAATTTAACCCTTAAACTCCCTCAGTCACCAATCTCCAACTGAAGATCTCTATTGCAACCAAATACAGCTCTCCAATGCATTACTTGCTCCCTTACTCCGACTCCATCTATTAACTTACTATTCTCTATTTTAGTGCTATCTGCCTCTCCCAACATTCCATGCACCCAGGTATTACTTTCTAATATTCTCTCCTGGTTCCCACACCACTGCTGAGTTAGTTTAAACCCTCCCCAACAGCAATGGCAAAATGACCTGCAAGGAACTCAGTCCCTGCTCTGTTCAGATGCAACGCGTCTGGATTGTACAGGTGCCATCTCCCCCAGAGCCAGTCCCAGTGTCCCAGGAATCTAAACCCCTCCCTCCTGCACAATCTTTCCAGCCACACATTCATCCATTTATTATCTTCCCATTCCAGTACTCATTGGCATGTGGCACTGGGAGTAATCTGGAGATTACTACTTTAGAGGTCCTGTTTGCTAATTTTCTACCTAGCTCCCCAAATTCCAATTGCAGGGCCATCCCCCCTACCTCCCTACCTATGTCATTAGTACCTATGTGGATCATGACCTCCGGCTGTTCGCCCTCCCCCACAAGAATGTCCTGTAGCTGTTCTGTGACATCCTTGACCCTGGCACCAGGGAGGCAACACACCATCCTGGAGTCACGTTGACAGCTGCAGAAATGCCTGTCTGCTCCCCTAACGGGAGAATCCCCTATCAGTACTGCCCTTCTGCTTTTCTTCCTCCCTTCCTGTACAGCTGAGCCACCCATAGTGCCACAGGCTTAGCTCTTGCTGCACTCCTCCAAGGATCCATCGCCCTCACCGATATCCAGAATGGTAAGTGAGCCTGGGGGCTCCTGCACTACCTGCCTGTTTCTCTTAGACTGCCTGGTGGTTGCCCATTCCCTACCTGCCTGCTTGCCCCTAGCTTATGGTGTGACCATCTCTCTGAATGTGCTGTCCACATAGATCACTGCCTCACAGATGCACCTCAGTGACTCCAGCCGCTGCTCAAGCTCTGAAACGCGGAGCTCAAGCTTGTGCAGCCAGTGACACTTCCTGCACGTGGGCTCCTCTGGCTCACGAGAAGTGTCCACGTCTCCCCACATGCCGCAGGGTGGGCATTCCTCTTGGCTGAGCTGTCCTGCTGTGGCTAAACCTTAGACTTTTAATTCGCTTAAACTTTTAAATCCTACTTAATAAACCTTACCAGAAAGTAGAGTTCATGCTTTATTTTAAATTTTAGGAATAGAATAAACCTTAACCACTTACCAGGTACTCACCAAATAGCTAACTTCCCCTTCAAACAATCAAATTGCTCCTTCCCTATGA
Source organism: Carcharodon carcharias (assembly GCF_017639515.1). Lineage (NCBI taxonomy): Eukaryota > Metazoa > Chordata > Chondrichthyes > Lamniformes > Lamnidae > Carcharodon > Carcharodon carcharias. The sequence goes on from NC_054467.1 coordinate 267,722,147, forward strand.
TGTGACAATGCGTTTTTTTTCACTCTCCTGGTTCCATCAGCTGACAGGTCCATCTCTCCGACCGCTCTTCTCGCAGGTGAATGATGTGGGCCGCACTCCCTGTGCTGTGTTTATTCTCTCCCCGCTCCGTGTATCTCCCACAGGTCCGTCTCTCTGACCACTCTTCTCGCAGGTGGTGAAAAAGACCAATTTTTTGCCTACTCTCTGTTTCCTGTTATCTCACCAATCCTCTATCCATGCCAATGTGTTGCCCTCTCGACTATGAGGTTTTATTTTCCGTAATAACTTTTGATGTGGCACCTTATCAAATGCCTTCTGTAAATCTAAGTACAGTACATCCACTGGTTCCCCTTCATCCACTGTACATATAACTCCTTAAAAGAGCTTCAGTAAGTTGGTTAAACATGATTTCCCTTTCACAAAACCAAGTTGACTCTGCCTGATTGCCTTGAATTTTTCTAAGTGCCCTGTTATATCATCTTTAATAATAGCTTCTAACAGTTTCCCTATGGCAGATGTTAAGATAACTGGCCTGTGGTTTCCTGTTTTCAGTCTCCCTCCATTTTTGAATAAAAGAGTTAGATTTGTCATTTTGCAATCTGCAATCCAATGGAACCTTCTAGATTTTAGGGAATTTTGGAAAATTAAAACCAATGCATCAACTAACTCACTAACCACTTCTTTTCAGACCCTGGGATGAGGTCCATCCAGATCCAGGGATTTGTTAACTTCAACTTGCAGCTCCAACAATTTTCTAAGTACCACTTCCTGATTTATAGCTATTTCTGGGATATTACTGGTATCCTCTATAGTGAAGTCCGATGCAAAATACCTGCTCAATTCATCTGCCATCTCCTTATTTTCCATTATTAATTCCTCAGATTCGCTTTCTATGAGACCAATGTTCACTTTGTTAACTCTTTGCCTCCCCTACCTCAACTCTCCTGCTTTTGTTATCTTATTTCAACACACAGCTGGCCAGCCTCCCACATTCCCCCCACCCCCATAAACTCGAGATCATCCAAAGCTCTGCTGCTCACGTCCTAATTCACATCAATTGCTGTTCACCCGTTATCCCTGCGCTTGCTGGCCTTTATTGGCTCCTGGTCAAACAGCATCTTATTTTTAAACTACTCATCATTGTTTTCAAATCCTCCATGGTCTTGACACTCACCACCTCTGCAATCTCCTCCAGCCCTACAATCCTCTGAGATATCTGGATTCCTCAAAATCCAACCTCTCGAATATTTTTGGTTTTAATTGGTCCACTATTGGTGGCCATGCATTCAGCTGCCTCAACCCTAAGCTCTGGAATTCCCTTCCCATTCCTCTTCATCTCATTACCTCACCTTCCTACTTTAAGACACTCTTCAAACCTGACCTTACAACCAAGCTTTTAGGCACCTACCCTAATAATCCCCGATGTGGCTCAGTGTCATATTTTATTTTATAATAAGCAAGGTTATAATATATGAAACACCTTGGTAAATGTGCTATAAAAATGCAAGTTGTTGTTATTGTTCTCATGATCAATCTTTTGTTCTTTCTATTTCAGGCTTTCTGTTTCTCTGTAACCCGAATTCTCACGTAATCCATTCCCTTCTGACAGGGGGACAGGCTGGAGAGGAGGCGCATATGACATGGATCAATTGGGAGTTATGATACTGTAGAATTTTAGTAATACTCCCACTTTCTCTCTGATAGATGCAAAGTCTGCTGTAGATGTTTGTTATAAAGTTACAAACAATAAAGGAAATGAATTTGGGCACTGTGGCAAGGATCAGAATGGTCAATACATAAAGTGCCGTCCTCAGTAAGTTTTGTTGAAAAGTCCAGCTTGTTTAGTATTGCCAGCACTATTACAGGCATTTTATACTGAGTGTAAGTGAAAAGATTGTGTTGTTTTATTTAATTAAGAATTAATAATCGTGTAATGGAGTTTCATAGAGAAATCAGAGATATTTGGCCACAACATCAAAGCAAATTGAACATACAACATGAGGTCTTCACTAATGGCTCATTGATAATGTTGACTTAACATAGCTGTTCTTACAGATGTCTGGGAAATTGTATTCATCTGTGTGTATCTAATTGTCTATGTGATTGTGTATGTTTGCATGATTGTCTCTTTGTGTCTGCTTGATTGTATGGGTATGTTTAAATGTATTTGTTCATTCGATATGAACAACATTTATTGCCCAACACTAATTGCCTTTTGACAAGGTGGTGGTGAGCTGCCTTCTTGAACTACTGCAGTCCATGTGGTGTAGGCACACCCACAGTGCTGTTAGGGAGGGAGTTCCAGGATTTTGACCCATTAAGGATGAAAGAATGGTGAAATAATTCCAGTCAGGACAGGGTGTGCCTTAACAGACATTTGCAGGCAGTAGTATTGTTATGTGTCTGCTGCCCTTGTCCTCTTAGGGTGGTAGAGATTGTGGGTTTTGATGGTGCTGTGGTGCATCTTATAGATGCTGATACTATGTGCTGGTAATGAAGGGAGTGAACGTTTAAGGGGGTAGATGGGATGCAAATCAACTGGGCTGATTTATCCTGGATGGTGTCAAGCTTGAGTGTTGTTAGAGCTGCACTCATCCAGGCAATTGGCAGTATTCCATCACACTCCTGATGTGTGCTTTGTAGATGGTAGACAGGCTTTGGGGAGATAGAAGGAAGGTCATTAAAGAAGCAGCTGAATATGGTTGAGTGTCAGACATTACCTTGAAGACCTCCCCTAGTGATGTCCTCAGATTGAGATGAGTGACCTGCAACAACGCCAACCATCTTCCTATGTGCCAAGTATGACTCCAACCCTTGGAGAGCTTTCCGCCTAATTCCCTCTGACTTCAATTTTTTTAGGTCTCCATGATGTCACACTCGGTCTAATAGTGCCTTGATGTCAAGGACAGTCACTCTCACCTCACATTATCTTTCTTGTCCATGTTAGACTAAGGTTGTAATGAAGACTGGAACAGAATAATCATGGCTGATCCCAAACTGGACATTGTTGAGTCAGTGACACTTGATAACACTGTGAATGACACCATCCATCACTTTGCAGATGATTGGGAGTAGACTGATGAATTTCACAACCAACAGAAAGAACCAAAGGGTTAGATTTTACTTGAGATTTTCACTGAAGCAAACTGAAATCAACATAGCTCAAACATAAAGGATGGACAACTAATATATCAAACGAAAGAAAAGGTACATTTACACTAACTAGCTAAAGCAACTGAAATATGCCTTTTCAAACCCTTTTGCTGTATGCTAGGTTTCTGACAGGTACAGTCCCAAAGTCACCCTCAGCTCTCCAGCAGAGATTCACTTCTCCCCACCATGCCAGGTTAAAATGTTCAGTATCCTTTGACAATCATTTCGACGATTGTCCTAGTTTTCCTGATATGATGATCATGGGCAAGGCGCACCTTGACAACTCTCTGTTCCTTAAACCTTCAGGAGCCCTTATGTTCTGTTCCCTCTCTTTGGAACAGAAACTGAACTCTTAAAAGCATCCTACTTGGTCATTAACACAAAACAGTTCTTCCTGCTAATCCACAGCAGTAGTATATTTGTTCCTGTGTCTCAGCTGCAGCTCTCTTTTTTCTCTGAGATACTGTGAAAGATATTAAAACTGTCACTTGACACCTCAGTGAGTTTCTGTTTGAGTTTATTTCTGCATGCCAACCAGATCGCATGGCATTTCTCTGAACTAGCTATTTAAAAGGGACATTTTAAAACATAATCATCTTGTAAAGTTCATCCCTATGGTGGAGATGAATATCTAAATCATAGGGCCGATAGAGCCCATAGCATCGTGTATTATTGGCAACATTGTGGATATTGGGAAATTCCTGTCTTATGCTCCTTCTGAACTCCCAGCTTATTCTCATCCTGCTATCTGACATGAAGAGAAAGCTGATGAATGGTATGACCACAGACCTCCTGCCTTCTGTAGTATACAGATGAGATATGCTAATATATAACATAGATGATGATGTATCCCTAACATCAGTCAATCATGTGTTAGACTTTCAAGAGAGAGAGGTTAGAACACCATGCCTAGGAGCAACATGCCTGCTCTGTAACCTTTTTAGATGTAGCACTAATAAGCAAGTGTTAAGCAAGCACCAAAGTATGACTGCAGTCTGTCCAGTAACCATGTACCACACCTAGAGCCAACAGATATGAAGGACTATCTTACAACACATTTCACTTTGTTTCTATCTCTGCCCCACCCTTTTCCTCGCACCAATCTTCCCCTTCTGATTTCTTACTTTGAGATACCTCAAAACTGTTGCCTGCCCAGTCACAGCAGCTCAGTAAGGATGGAAGAGTGCAACAGCACAGAACTGATGAAGAAGCCCCATCACTTGATCGAACACTTGCAGTCACAGGCTCAGATACTGACACTACACATAGCTTGGAGAATACTATAGAGTTGGGATCAGCAGGAGATGAGTCATTTAGGCATGAGTGGGGTGCAGCCAGGTCAGGGTGAAAGAATGATTTTGCTGCTCCACAGAGTGTGTGATCACATCCTGCTGCACAGGACTCGCACGTGGGGCAGCAGACAGGAGAATGCAAATGGGCATGGAGACTGAGATGCTGGGTGCATTGGCTGGCATGGCAGACAGGCTGGTGCTATCAAGGAACATGGAAGATTATGGCTCCAAGTTGGCAAGGGCTATCACACAGATCATACCCTCTCTGCCATTCCCCCTATCATATTACAGATCCAGGGGCACTATCACTTCTGTCCCAATATCTGTTGAGAGCTTTTTATGGAATGGTCATCAAATCCTCTGCCTTCCCTTCAAGGATGTAATAACAATCACAATTGCTATTCTTGTGAATCGGTCCTGATGAGTGTAAGACAAAAAACTTCAACAGCACATCTCTTTTTTCAGTAATCACACTGCAGAAAATCCAGGAACTCACGACTAACACACCTCCAAAATCACAACAATAGTTCTAGAGTCTTTGGAATAGCAGTAATGATCTCACATGAAATTTTGGGTGTCTTGCCCTTTAAATAACTCAAGTGCTAAGCACTTCTTGTAGCTCAGTGCTTGCTGTTTGCAGAATTACATGTGAATGTGTGGCCTGTATCACGTGTTCCAGATTAGGTATCCTGGTTTGCAGTCAGTTGGGTTGTGTGATGTCAGGATTGCGTTCCTTTACATGCTTCTGGTGCATGCTGGGGATGCCTGTGCTAGTACCCTCCCCAGGAGGTCCGGTGAATGGGACACACCAGAAGCTAACTATGTAGAAATATGATATTGTGGTGATAACAGAGATCAGAGACCTGACTTAAGGAATTGCAGGACTGAGAATTAAATATCCCTGGATGCAAGGTCTTCAGGAAAGATAGGAACAGAAGCAAAGTATGAGGGATTAAGGAGAGCATTACAGAGCTGCAGAAAAACAATGTCCTAGAAGGGTCAAAAATAGAATCTATTTGGCTAGTGCTAATGAACAAAAAAGATGCAATTACATTGCTTGGTGTAATCCATAGGCTGCCAACTAACGAGAAAGATATAGAGCAATAAATTTGCAAGAAATGACATCGAAGTGCAAGAATTATAGAATAATACTGAAAAGCAACACATGTTGCTGAAATAAAAGCAAAAAACTGCGGATGCTGGAAATCCAAAACAAAAACAAAAATACCTGGAAAAACTCAGCAGGTCTGGCAGCATCTGCGGAGAGGAACACAGTTAACGTTTCGAGTCTGAATGACCCTTCAACAGAACTAAGTAAAAATTGAAAAGAGGTGAAATATAAGCTGGTTTAAGGGAGGGTTGGGACAGGTAGAGCTGGATAGAGGGCCAGTGATAGGTGGAGATAACCAAAAGATGTCACAGACAAAAGGACAAAGAGGTGTTGAAGGTGGTGATATTATCTAAGGAATGTGCTAATTAAGGGGAGAAAGCAGGACAAGCAAGGTACAGATAGACCTAGTGGGGGTGGGGTGGGGTGAAGGGATCAACAGAGGCTAAAAGGTAGAGAAGCTCAACGCAAACTGGAGGAACAGCATCTCATTTTCCGACCAGGCACTTTACAGCCTTCCGGACTGAATATTGAGTTCAACAATTTTAGACCATGAACTCTTCCTCTATCCCCACCCCCTTTCCGATCCCCCCCCCGCTTTTTTTTCCAATAATTTATATAGATTTTTCTTTTCCCACCTATTTCCATTATTTTTAAATGTATTTCCATCCATTGTTTTATCTCTACCTTTTAGCCTATTTCAATCCCTTCCCCCCACCCTACCCCCACTAGGTCTATCTGTACCTTGCTCGTCCTGCTTTCTCCCCTTAATGAGCACATTCCTTTAGATAATATCACCACCTTCAACATCTCTTTGTCCTTTTGTCTGTGACATCTTTTGGTTATCTCTACCTACCACTGGCACTCTATTCAACTCTGCTTGTACCAACCCCCTTAAACCAGCTTATATTTCACCTCTTTTCTATTTTCCTTAGTTCTGTTGAAGGGTCATTCGGACTCGAAATGTTAACTATGCTCCTCTCCGCAGATGCTGCCAGACCTGCTGAGTTTTTCCAGGTATTTTTGTTTTTGTTTTACATGCTGCTGAAGGTTTTCATCTTGCACTTATTAGGACAAACACAGGAATGAAAAATTTAAATTATCAGAACAAGGATGTTCCCAGCATCACAGATGCCAGTCTTCAGGCAAATCAATTCACTCCAAGCGATACCAAGAACAGCTGAAGGCACTGGACACTGCAAAGGTTTTGGGCCCTGCCAATATTTCAACAAAAGTACTGAACACTTGTGCCAAGCTATTTCGGTACAGCTACAACACTGGCATCTACCCGGCTATGTGGGAAATTGCCCAGATATGTCCTGTACACAAAAAGCAGGACAAATCCAAACTGGCCAAGTACTGCCCCATCAGCTAACTCTCCGTCATCAGGAAAGTAATGAAAGGTCTCATCAACCGTGCTGTCAAGTGGCACTTGCTTAGCAATAACCTGCTCACTGACGCCCAGTTTGGGTTCCGCCAGGGCCACTCAGCTTCTGACCTCATTGCAGTCTTGTTTTAAATATGGACAAAAGAACTGACCAGAAACTGAACTGGACTAGTCATATAAATACTGTGGCTACAAGAGCAGATCAGAAGCTAGGAATCCTGTGATCAGTAACTCGCCCCCCAACTCTCCAAAGCCTGTCCACCATCTACATGACACAAGTCAGGAGTGTGATGGAATACTCCCCACTTGCCTGGATGAGTGCAGCTCCCCCATCACTCAAGAAGCTGGACACCATCCAGGACAAAGCAGCTCGCTTGATCGGCACCACATCCACAAATATTTACTCCCTCCACAACCGACACATAGTAGTAGCAGTGTGTGCCATCTACAAGATGCACAGCAGGAACTCACTGAGGCTGCTTAGGCAGCAATTTCCAAACTCACGACCACTACCATCGAGAAGGACAAAAGCAGCAGAAGATGGGAACACCACCACCTGGAAGTTCCCCTCCAAGTCACTCACCATCCTGATGGAAATATATCACCGTTCCTTCACTGTCACTGGGTCAAAATCCTGGAACTCCCTCCCTAACAGCACTGTGGGTGGACCTACACCTCATGGACTAAAACGGCTCTCAAGGGCAACTAGGGATGGGCAATAAATGCTGGCCCAGCCAGCGAAGCCCACACCCTGTGAGTGAATAAAAAAAAAGGTTAGTCCCCTCAATCTCCTTTGCTCCGATGAGAACAACCTCAGTTTTTTACAACCTAATCTTGTAACTAAAATCGCCCAAGAATCATTTTGGTAAATCTCTTCTGCACCCTCTCAAGGATCCTCAAAACCTTTTAAACTCTCAGTGCCTGTGGGAAAAACATCTCCTAGAACATACAATCCAGGAAACCACCATCCTTCCTGATTCTCTGCAGTGACCCTCAGGAATAAGAAGTTTGAGCTGAAGCAGCTGGAAGCGCTTCCGACACTAATACTTCCATAAGACACATGACGTGTTCTGAAATTACACAGGACCTGGAAATTGCAAGTGACAGGTCTCATCTGTCAATCCATCATCAAAAAGATCCCTTCTCTCACTTTTAGAACCTGGTTAGCACATTATACAAACCATTAGTTTTTATTAATGTCTCCAGATCTGATTTGTGCTAATAATCTCATTTTAATAATTTTCAGTAATTTAATATTATATACAACCCACTTGTGCTTAAGGTACTGGAGATTTTTTAACCTTGTTCCCAGATATTCATGTTTGTTGCCACTGCCTCCTGCTGACTGCCACACGCGCAATCTCACTGCCTCCTGCTGACTGCCACACACTCAATCTCACTGCCTTCTGCTGACTGTCACACACAATCTCACTGTGTCCTGCTGACTGTCACACACTCAATCTCACTGCCTCCTGCTGACTGTCACACACTCAATCTCACTGCCTCCTGCTGACTGTCACACACTCAATCTCACTGCCTCCTGCTGACTGCCAGACACTCAATCTCACTGCCTTCTGCTGACTGTCACACACACAATCTCACTGTGTCCTGCTGACTGTCACACACTCAATCTCACTGCCTCCTGCTGACTGTCACACACTCAATCTCACTGCCTCCTGCTGACTGTCACACACTCAATCTCACTGCCTCCTGCTGACTGTCACACACTCAATCTCACTGCCTCCTGCTGACTGTCACACACTCAATCTCACTGTGTCCTGCTGACTGCCACACACTCAATCTCACTGCCTCCTGCTGACTGTCACACACTCAATCTCACTGCCTCCTGCTGACTGTCACACACTCAATCTCACTGCCTCCTGCTGACTGTCACACACTCAATCTCACTGCCTCCTGCTGACTGTCACACACTCAATCTCACTGCCTCCTGCTGACTGTCACACACTCAATCACACTGCCTCCTGCTGACTGTCACACACTCAATCTCACTACCTCCTGCTGACTGTCACACACTCAATCTCACTGCCTCCTGCTGACTGTCACACACTCAATCTCACTGTGTCCTGCTGACTGTCACACACTCAATCTCACTGCCTCCTGCTGACTGTCACACACTCAAACTCACTGCCTCCTGCTGACTGTCACACACTCAATCTCACTGTGTCCTGCTGACTGCCACACGCTCAATCTCACTGTGTCCTGCTGACTGCCATGGCCGCAATCTCACTGTGTCCTGCTGACTGCCACACACTCAATCTCACTGTGTCCTGCTGACTGCCATAAGCTCAATCTCACTGCCTCCTGCTGACTGTCACACACTCAATCTCACTGTGTCCTGCTGACTGCCACACACTCAATCTCACTGCCTCCTGCTGACTGTCACACACTCAATCTCACTGTGTCCTGCTGACTGCCACACACTCAATCTCACTGTGTCCTGCTGACTGCCATAGGCTCAATCTCACTGCCTCCTGCTGACTGGCACACGCTCAATCTCACTGCCTCCTGCTGACTGTCACACACTCAACCTCACTGTGTCCTGCTGACTGCCACACACTCAATCTCACTGTGTCCTGCTGACTGCCATAGGCTCAATCTCACTGCCTCCTGCTGACTGGCACACACTCAATCTCACTGTGTCCTGCTGACTACCACACACTCAATCTCACTGCCTCCTGCTGACTGCCATAGGCTCAATCTCACTGCCTCCTGCTGACTGCCACACACTCAATCTCACTGTGTCCTGCTGACTGTCACACGCTCAATCTCACTGCCTCCTGCTGACTACCACACACTCAATCTCACTGCCTCCTGCTGACTGTCACACACTCAATCTCACTGTGTCCTGCTGACTGTCACACGCTCAATCTCACTGCCTCCTGCTGACTTCCACACACTCAATCTCACTGTGTCCTGATGACTGCCATAGGCTCAATCTCACTGCCTCCTGCTGACTGTCACACGCTCAATCTCACTGCCTCCTGCTGACTGTCACACACTCAATCTCACTGTGTCCTGCTGACTGTCACACACTCAATCTCACTGCCTCCTGCTGACTGTCACACACTCAATCTCACTGTGTCCTGCTGACTGCCACACACTCAATCTCACTGCCTCCTGCTGACTGTCACACACTCAATCTCACTGCCTCCTGCTGACTGCCACACACTCAATCTCACTGCCTCCTGCTGACTGCCACACACTCAATCTCACTGCCTCCTGCTGACTGGCACACGCTCAATCTCACTGTGTCCTGCTGATTGTCACACGCTCAATCTCACTGCCTCCTGCTGACTGCCACACACTCAAACTCACTGCCTCCTGCTGACTGTCACACACTCAATCTCACTGTGTCCTGCTGACTTCCACACGCTCAATCTCACTGTGTCCTGCTGACTGTCACACACTCAATCTCACTGTGTCCTGCTGACTGCCACACACTCAATCTCACTGCCTCCTGCTGACTGTCACACACTCAATCTCACTGCCTCCTGCTGACTGCCACACGCTCAATCTCACTGCCTCCTGCTGACTGTCACACACTCAATCTCACTGCCTCCTGCTGACTGTCACAGACTCAATCTCACAGCCTCCTGCTGACTGTCACACACTCAATCTCAATGCCTCCTGCTGACTGCCATAGGCTCAATCTCCCTGTGTCCTGCTGACTACCACACACTCAATCTCACTGCCTCCTGCTGACTGTCACACACTAAATCTCACTGTGTCCTGCTGACTGTCACACACTCAATCTCACTGTGTCTTGCTGACTGTCACACACTCAATCTCACTGTGTCCTGCTGACTGTCACACGCTCAATCTCACTGCCTCCTGCTGACTGCCACACGCTCAATCTCACTGCCTCCTGCTGACTGCCATAGGCTCAATCTCACTGCCTCCTGCTGACTGTCACACACTCAATCTCACTGTGTCCTGCTGACTGCCACACGCTCAATCTCACTGCCTCCTGCTGACTGTCACACACTCAATCTCACTGCCTCCTGCTGACTGTCACACACTCAATCTCACTGCCTCCTGCTGACTGCCATAGGCTCAATCTCACTGCCTCCTGCTGACTGTCACACACTCAATCTCACTGCCTCCTGCTGACTGTCACACACTCAATCTCACTGTGTCCTGCTGACTACCACACACTCAATCTCACTGCCTCCTGCTGACTGTCACACACTCAATCTCACTGTGTCCTGCTGACTGTCACACGCTCAATCTCACTGCCTCCTGCTGACTGCCACACGCTCAATCTCACTGCCTCCTGCTGACTGCCATAGGCTCAATCTCACTGCCTCCTGCTGACTGTCACACACTCAATCTCACTGTGTCCTGCTGACTGCCACACGCTCAAGCTCACTGTGTCCTGCTGACTGGCACACACTCAATCTCACTGTGTCCTGCTGACTGCCATAGGCTCAATCTCACTGCCTCCTGCTGACTGTCACACACTCAATCTCACTGCCTCCTGCTGACTGCCACACGCTCAATCTCACTGCCTCCTGCTGACTGCCATAGGCTCAATCTCACTGCCTCCTGCTGACTGTCACACACTCAATCGCACTGCCTCCTGCTGACTGGCACATGCTCAATCTCACTGTGTCCTGCTGACTGTCACACACTCAATCTCACTGCCTCCTGCTGACTGTCACACACTCAATCTCATTGCCTCCTGCTGACTGCCATAGGCACAATCTCACTGCCTCCTGCTGACTGTCACACACTCAATCTCACTGCCTTCTGCTGAATGCCACACACTCAATCTCACTGCCTCCTGCTGACTGCCACACACTCAATCTCACTGTGTCCTGCTGACTGTCACACACTCAATCTCACTGCCTCCTGCTGACTGTCACACACTCAATCTCACTGCCTCCTGCTGACTGTCACACACTCAATCTCACTGCCTCCTGCTGACTGTCACACACTCAATCTCACTGTGTCCTGCTGACTGTCACACACTCAATCTCACTGCCTCCTGCTGACTGCCATAGGCTCAATCTCACTGCCTCCTGCTGACTGTCACACACTCAATCTCACTGCCTCCTGCTGACTGCCATAGGCTCAATCTCACTGCCTCCTGCTGACTGCCACACACTCAATCTCACTGCCTCCTGCTGACTGCCACACACTCAATCTCACTGCCTCCTGCTGACTGTCACACACTCAATCTCACTGCCTCCTGCTGACTGCCATAGGCTCAATCTCACTGCCTCCTGCTGACTGTCACACACTCAATCTCACTGTGTCCTGCTGACTGTGACACACTCAATCTCACCGTGTCCTGCTGACTGTCACACACTCAATCTCACTGTGTCCTGCTGACTGGCACACACTCAATCTCACTGTGTCCTGCTGACTGCCATAGGCTCAATCTCACTGCCTCCTGCTGACTGTCACACACTCAATCTCACTGCCTCCTGCTGACTGTCACACACTCAATCTCACTGTGTCCTGCTGACTGCCACACACTCAATCTCACTGCCTCCTGCTGACTGTCACACACTCAATCTCACTGTGTCCTGCTGACTGCCACACACTCAATCTCACTGCCTCCTGCTGACTGGCACACACTCAATCTCACTGCCTCCTGCTGACTGGCACACGCTCAATCTCACTGTGTCCTGCTGACTGTCACACGCTCAATCTCACTGTGTCCTGCTGACTGTCACACACTCAATCTCACTGCCTCCTGCTGACTGTCACACACTCAATCTCACTGTGTCCTGCTGACTGTCACACGCTCAATCTCACTGTGTCCTGCTGACTGTCACACATTCAATCTCACTGCCTCCTGCTGACTGTCACACACTCAATCTCACTGCCTCCTGCTGACTCCCATAGGCACAATCTCACTGCCTCCTGCTGACTGTCACACACTCAATCTCACTGCCTCCTGCTGACTGTCACACACTCAATCTCACTGCCTCCTGCTGACTGTCACACACTCAATCTCATTGCCTCCTGCTGACTGCCACACGCTCAATCTCACTGCCTCCTGCTGACTGCCACACACTCAATCTCACTGCCTCCTGCTGACTGTCACACACTCAATCTCACTGCCTCCTGCTGACTGCCATAGGCTCAATCTCACTGCCTCCTGCTGACTGTCACACACTCAATCTCACTGCCTCCTGCTGACTGCCATAGGCTCAATCTCACTGCCTCCTGCTGACTGTCACACACTCAATCTCACTGTGTCCTGCTGACTGCCACACGCTCAATCTCACTGTGTCCTGCTGACTGTCACACACTCAATCTCACTGTATCCTGCTGACTGTCACACACTCAATCTCACTGTGTCCTGCTGACTGCCACACACTCAATCTCACTGCCTCCTGCTGACTGTCACACACTCAATCTCACTGCCTCCTGCTGACTGTCACACACTCAATCTCACTGTGTCCTGCCGACTGCCACACACTCAATCTCACTGCCTCCTGCTGACTGTCACACACTCAATCTCACTGTGTCCTGCTGACTGCCACAGCCGCAATCTCACTGCCTCCTGCTGACTGTCACACGCTCAATCTCACTGCCTCCTGCTGACTGCCACACACTCAATCTCACTGCCTCCTGCTGACTGTCACACACTCAATCTCACTGCCTCCTGCTGACTGCCATAGGCTCAATCTCACTGCCTCCTGCTGACTGTCACACACTCAATCTCACTGTGTCCTGCTGACTGTGACACACTCAATCTCACCGTGTCCTGCTGACTGTCACACACTCAATCTCACTGTGTCCTGCTGACTGGCACACACTCAATCTCACTGTGTCCTGCTGACTGCCATAGGCTCAATCTCACTGCCTCCTGCTGACTGTCACACACTCAATCTCACTGCCTCCTGCTGACTGTCACACACTCAATCTCACTGTGTCTTGCTGACTGCCACACACTCAATCTCACTGCCTCCTGCTGACTGTCACACACTCAATCTCACTGTGTCCTGCTGACTGCCACACACTCAATCTCACTGCCTCCTGCTGACTGGCACACACTCAATCTCACTGCCTCCTGCTGACTGGCACACGCTCAATCTCACTGTGTCCTGCTGACTGTCACACGCTCAATCTCACTGTGTCCTGCTGACTGTCACACACTCAATCTCACTGCCTCCTGCTGACTGTCACACACTCAATCTCACTGTGTCCTGCTGACTGTCACACGCTCAATCTCACTGTGTCCTGCTGACTGTCACACACTCAATCTCACTGCCTCCTGCTGACTGCCATAGGCTCAATCTCACTGCCTCCTGCTGACTGTCACACACTCAATCTCACTGCCTCCTGCTGACTGCCATAGGCTCAATCTCACTGCCTCCTGCTGACTGTCACACACTCAATCTCACTGTGTCCTGCTGACTGCCACACGCTCAATCTCACTGTGTCCTGCTGACTGTCACACACTCAATCTCATTGTATCCTGCTGACTGTCACACACTCAATCTCACTGTGTCCTGCTGACTGCCACACACTCAATCTCACTGCCTCCTGCTGACTGTCACACACTCAATCTCACTGCCTCCTGCTGACTGTCACACACTCAATCTCACTGTGTCCTGCCGACTGCCACACACTCAATCTCACTGCCTCCTGCTGACTGCCACACGCTCAATCTCACTGCCTCCTGCTGACTGCCACACGCTCAATCTCACTGCCTCCTGCTGACTGCCACACACTCAATCTCACTGCCTCCTGCTGACTGCCACACACTCAATCTCACTGCCTCCTGCTGACTGCCACACACTCAATCTCACTGTGTCCTGCTGACTGCCACACACTCAATCTCACTGTGTCCTGCTGACTGCCACACACTCAATCTCACTGTGTCCTGCTGACTGTCACACGCTCAATCTCACTGCCTCCTGCTGACTGTCACACACTCAATCTCACTGTGTCCTGCTGACTGCCACACACTCACTCTCACTGTGTCCTGCTGACTGTCACACGCTCAATCTCACTGCCTCCTGCTGACTGCCGCACGCTCAATCTCACTGTGTCCTGCTGACTGTCACACACTCAATCTCACTGCCTCCTGCTGACTGCCACACACTCAATCTCACTGTGTCCTGCTGCATGTCACACACTCAATCTCACTGCCTCCTGCTGACTGGCACACACTCAATCTCACTGCCTCCTGCTGACTGGCACACGCTCAATCTCACTGTGTCCTGCTGACTGTCACACGCTCAATCTCACTGTGTCCTGCTGACTGTCACACACTCAATCTCACTGCCTCCTGCTGACTGTCACACACTCAATCTCACTGTGTCCTGCTGACTGTCACACGCTCAATCTCACTGTGTCCTGCTGACTGTCACACATTCAATCTCACTGCCTCCTGCTGACTGTCACACACTCAATCTCACTGCCTCCTGCTGACTCCCATAGGCACAATCTCACTGCCTCCTGCTGACTGTCACACACTCAATCTCACTGCCTCCTGCTGACTGTCACACACTCAATCTCACTGCCTCCTGCTGACTGTCACACACTCAATCTCATTGCCTCCTGCTGACTGCCACACGCTCAATCTCACTGCCTCCTGCTGACTGCCACACACTCAATCTCACTGCCTCCTGCTGACTGTCACACACTCAATCTCACTGCCTCCTGCTGACTGCCATAGGCTCAATCTCACTGCCTCCTGCTGACTGTCACACACTCAATCTCACTGCCTCCTGCTGACTGCCATAGGCTCAATCTCACTGCCTCCTGCTGACTGTCACACACTCAATCTCACTGTGTCCTGCTGACTGCCACACGCTCAATCTCACTGTGTCCTGCTGACTGTCACACACTCAATCTCACTGTATCCTGCTGACTGTCACACACTCAATCTCACTGTGTCCTGCTGACTGCCACACACTCAATCTCACTGCCTCCTGCTGACTGTCACACACTCAATCTCACTGCCTCCTGCTGACTGTCACACACTCAATCTCACTGTGTCCTGCCGACTGCCACACACTCAATCACACTGCCTCCTGCTGACTGTCACACACTCAATCTCACTGTGTCCTGCTGACTGCCACAGCCGCAATCTCACTGCCTCCTGCTGACTGTCACACGCTCAATCTCACTGTGTCCTGCTGACTGCCACACACTCAATCTCACTGCCTCCTGCTGACTGTCACACACTCAATCTCACTGTGTCCTGCTGACTGCCACACACTCAATCTCACTGCCTCCTGCTGACTGTCACACACTCAATCTCACTGTGTCCTGCTGACTGCCACACACTCAATCTCACTGCCTCCTGCTGACTGTCACACACTCAATCTCACTGTGTCCTGCTGACTGCCACACACTCAATCTCACTGCCTCCTGCTGACTGGCACACACTCAATCTCACTGCCTCCTGCTGACTGGCACACGCTCAAGCTCACTGTGTCCTGCTGACTGTCACACGCTCAATCTCACTGTGTCCTGCTGACCGTCACACACACAATCTCACTGCCTCCTGAAACTGTCACACACTCAATCTCACTGTGTCCTGCTGACTGTCACACACTCAATCTCATTGCCTCCTGCTGACTGCCATAGGCACAATCTCACTGCCTCCTGCTGACTGTCACACGCTCAATCTCACTGCCTCCTGCTGACTTTCACACACTCAATCTCACTGCCTCCTGCTGACTCCCATAGGCACAATCTCACTGCCTCCTGCTGACTGTCACACACTCAATCTCACTGCCTCCTGCTGACTGTCACACACTCAATCTCACTGCCTCCTGCTGACTGCCACACGCTCAATCTCACTGCCTCCTGCTGACTGCCACACGCTCAATCTCACTGCCTCCTGCTGACTGCCACACACTCAATCTCACTGCCTCCTGCTGACTGCCACACACTCAATCTCACTGCCTCCTGCTGACTGCCACACACTCAATCTCACTGTGTCCTGCTGACTGCCACACACTCAATCTCACTGTGTCCTGCTGACTGCCACACACTCAATCTCACTGCCTCCTGCTGACTGGCACACACTCAATCTCACTGCCTCCTGCTGACTGCCACACGCTCAATCTCACTGTGTCCTGCTGACTGTCACACACTCAATCTCACTGCCTCCTGCTGACTGCCACACACTCAATCTCACTGTGTCCTGCTGACTGTCACACATTCAATGTCACTGCCTCCTGCTGACTGCCACACACTCAATCTCACTGTGTCCTGCTGACTGTCACACGCTCAATCTCACTGCCTCCTGCTGACTGTCACACACTCAATCTCACTGCCTCCTGCTGACTGTCACACGCTCAATCTCACTGCCTCCTGCTGACTGTCACACACTCAATCTCACTGCCTCCTGCTGACTGCCATAGGCACAATCTCACTGCCTCCTGCTGACTGTCACACACTCAATCTCACTGCCTCCTGCTGACTGTCACACACTCAATCTCACTGCCTCCTGCTGACTGTCACACACTCAATCTCACTGCCTCCTGCTGACTGTCACACACTCAATCTCATTGCCTCCTGCTGACTGCCACATGCTCAATCTCACTGCCTCCTGCTGACTGCCACACACTCAATCTCACTGCCTCCTGCTGACTGTCACACACTCAATCTCACTGCCTCCTGCTGACTGCCACACGCTCAATCTCACTGTGTCCTGCTGACTGCCACACACTCAATCTCACTGTGTCCTGCTGACTGTCACACGCTCAATCTCACTGAGACCTGCTGACTGCCACACACTCAATCTCACTGTGTCCTGCTGACTGTCACACACTCAATCTCACTGCCTCCTGCTGACTGTCACACACTCAATCTCTCTGCCTCCTGCTGACTGTCACACACTCAGTCTCACTGCCTCCTGCTGACTGCCACACACTCAATCTCACTGTGTCCTGCTGACTGTCACACGCTCAATCACACTGCCTCCTGCTGACTGTCACACACTCAATCTCACTGTGTCCTGCTGACTGCCAAACACTCAATCTCACTGCCTCCTGCTGACTGTCACACACTCAATCTCACTGTGTCCTGCTGACTGCCACACACTCAATCTCACTGCCTCCTGCTGACTGGCACACACTCAATCTCACTGCCTCCTGCTGACTGGCACACGCTCAAGCTCACTGTGTCCTGCTGACTGTCACACGCTCAATCTCACTGTGTCCTGCTGACCGTCACACACACAATCTCACTGCCTCCTGAAACTGTCACACACTCAATCTCACTGTGTCCTGCTGACTCTCACACGCTCAATCTCACTGTGTCCTGCTGACTGTCACACACTCAATCTCATTGCCTCCTGCTGACTGCCATAGGCACAATCTCACTGCCTCCTGCTGACTGTCACACGCTCAATCTCACTGCCTCCTGCTGACTTTCACACACTCAATCTCACTGCCTCCTGCTGACTCCCATAGGCACAATCTCACTGCCTCCTGCTGACTGTCACACACTCAATCTCACTGCCTCCTGCTGACTGTCACACACTCAATCTCACTGCCTCCTGCTGACTGCCACACGCTCAATCTCACTGCCTCCTGCTGACTGCCACACGCTCAATCTCACTGCCTCCTGCTGACTGCCACACACTCAATCTCACTGCCTCCTGCTGACTGCCACACACTCAATCTCACTGCCTCCTGCTGACTGCCACACACTCAATCTCACTGTGTCCTGCTGACTGCCACACACTCAATCTCACTGTGTCCTGCTGACTGCCACACACTCAATCTCACTGCCTCCTGCTGACTGGCACACACTCAATCTCACTGCCTCCTGCTGACTGCCACACGCTCAATCTCACTGTGTCCTGCTGACTGTCACACACTCAATCTCACTGACTCCTGCTGACTGCCACACACTCAATCTCACTGTGTCCTGCTGACTGTCACACATTCAATGTCACTGCCTCCTGCTGACTGCCACACACTCAATCTCACTGTGTCCTGCTGACTGTCACACGCTCAATCTCACTGCCTCCTGCTGACTGTCACACACTCAATCTCACTGCCTCCTGCTGACTGTCACACGCTCAATCTCACTGCCTCCTGCTGACTGTCACACACTCAATCTCACTGCCTCCTGCTGACTGCCATAGGCACAATCTCACTGCCTCCTGCTGACTGTCACACACTCAATCTCACTGCCTCCTGCTGACTGTCACACACTCAATCTCACTGCCTCCTGCTGACTGTCACACACTCAATCTCACTGCCTCCTGCTGACTGTCACACACTCAATCTCATTGCCTCCTGCTGACTGCCACATGCTCAATCTCACTGCCTCCTGCTGACTGCCACACACTCAATCTCACTGCCTCCTGCTGACTGTCACACACTCAATCTCACTGCCTCCTGCTGACTGCCACACGCTCAATCTCACTGCCTCCTGCTGACTGCCACACACTCAATCTCACTGTGTCCTGCTGACTGTCACACACTCAATCTCACTGAGACCTGCTGACTGCCACACACTCAATCTCACTGTGTCCTGCTGACTGTCACACACTCAATCTCACTGCCTCCTGCTGACTGTCACACACTCAATCTCTCTGCCTCCTGCTGACTGTCACACACTCAGTCTCACTGCCTCCTGCTGACTGCCACACACTCAATCTCACTGTGTCCTGCTGACTGTCACACGCTCAATCTCACTGCCTCCTGCTGACTGTCACACACTCAATCTCACTGTGTCCTGCTGACTGCCACACACTCACTCTCACTGTGTCCTGCTGACTGTCACACGCTCAATCTCACTGCCTCCTGCTGACTGCCGCACGCTCAATCTCACTGTGTCCTGCTGACTGTCACACACTCAATCTCACTGCCTCCTGCTGACTGCCACACACTCAATCTCACTGTGTCCTGCTGCATGTCACACACTCAATCTCACTGCCTCCTGCTGACTGTCACACACTCAATCTCACTGTGTCCTGCTGACTACCACACACTCAATCTCACTGCCTCCTGCTGACTGCCATAGGCTCAATCTCACTGCCTCCTGCTGACTGTCACACACTCAATCTCACTGTGTCCTGCTGACTCTCTCACACTCAATCTCACTGTGTCCTGCTGACTGCCACACACTCAATCTCACTGCCTCCTGCTGACTGTCACACACTCAATCTCACTGTGTCCTGCTGACTACCACACACTCAATCTCACTGCCTCCTGCTGACTGCCATAGGCTCAATCTCACTGCCTCCTGCTGACTGCCACACACTCAATCTCACTGTGTCCTGCTGACTGTCACACGCTCAATCTCACTGCCTCCTGCTGACTTCCACACACTCAATCTCACTGTGTCCTGCTGACTGTCACACACTCAATCTCACTGCCTCCTGCTGACTGTCACACGCTCAATCTCACTGCCTCCTGCTGACTTTCACACACTCAATCTCACTGCCTCCTGCTGACTCCCATAGGCACAATCTCACTGCCTCCTGCTGACTGTCACACACTCAATCTCACTGCCTCCTGCTGACTGTCACACACTCAATCTCACTGCCTCCTGCTGACTGCCACACGCTCAATCTCACTGCCTCCTGCTGACTGCCACACGCTCAATCTCACTGCCTCCTGCTGACTGCCACACACTCAATCTCACTGCCTCCTGCTGACTGCCACACACTCAATCTCACTGCCTCCTGCTGACTGCCACACACTCAATCTCACTGTGTCCTGCTGACTGCCACACACTCAATCTCACTGTGTCCTGCTGACTGCCACACACTCAATCTCACTGCCTCCTGCTGACTGGCACACACTCAATCTCACTGCCTCCTGCTGACTGCCACACGCTCAATCTCACTGTGTCCTGCTGACTGTCACACACTCAATCTCACTGCCTCCTGCTGACTGCCACACACTCAATCTTACTGTGTCCTGCTGACTGTCACACATTCAATGTCACTGCCTCCTGCTGACTGCCACACACTCAATCTCACTGTGTCCTGCTGACTGTCACACGCTCAATCTCACTGCCTCCTGCTGACTGTCACACACTCAATCTCACTGCCTCCTGCTGACTGTCACACGCTCAATCTCACTGCCTCCTGCTGACTGTCACACACTCAATCTCACTGCCTCCTGCTGACTGCCATAGGCACAATCTCACTGCCTCCTGCTGACTGTCACACACTCAATCTCACTGCCTCCTGCTGACTGTCACACACTCAATCTCACTGCCTCCTGCTGACTGTCACACACTCAATCTCACTGCCTCCTGCTGACTGTCACACACTCAATCTCATTGCCTCCTGCTGACTGCCACATGCTCAATCTCACTGCCTCCTGCTGACTGCCACACACTCAATCTCACTGCCTCCTGCTGACTGTCACACACTCAATCTCACTGCCTCCTGCTGACTGCCACACGCTCAATCTCACTGTGTCCTGCTGACTGCCACACACTCAATCTCACTGTGTCCTGCTGACTGTCACACACTCAATCTCACTGAGACCTGCTGACTGCCACACACTCAATCTCACTGTGTCCTGCTGACTGTCACACACTCAATCTCACTGCCTCCTGCTGACTGTCACACACTCAATCTCTCTGCCTCCTGCTGACTGTCACACACTCAGTCTCACTGCCTCCTGCTGACTGCCACACACTCAATCTCACTGTGTCCTGCTGACTGTCACACGCTCAATCTCACTGCCTCCTGCTGACTGTCACACACTCAATCTCACTGTGTCCTGCTGACTGCCACACACTCACTCTCACTGTGTCCTGCTGACTGTCACACGCTCAATCTCACTGCCTCCTGCTGACTGCCGCACGCTCAATCTCACTGTGTCCTGCTGACTGTCACACACTCAATCTCACTGCCTCCTGCTGACTGCCACACACTCAATCTCACTGTGTCCTGCTGCATGTCACACACTCAATCTCACTGCCTCCTGCTGACTGTCACACACTCAATCTCACTGTGTCCTGCTGACTACCACACACTCAATCTCACTGCCTCCTGCTGACTGCCATAGGCTCAATCTCACTGCCTCCTGCTGACTGTCACACACTCAATCTCACTGTGTCCTGCTGACTCTCTCACACTCAATCTCACTGTGTCCTGCTGACTGCCACACACTCAATCTCACTGCCTCCTGCTGACTGTCACACACTCAATCTCACTGTGTCCTGCTGACTACCACACACTCAATCTCACTGCCTCCTGCTGACTGCCATAGGCTCAATCTCACTGCCTCCTGCTGACTGCCACACACTCAATCTCACTGTGTCCTGCTGACTGTCACACGCTCAATCTCACTGCCTCCTGCTGACTTCCACACACTCAATCTCACTGTGTCCTGCTGACTGCCATAGGCTCAATCTCACTGCCTCCTGCTGACTGTCACACGCTCAATCTCACTGCCTCCTGCTGACTGCCACACACTCAATCTCACTGCCTCCTGCTGACTGCCACACACTCAATCTCACTGCCTCTTGCTGACTGCCACACACTCAATCTCACTGTGTCCTGCTGACTGTCACACACTCAATCTCACTGCCTCCTGCTGACTGTCACACACTCAATCTCACTGCCTCCTGCTGACTGCCACACACTCAATCTCACTGCCTCCTGCTGACTGCCACACACTCAATCTCACTGTGTCCTGCTGACTGTCACACACTCAATCTCACTGCCTCCTGCTGACTGCCACACACTCAATCTCACTGTGTCCTGCTGACTGCCACACACTCAATCTCACTGCCTCCTGCTGACTACCACACACTCAATCTCACTGCCTCCTGCTGACTGCCATAGGCTCAATCTCACTGCCTCCTGCTGACTGCCACACACTCAATCTCACTGCCTCCTGCTGACTATCACACGCTCAATCTCACTGCCTCCTGCTGACTGCCATAGCCGCAATCTCACTGCCTCCTGGACACAGAGACATAGGGCAGAATTTTCTGGCTGACGTGTTGGTGGCAGAGCTCACATGTCAGTGACAGCGCTTAAAATGTCGTGCGCTGCCGCAGGGCGAGCATCCCGAGGTCAGTGTGCAGCATTACGATATTTAGCTGGTCGGGCGCACTATGAAGTGTGACGCGCACCCGCCATTAATTAAAGGCCTTGTAAAGGCCCCTAACTCGGCAATCGACACCAATTTTGAGGAGCCCATGCGATGTTCGCCTTGGCTCACGGGCGCAACGGGCAGGCAGGTAAGTGATTTTATAACAACCTCATCCACTGGCAGGATGTGGGCTCAGTGGGGTTGTTAATGTTTCATGTGAAGTATTTATTGCAGAAAGTGTTTTAAACTTGCCTGTGTGATTGTTGGCAGTTCAGATTGATTTCCAGCAGCTTTCTCTGTACTTTGAAGCTTCAGCTCAGCAGTCACTATTTAGGAAGGATTGTAGAGATAAGCCCGGGAACTACAGGCCAGTGAGTCTCACGTCAGTTGTAGGGAAACTATTGGAGAAAATTCTGAAGGAGAGTATCTATCTCCACTTGGAGAGGCAAGGTTTGATCAGGGATAGTCAGCATGGCTTTGTCAGAGGGAGGTCATGCCTAACAAATGTGATTGAATTATTTGAGGAGATGACCAGGTGTGTAGATGAGGGTAGTGCAGTTGATGTAGTTTATATGGATTTCAGCAAAGCCTTTGACAAGGTCCCACATGGGAGATTTATAAAGAAGGCAAATGCACATGGGATACAGGGTAATTTGATAAAGTGGATTCAAAATTGGCTTATTTGTAGGAGACAGAGGGTGATGACAGGAGTATGCTTGAGCGAATGGAAGCCAGTGTTCAGTGACTTACCACAGGGTCCCCTATTATTTGTCATTTATATAAACGACATAGATGACTATGTGGAGGGTAGGATTAGTAAGTTTGCAGATGACACAAAGATTGGCCGGGTGGTTAACAATGAGGTTGAGTGTCTTGGGCTACAGGAAGATATAGAGGGGATGGTCAAATGGGCAGATAAGCGGCAGATGGAACTTAACACTGAAAAGTGAGAGGTGATACACTTTGGAAGGAGTAATTTGACAAGGAGGTATTCAATGAACGACATGACACTAGGAAGTTCTGAGGAACAAAGGGACCTTGGCGTATGTGTCCATAGATCTCTGAAGGCGGAGGGACATGTTAGTGGGGGGGTGAAAAAGGCATATGGGATACTTGCCTTGATCAATCGAGGCACAGATTACATTGTGTGGGTGGACACCCCATGCCAGCGGCTCTGATGGTCACAGTTGCCCTCCACTTCTATGCATCTGGCTCCTTCCAGGGCTTGGTGGGTGATCTTTGCAGTGTCTCCTATTCAGCTGTCCACACTTGTGTCAAGCAGGTTACAGATGCTCTGTTCAGACAGGCATTGACTTTCACCCACTTCCTCTGCGACCAGGCAAGTCAGACACAGCGAGCCAGAGGCTTCGTGGCCATTGCTGACTTCCCCCGTGTTCAGGGTGCTATAGACTGTACACACGTGGCCATCAAGGTGCCAGCAGGTGAGCCCGGTGCCTTCATCAACAGGAAGGGCTTCCACTCCATGAACGTGCAGATAGTGTGTGATCACAGGATGCAGATTCTTCAAGTCTGTGTAAGGTACCCAGGCAGCTCCCACGATGCCTACATACTCAGACACTCCCAGGTGCTGGGTCTCTTCAGTGCTCTGGCTCGGCTAGATGGATGGCTGCTGGGTGACAAGGGCTATCCCCTCAGAAGGTGGCTCATGACATCTTTCCGCCATCCAAGAACAGAAGCTGAGGAGCGCGACAATCGGAGCCACGACACCACAAGGACTGTGGTGGAGAGACCCATCGGTCTTCTCAAGATGTGCTTCCGTTGCCTGCACCGCTCAGGGTGTACACTCCAGTACCCCCCAGATCGCGTCTCTGTGATAGTGGTAGCATGCTGCGCTCTGCATAATCTTACGCTGGAAAGGGGGGAAGCAGTTGACGATGAAGACCTTGACACAGTGGATGTGGCTGCACATGATGAATCCAGCAGTGTCTCAGAGGATGAGGAAGCACAGGGCAATGATGAAGGGCAGCATGCCGACCTGCTACTACATCAAGGAGGCAGGGACATCCGGGACACTTTAATCCAACGAACCTTCAGCTAGCTCCACACAAATGGATCTACAGGACCAGCCTTGCCTGGTGCTTCCACACATGGCACTGAGATGCTACATCTTCCACCTTATCAGCTGCAACTAAGGGCTTAACACATAAACATCAATGTCCACTCAAACACTCATGATATGTCTGTGAAACAGGCAAATGCAGCGCAAAGGAGACACCCTCAGCCATGGTGAGAAATGTGAACTTTATTGCCACCAAAATAAACAATAAACGTTGCTCTGACGTACATAATGAAACATTCCCTAATCTAGGGCCAACATAAAATCACCAGTGACAAACCTGTGGAGTATATAACGTGCCTTAAGCTTACGTTTGCGGGTGCTTTGCCTTGGTGCAGCCCATCACTCGGACTGGCTTGTGAGACAGCCTGCTGACTCTGCTGTCCTGTTGGCCTCGATGAGCTTGGCAGGCGTCCTCTGGCCTGTGGAGCCTGTGATGGCCCCACCTGGGAGGGATTGGCCAGTTCCAGAACTGGCACCTCCCCAGTTGTCACAGCCTCAACGGAAGAAACGTTGACTGGCAGAGGGGCGGAGGAGCTGCTGCCCTCTTCCAGAGCACCCTGAGAGGAGCTTGCAGCGATGACAGGCAGCTGTTGCACCGATGTGAGGTCACATTGGACCTGCCTGCTCACCACAGATGGATGGGCACCGAGCTGGGACACTTGGTGCCCAGAACATCTCCCACATTGCGAATGACCACCTGTGGCCATTAGCGCTGTGAGGGCTTGCAGGTCCGAGCGTAACCCAATCAGAAGATTCTCAATCTGCTGGAAGCCCCTCTCCATGAGAGTCGCCAATCTCTCAGTGGAGGAAGCCTGACGTTTTGTCCTGAGGTTCTTGCCATCACTGACACTCTGCCTGGATTCCTCCACCACAGATACCAACTGAAGCACACCCTCATGCAACCCGGCCAGGTGCTCCCGCGCACCCTGCCGCTTGTCCTGCATGGCTGACATCTCCAGAGGCACATCACCACTGCCCGACTCAGCATGTGCCTGGTCCCCTGCAGTCCTCTGGCTGCTGGCGCCATCGGCATTCTCTGTCCATGCCATATCCTCCAGCGATTGTGAAGTGCCCTCTCCACTGTGCCCTGGGACACTAGCTGACGTCATAATCCCCACTGAAGTGGTAGTCACTGCACAGGTGCCTGGCTCACTGAAATGATGTGACGCAAGTTGCAAGTGATACCCCTCAGATGTGGAGGGGGTGCTCTGGACTTGTTCCTGGTGGCCATGCGGTGGTGATGCTGAAATTAACAATAAGGACAGTGGATCAGTTAGCATTCAGTCAGCAACATCATTCATCCCTTTCCCCGCAGGCTCATAATGTGCTCAACATTCAAGAACCTAAGGAGATGAACATTGATGGGGTGGTAAATAGTCAAGAGGAGGCCCAAACATTACACGTGCATACAGACAGGCTGGTCAGTTGGCCTAAGGAATGCCACATGGAATGTTATGTGGATAAGTGTTATGTGGATAAATTTTATGTGGATAAGCACTTCGGCAAGACAAACAAGGTACAGGAAAACATGAGTAATGGTGGGATCGTGGGAAGTCACGACGATTACAGGGACTTTGTTGGGCAGACCCGTTAAGGTAGCAGAACAGGAACATAAGGTTAAAAACAAAAAAACTGCGGATGCTGGAAATCCAAAACAAAAACAGAATTACCTGGAAAAACTCAGCAGGTCTGGCAGTATCGGCGGAGAAGAAAAGAGTTGACGTTTCGAGTCCTCATGACCCTTTGACAGAACAAGTTCTGTCGAAGGGTCATGAGGACTTGAAACGTCAACTCTTTTCTTCTCCGCCGATACTGCCAGACCTGCTGAGTTTTTCCAGGAACATAAGGCATTTAACAAGGTCAAAGCCAAACTTGCCTTTATTAGCTGAGGAATAGAATGTAGGAAAAGGGAGGTCATGTTGCAAGTGCAGAAAACGCTGTTGAGGCCCCAGCTACACTTCTGTGTTCAGTTGTGACCTGCGCTTCATGGGAGGGATGGCATTGGAGTGGGGAGAATGCAGAGATTCCTGACCAGGATGCATGCTGGTCTGGAGAGTTGGAGTGATGAGGAAACATTGCAAACACTGGTGACATTTGCCGTGGAGCACAGGAGATTGACAGGTCACATTATTGACCTTCATATCGTTATGAGGGGCATAGACCAGGTGGACAGAAGGCAACATTACCCCTTGGCGCAGGGATGTCTAACATGGTGACATTTATTTAAGTTGGGAACCATGATGTTGTCAGGTGAGGTGTTGAGGACCTTTTGGACAGAGTAACGTGGGGCGCACTGGCTGAAAGGGTGGTGGAGGTATAAACCCTCCTAAGATGCAATAAGTATTTGGATATGCAGCAGTGATACCATGGCATGTTAGGCCATGGGGATACTGGTCAGAAATGGGATAAGGTGACTTTGGAAGGTGCTGGAGACGCGCATCCTCAATGGGCCGAGGGACCTTTGTGTATGACCCACACGTCTGACTGTATCAGCCTGTGAATGAGCAGTGTTACTGCATTAACGATTGCAGAAATCATCAGTGCTTGGATGTTGGGGAGACAGAGTGGATGGGACTGTGGGCCTCAAATACCTGGCTGCTGCACCCTAGCCTCACTGACACCTGCCGACCTGGCCGCCTGCCTCCTCCCCAGCTCCATGGCCTGTTCCTCATAAGTGGTGATGTGCTGCAGCACAGGGTGCCCACCAGTCCGC
The DNA here is from genome assembly GCF_017639515.1 of Carcharodon carcharias. Classification (NCBI taxonomy): domain Eukaryota; kingdom Metazoa; phylum Chordata; class Chondrichthyes; order Lamniformes; family Lamnidae; genus Carcharodon; species Carcharodon carcharias. The sequence goes on from NC_054467.1 coordinate 267,749,899, forward strand.
AGACTCTCCCGGCGATTGTTCTCTGTTGTTGCCTGCAGTATGGAGAAGAACCTTTATTGGGGCTGATCGCTCATGTACTCTGCACACGCACGCCACACCCCAGCCACAGTGGCCCATCTGAGGCCTCCAGCGCCTCCTGTCCAGACTACTGGTGATCAGTCCCCAGAAGATAGTACGGCTGCTCCCAACCCCCTCCCCCAACGGCCGCCTGGGACACATTCGCCGTCCATCACTTTGAATATCACAAAGGTCTTTGCGCCCATGGCAAGGAGACGCAACTGGGTACGGCACCGAGGCCAGCAGATGGCTCTTGGCCACGACACCTTGAGGCTCCCCTTCCACCATCTCATCACCATCAATAAGACATGTGCTGGAGTTCTGAGTATGTGTCGAGCTGCCTCCCCTGCAGGCTGCCCCCAGACTACTCAAATGCAACAAATACCAACATATGCTGCAGGGAGAACCCATCTTCTCCTCAACCACTAAGGCTGATGTAAGCATGGTCACTATCTGGTTGCCCACCCAGCGTGCACCAAATGCCCAATGCAGTAACGACACTAAGACATGTGGGGGGGGGGGGAGGGGTGGTGGACGGGGAGGATGGAGGAGTGGGGGGGCCTCAAAGGCCAAGGCTACCTGCTGGGTAAAATGGCCAAGGCCGACATGGTTTTCACCCTTCCAGAGTGCAACAAATCATTGAAGCACTTGCGGCACTGGGTTCCTCTGCACCGCACAGCATCATGAGAGCTAACAGCCTCCGCCACCTCCTGCCAGGCCTGCCTGGTCACATGGGGGGACTCCTCCTTCCATCCTCCAGAAACAAGACCTCCCGATGGTTGGACACCTCTTCCAGGAGGACAGCAAGGCAGGTATCTGAGAACTGAGAAGCACATTGGCCCCCCCACTGGCCTATCCTGCAGTCTACCCCCCTCCTCCTCCTCCTCCTCTGCCCTCACTTCCACTGGAGCCCGGTCGCTGGCCATGATGAACAGTCTAAAGGAGGCTGCCTGGCCACTCTTTATACCGACTGCCGTTTCCCCATTGGAACTGGCGGTCTGAACACGCCGGCTGCAGGTTTGAATTTCCCACTGAACACGCGAGTCTGAAACGTACTGAGGCCCGCCTGCGCAAAATGGTGGTGCGGCCCGTTTCGCTGGCACCGATCAGCTCCACGCCAGCCGCTGATTGGGTCGGGCCTGCCCGCTCAACAAACAGAAAATTCAGCCCATAGAGTCATAGAGGTCTACAGCACAGAAAAAGGCCCTTCAGCTCATTGAATCTGTGCCGGTCAAACAAGTACCTAACTATTCTAATCCCATGTTCCAGCACTAGGCCCATAACCTTGTATGCCATGCCATACCATGTGCACATCCAAATACTTCTTACATGTTATGAGGGTTTCTGCCTCTACCACCCTTTCAGGCAGTGAGTTCCAGATTCCCACCACCCTCTGGATGAAAAAATTCTTCCCACATCCCCTCTAAACCTCCTGCCCCTTACCTTAAATCTATGCCCCCTGGTTACTGATCCCTTCACCAAGGGGAAAAGTTCCTTCCTGTCTACCCTATCTATGCCCCTCAATCATGTCCCCTCTCAATCTCCGCTGCTCCAGGGAAAATAAACCCAGTCTATCCAATCTCTCCTCATTACTAAAACTCTCCAGCCCTGGCAACATCCTGGTAAATCTCCTCTCCACTCTCTCTAGTGCAGTAACATCCTTCCTATAATGCGGATTCCAGAACTGCACGCAATACTCTAGCTGTGGCCTAATCAGTGTTTTATACAGTTCCAGCATAACCTCCCTGCTCTTATATTCCATGCCTCGGCTAATAAAGGCAAGTATCCCATGTGTCTTCGGAAGCACCTTATCTTCCTGTCTCGCTACCTTAAGGGACCGATGGACATGTACACCAATGTCCCTTTGATCCTTGGTAATTCCCAGGGTCCTAAAATTCATCGTGAATTCCTGTGCCTTGTTTGTAATGCCCAATTGCATCTCAGGGACTCCCGTAGGCTCACTCCCTCTGAATCCCGTAGACTCACCCTCTCTAACACCCAGAGGCTTACTCACTCTGACTCCCGGAGGCTCACCCTCTCTGACTCCCGGAGGCTCATTCTCTCTGACTCCCGTAGGCTCATTCTCCCTGACACCCGTAGGCTCATTCTCTCGGACTCCCGGAGGCTCACTCTCTCGGACTCCCGGAGACTCACTCTCTCTGACTTCAGTAGGCTTACACTCACTGACTCCCGTAGACTCACTCTCTCAGACTCCCGGAAGCTCATTCTTTCTGACTCCCGGAGGCTCACTCTCTCAGACGTCGGGAGGCTCACTCTCTCTGACTCCCGTAGACTCACTCTCTCTGACTCCCGTAGACTCACTCTCTCTGACTCCCGAAGACTCACTCTCTCAGACTGCCGTAGACTCACTCTCTCTGACACCCGTAGACTCACTCTCTCTGACTCCCGGAAGCTCACTCTCTCTGACTCCCGGAGGCTCACTCTCTCAGACGTCTGGAGGCTCACTCTCTCTAACTCCAGACGGCTCACTCTATCTGACTCCTGACGGCTCACTCTCTCTGACTCCCATAGGCTCACTCTCTCAGACACCTGGAAGCTCACTCTCTCTGACTCACGTAGGCTCACTCTCTCTGACACCTGGAGGCTCACTCTCTCTGACACCTGGAGGCTCACTATCTCTGACTCCTGGAGGCTCACTCTCTCTGACTCCCAGAAGCTCACTCTCTCTGACTCCCGGAGGCTCACCCTCTCTAACTCCTGTAGACTCACCATCTCTAGCACCCGGAGGCTTATTCTCTCTGACTCCCGGAGGCTCACCCTCTCTGACTACGGGAGGCTCACTCTCCCTGACTCCCATAGGCTCACTCTCCCTGACTCCCATAGGCTCACTCTCTCTGACGCCCGTAGGCACACTCTCTCTGACTCCTGGAGGCTCACTCTCTCTGACTCCTGGAGGCTCACTCTCTCTGACTCCTGGAGGCTCACTCTCTCAGACTTCTGGAGGCTCACACTCTCTGACTCCCGGAAGCTCACACTCTCTGACTTCTCGAGGCTCACTCTCTCTGACTCCCGTAGGCACACTCTCTCTGACTCCCGGAAGCTCACTCTCTCTGATTTCGGGAGGCTCACTCTCTCTGACCCCCGGAGGCTCACCCTCTCTGACTCCCGGATGCTCACTCTCTCTAACTCCGGAGACTCACTCTCTCTGACTCCCGGTGGGTCACTTTCTCTAACTCCCAGAGGCTCATTTTCACTGACTCCGGAGGCTCACTCTCTCTGACTTCAGGAAGCTTGCCCTTTCTGACTCCCGGAGGCTCAGTCTCTCTGACTCCCAGAGGCTCATTTTCTGTGTCTTCGGAGGCTCACTCTCTCTGATTCCAGGAGCCTCACCCTCTCTGACTCACGTAGGCTCACAGTCTCTGACTTCCGGAGCCTCACCCTCTCTGACTCCCGGAGCCTCACTCTCTCTGACTCCTGGAGACTCACTCTCTCAGATGTCTGGAGGATCACTCTCTCTGACTCCTGACGGCTCACTCTCTCTGACTCCCGGAAGCTCACTCTCTCTGACTCCCATAGGCTCACTCTCTCAGACACCTGGAAGCTCACTCTCTCTGACTCCTGGACGCTCACTCTCTCTAACTCCCAGAGGCTCACCCTCTCTGACTCCCGTAGGCTCAATCTCTCTGACTCCTGGAGGCTCACTCTCTCTGACTCCTGGAGGCTCACTCTCTCTGACTCCTGGAGGCTCACTCTCTCAGACTTCTGGAGGCTCACACTCTCTGACTCCCGGAAGCTCACACTCTCTGACTTCTCGAGGCTCAATCTCTCTGACTCCCGTAGGCACACTCTCTCTGACTCCCGGAAGCTCACTCTCTCTGATTTCGGGAGGCTCACTCTCTCTAACTCCCGTAGGCTCACCCTCTCTGACTCCCGGATGCTCACTCTCTCTAACTCCGGAGGCTCACTCACTCTGACTCCTGGAGACTCACTCTCTCTGAGTCCCGGAGCCTCACTCTCTCTGACTCCTGGAGACTCAGTCTCTCAGATGTCTGGAGGATCACTCTCTCTGACTCCTGACGGCTCACTCTCTCTGACTCCCGGAAGCTCACTCTCTCTGACTCCCATAGGCTCACTCTCTCAGACTCCTGGAAGCTCACTCTCTCTGACTCCTGGATGCTCACTCTCTCTAACTCCCAGAGGCTCACCCTCTCTGACTCCTGTAGGCTCACTCTCTCTGACCCCTGGAGGCTCACTCTCTCTGACTCCTGGAGGCTCACTCTCTCTGACTCCTGGAGGCTCACTCTCTCTGACTTCTGGAGGCTCACACTCTCTGACTCCCGGAAGCTCACACTCTCTGACTTCTCGAGGCTCACTCTCTCTGACTCCCGTAGGCTCACCCTCTCTGACTCCCGGATGCTCACTCTCTCTAACTCCGGAGGCTCACTCTCTCTGACTCCCGGTGGGTCACTTTCTCTAACTCCCAGAGTCTCATTTTCACTGACTCCAGAGGCTCACCCTCTCTGACTCCCGTAGGCTCACTCTCTCTGACTCCCGGAGCTCACTCTCTCTGACTCCCGGAGGCTCATTCCCTCTGCCTCCCGGAGGCTCACTCTCTCTGACTCCCGGAGGCTCTTTCCCTCTGACTCCCGTAGGCTCACTATCTCTGACTCCCGGAGGCTCACTCTCTCAGACGTCGGGAGGCTCACTCTCTCTGACTCCCGTAGACTCACTCTCTCTGACTCCCGTAGACTCACTCTCTCTGACTCCCGTAGACTCTCTCTCTCTGACTCCCGAAGACTCACTCTCTCAGGCTCCCGTAGACTCACTCTCTCTGACTCCCGTAGACTCACTCTCTCTGACTCCCGGAAGCTCACTCTCTCTGACTCCCGGAGGCTCACTCTCTCAGACGTCTGGATGCTCACTCTCTCTAACTCCAGACGGCTCACTCTCTCTGACTCCTGACAGCTCACTCTCTCTGACTCCCATAGGCTCACTCTCTCAGACACCTGGAAGCTCACTCTCTCTGACTCACGTAGGCTCACTCTCTCTGACACCTGGAGGCTCACTCTCTCTGACTCCTGGAGGCTCACTCTCTCTGACTCCCAGAAGCTCACTCTCTCTGACTCCCGGAGGCTCACCCTCTCTAACTCCTGTAGACTCACCATCTCTAGCACCCGGAGGCTTATTCTCTCTGACTCCCGGAGGATCACCCTCTCTGACTATGGGAGGCTCACTCTCCCTGACTCCCATAGCATCACTCTCCCTGACTCCCATAGGCTCACTCTCTCTGACGCCCGTAGGCTCACTCTCTCTGACTCCTGGAGGCTCACTCTCTCTGACTCCTGGAGGCTCACTCTCTCTGACTCCTGGAGGCTCACTCTCTCAGACTTCTGGAGGCTCACACTCTCTGACTCCCGGAAGCTCACTCTCTCTGATTTCGGGAGGCCCACTCTCTCTGACTCCCGTAGGCTCACCCTCTCTGACTCCCGGATGCTCACTCTCTCTAACTCCGGAGGCTCACTCTCTCTGACTCCCGGTGGGTCACTTTCTCTAACTCCCAGAGGCTCATTTTCACTGACTCCAGAGGCTCACCCTCTCTGACTCCCGTAGGCTCACTCTCTCTGACTCCCGGAGCTCACTCTCTCTGACTCCCGGAGGCTCATTCCCTCTGCCTCCCGGAGGCTCACTCTCTCTGACTCCCAGAGGCTCATTCCCTCTGACTCCCGTAGGCTCACTATCTCTGACTCCCGGAGGCTCACTCTCTCTGACTCCCGGAGGCTCACTCTCTCTGACTCCCGGAGGCTCACCCTCTCTAACTCCTGTAGACTCATCCTCTCTAGCACCCGGAGGCTTATTCTCTCTGACTCCCGGAGTCTCACTCTCTCTGACTCCCGTAGGCTCACTCTCTCTGACTCCCGGAAGCTCACTCTCTCTGACTCCCGGAGGCTTATTACCTCTGACTCCCGGAAGCTCACCCTCTCTGATTTCGGGAGGCTCACTCTCTCTGACTCCCGTAGGCTCACCCTCTCTGACTTCGGATGCTCACTCTCTCTAACTCCGGAGGCTCACTCTCTCTGACTCCCGGTGGGTCACTTTCTCTAACTCCCAGAGGCTCATTTTCACTGACTCCAGAGGCTCACCCTCTCTGACTCCCGTAGGCTCACTCTCTCTGACTCCCGGAGCTCACTCTCTCTGACTCCCGGAGGCTCATTCCCTCTGACTCCCGTAGGCTCACTATCTCTGACTCCCGGAGGCTCACTCTCTCTGACTCCCGGAGGCTCACTCTCTCTGACTCCCGGAGGCTCACCCTCTCTAACTCCTGTAGACTCATCCTCTCTAGCACCCGGAAGCTTATTCTCTCTGACTCCCGGAGTCTCACTCTCTCTGACTCCCGTAGGCTCACTCTCTCTGACTCCCGGAAGCTCACTCTCTCTGACTCCTGGAGGCTTATTCCCTCTGACTCCCGGAGGCTCACTATCTCTGACTCCCGGAGGCTCACTCTCTCTGACTCACGGAGGCTCACTCTCTCTGACTCACGGAGGCTCACTCTCTCTGACTCCCGGAGGCTCACCCTCTCTGACTCCCGGAGGCTCACCCTCTCTGACTCCTGTAGACTCACCATTTTTAGCACCCGGAGGCTTATTCTCTCTGACTCCCGGAGGCTCACCCTGTCTGACTCCCGGAGCCTCATTCCCTCTGAATCCCGTAGGCTCACTCTCTCTGACTCCCGGAGGCTCACCCTCTCTAACTCCTGTAGACTCACCATTTCTAGCACCCGGAGGCTTATTCTCTCTGACTCCCGGAGCTCACTCTCTCTGACGCCCGTAGGCTCGCTCTCTCTGACTCCCATAGGCTCACTCTCTCTGACGCCCATAGGCTCACTCTCTCTGACTCCTGGAGGATCACTCTCTCTGACCTCTGGAGGCTCACACTCTCTGACTCCCGGAGGGTCACTCTCTCTGACTTCTGGAGGCTCACACTCTCTGAATCCTGGAAGCTCACTCTCTCTGACTCCTGGAAACTCACTCTCTCTAATTCCCAGAGGCTCACCCTCTCTGACTCCCGTAGGCTCACTCTCTCTGACTCCTGGAGGCTCACTCTCTCTGACTCCTGGAGGCTCACTCTCTCTGACTCCTGGAGGCTCACTCTCTCAGACTTCTGGAGGCTCACACTCTCAGACTTCTGGAGGCTCACACTCTCTGACTCCCGGAAGCTCACACTCTCTGACTTCTCGAGGCTCACTCACTCTGACTCCCGTAGGCACACTCTCTCTGACTCCCGGAAGCTCACTCTCTCTGATTTCGGGAGGCTCACTCTCTCTAACTCCCGTAGGCTCACCCTCTCTGACTCCCGGATGCTCACTCTCTCTAACTCCGGAGGCTCACTCTCTCTGACTCCTGGAGACTCACTCTCTCTGAGTCCCGGAGCCTCACTCTCTCTGACTCCTGGAGACTCACTCTCTCAGATGTCTGGAGGATCACTCTCTCTGACTCCCGGAAGCTCACTCTCTCTGACTCCCATAGGCTCACTCTCTCAGACACCTGGAAGCTCACTCTCTCTGACTCCTGGACGCTCACTCTCTCTGACTCCCAGAGGCTCACCCTCTCTGACTCCTGTAGGCTCACTCTCTCTGACCCCTGGAGGCTCACTCTCTCTGACTCCTGGAGGCTCACTCTCTCTGACTCCTGGAGGCTCACACTCTCTGACTCCCGGAAGCTCACACTCTCTGACTTCTCGAGGCTCACTCTCTCTGACTCCCGTAGGCACACTCTCTCTGACTCCCGGAAGCTCACTCTCTCTGATTTCGGGAGGCTCACTCTCTCTGACTCCCGGTGGGTCACTTTCTCTAACTCCCAGAGGCTCATTTTCACTGACTCCACAGGCTCACCCTCTCTGACTCCCGTAGGCTCACTCTCTCTGACTCCCGGAGCTCACTCTCTCTGACTCCCGGAGGCTCATTCCCTCTGCCTCCCGGAGGCTCACTCTCTCTGACTCCCGGAGGCTCATTCCCTCTGACTCCCGTAGGCTCACTATCTCTGACTCCCGGAGGCTCACTCTCTCAGAAGTCGGGAGGCTCACTCTCTCTGACTCCCGTAGACTCACTCTCTCTGACTCCCGTAGACTCACTCTCTCTGACTCCCGAAGACTCACTCTCTCTGACTCCCGTAGACTCACTCTCTCTGACTCCCGTAGACTCACTCTCTCTGACTCCCGGAAGCTCACTCTCTCTGACTCCCGGAGGCTCACTCTCTCAGACGTCTGGAGGCTCACTCTCTCTAATTCCAGACGGCTCACTCTCTCTGACTCCTGACGGCTCACTCTCTCTGACTCCCATAGGCTCACTCTCTCAGGCACCTGGAAGCTCACTCTCTCTGACTCACGTAGGCTCACTCTCTCTGACACCTGGAGGCTCACTCTCTCTGACTCCCGGAGGCACACTCTCTCTGACACCTGGAGGCTCACTATCTCTGACTCCTGGAGGCTCACTCTCTCTGACTCCCAGAAGCTCACTCTCTCTGACTCCCGGAGGCTCACCCTCTCTATCTCCTGTAGACTCACCAGCTCTAGCACCCGGAGGCTTATTCTCTCTGACTCCCGGAGGCTCACCCTCTCTGACTACGGGAGGCTCACTCTCCCTGACTCCCATAGGCTCACTCTACCTGACTCCCATAGGCTCACTCTCTCTGACGCCCGTAGGCTCACTCTCTCTGACTCCTGGAGGCTCACTCTCTCTGACTCCTGGAGGCTCACTCTCTCTGACTCCTGGAGGCTCACTCTCTCAGACTTCTGGAGGCTCACACTCTCTGACTCCCGGAAGCTCACACTCTCTGACTTCTCGAGGCTCACTCTCTCTGACTCCCGTAGGCACACTCTCTCTGACTCCCGGAAGCTCACTCTCTCTGATTTCGGGAGGCTCACTCTCTCTGTCTCCCGGAGGCTGACCCTCTCTGACTCCCGGATGCTCACTCTCTCTAACTCCGGAGGCTCACTCTCTCTGACTCCCGGTGGGTCACTTTCTCTAACTCCCAGAGGCTCATTTTCACTGACTCCTGACGGCTCACTCTCTCTGACTTCAGGAAGCTTGCCCTTTCTGACTCCCGGAGGCTCAGTCTCTCTGACTCCCAGAGGCTCATTTTCTGTGTCTTCGGAGGCTCACTCTCTCTGATTCCAGGAGCCTCACCCTCTCTGACTCACGTAGGCTCACAGTCTCTGACTTCCGGAGCCTCACCCTCTCTGACTCCCGGAGCCTCACTCTCTCTGACTCCTGGAGACTCACTCTCTCAGATGTCTGGAGGATCACTCTCTCTGACTCCTGACGGCTCACTCTCTCTGACTCCCGGAAGCTCACTCTCTCTGACTCCCATAGGCTCACTCTCTCAGACACCTGGAAGCTCACTCTCTCTGACTCCTGGACGCTCACTCTCTCTAACTCCCAGAGGCTCACCCTCTCTGACTCCCGTAGGCTCACTCTCTCTGACTCCTGGAGGCTCACTCTCTCTGACTTCTGGAGGCTCACTCTCTCTGACTCCTGGAGGCTCACTCTCTCAGACTCCTGGAGGCTCACTCTCTCAGACTTCTGGAGGCTCACACTCTCTGACTCCCGGAAGCTCACACTCTCTGACTTCTCGAGGCTCACTCTCTCTGACTCCCATAGGCTCACTCTCTCAGACACCTGGAAGCTCACTCTCTCTGACTCCTGGACGCCCACTCTCTCTGACTCCCATAGGCTCACTCTCTCAGACACCTGGAAGCTCACTCTCTCTGACTCCTGGAGGCTCACTCTCTCTAACTCCCAGAGGCTCACCCTCTCTGACTCCTGTAGGCTCACTCTCTCTGACTCCTGGAGGCTCACTCTCTCTGACTCTGGAGGCTCACTCTCTCTGACTCCTGGAGGCTCACTCTCTCAGACTTCTGGAGGCTCACACTCTCAGACTTCTGGAGGCTCACACTCTCTGACTCCCGGAAGCTCACACTCTCTGACTTCTCGAGGCTCACTCTCTCTGACTCCCATAGGCTCACTCTCTCAGACACCTGGAAGCTCACTCTCTCTGACTCCTGGACGCCCTCTCTCTCTAACTCCCAGAGGCTCACCCTCTCTGACTCCCGTAGGCTCACTCTCTCTGACTCCCGGAGCTCACTCTCTCTGACTCCCGGAGGCTCATTCCCTCTGCCTCCCGGAGGCTCACTCTCTCTGACTCCCGGAGGCTCATTCCCTCTGACTCCCGTAGGCTCACTATCTCTGACTCCCGGAAGCTCACTCTCTCTGATTTCGGGAGGCTCACTCTCTCTGTCTCCCGGAGGCTCACCCTCTCTGACTCCCGGATGCTCACTCTCTCTAACTCCAGAGGCTCACTCTCTCTGACTCCCGGTGGGTCACTTTCTCTAACTCCCAGAGGCTCATTTTCACTGACTCCTGACGGCTCACACTCTCTGACTTCAGGAAGCTTGCCCTTTCTGACTCCCGGAGGCTCAGTCTCACTGACTCCCAGAGGCTCATTTTCTGTGTCTTCGGAGGCTCACTCTCTCTGATTCCAGGAGCCTCACCCTCTCTGACTCACGTAGGCTCACAGTCTCTGACTTCCGGAGCCTCACCCTCTCTGACTCCCGGAGCCTCACTCTCTCTGACTCCTGGAGACTCACTCTCTCAGATGTCTGGAGGATCACTCTCTCTGACTCCTGACGGCTCACTCTCTCTGACTCCCGGAAGCTCACTCTCTCTGACTCCCATAGGCTCACTCTCTCAGACACCTGGAAGCTCACTCTCTCTGACTCCTGGACGCTCACTCTCTCTAACTCCCAGAGGCTCACCCTCTCTGACTCCCGTAGGCTCACTCTCTCTGACTCCTGGAGGCTCACTCTCTCTGACTCCTGGAGGCTCACTCTCTCTGACTCCTGGAGGCTCACTCTCTCTGACTCCTGGAGGCTCACTCTCTCAGACTTCTGGAGGCTCACACTCTCTGACTCCCGGAAGCTCACACTCTCTGACTTCTCGAGGCTCACTCTCTCTGACTCCCATAGACTCACTCTCTCAGACACCTGGAAGCTCACTCTCTCTGACTCCTGGACGCCCACTCTCTCTGACTCCCATAGGCTCACTCTCTCAGACACCTGGAAGCTCACTCTCTCTGACTCCTGGAGGCTCACTCTCTCTAACTCCCAGAGGCTCACCCTCTCTGACTCCTGTAGGCTCACTCTCTCTGACTCCTGGAGGCTCACTCTCTCTGACTCTGGAGGCTCACTCTCTCTGACTCCTGGAGGCTCACTCTCTCAGACTTCTGGAGGCTCACACTGTCAGACTTCTGGAGGCTCACACTCTCTGACTCCCGGAAGCTCACACTCTCTGACTTCTCGAGGCTCACTCTCTCTGACTCCCATAGGCTCACTCTCTCAGACACCTGGAAGCTCGCTCTCTCTGACTCCTGGACGCCCTCTCTCTCTAACTCCCAGAGGCTCACCCTCTCTGACTCCTATTGGCTCACTCTCTCTGACTCCTGGAGGCTCACTCTCTCTGATTCCTGGAGGCTCACTCTCTCTGACTCCTGGTGGCTCACTCTCTCTGACTCCTGGAGGCTCACACTCTCTGACTCCCGGAAGCTCACACTCTCTGACTTCTCAAGGCTCACTCTCTCTGACTCCCGTAGGCACACTCTCTCTGACTCCCGGAAGCTCACTCTCTCTGATTTCGGGAGGCTCACTCTCTCTGACTCCCGTAGGCTCACCCTCTCTGACTTCGGATGCTCACTCTCTCTAACTCCGGAGGCTCACTCTCTCTGACTCCCGGTGGGTCACTTTCTCTAACTCCCAGGGGCTCATTTTCACTGACTCCAGAGGCTCACCCACTCTGACTCCCGTAGGCTCACTCTCTCTGACTCCTGGAGGCTCACTCTCTCTGACTCCTGGAGGCTCACTCTCTCTGACTCCTGGAGGCTCACTCTCTCAGACTTCTGGAGGCTCACACTCTCTGACTCCCGGAAGCTCACACTCTCTGACTACTTGAGGCTCACTCTCTCTGATTCCCATAGGCTCACTCTCTCAGACACCTGGAAGCTCACTCTCTCTGACTCCCATAGGCTCACTCTCTCAGACACCTGGAAGCTCACTCTCTCTGACTCCTGGAGGCTCACTCTCTCTAACTCCCAGAGGCTCACCCTCTCTGACTCCCGTAGGCTCACTCTCTCTCACTCCTGGAATCTCACTCTCTCTGACTCTGGAGGCTCACTCTCGCTGACTCCTGGAGGCTCACTCTCTCAGACTTCTGGAGGCTCACACTCTCAGACTTCTGGAGGATCACTCTCTCTGACTCCTGACGGCTCACTCTCTCTGACTCCCGGAAGCTCACTCTCTCTGACTCCCATAGGCTCACTCTCTCAGACTCCTGGAAGCTCACTCTCTCTGACTCCTGGATGCTCACTCTCTCTAACTCCCAGAGGCTCACCCTCTCTGACTCCTGTAGGCTCACTCTCTCTGACCCCTGGAGGCTCACTCTCTCTGACTCCTGGAGGCTCACTCTCTCTGACTCCTGGAGGCTCACTTTCTCTGACTTCTGGAGGCTCACACTCTCTGACTCCCGGAAGCTCACACTCTCTGACTTCTCGAGGCTCACTCTCTCTGACTCCCGTAGGCTCACCCTCTCTGACTCCCGGATGCTCACGCTCTCTAACTCCGGAGGCTCACTCTCTCTGACTCCCGGTGGGTCACTTTCTCTAACTCCCAGAGGCTCATTTTCACTGACTCCAGAGGCTCACCCTCTCTGACTCCCGTAGGCTCACTCTCTCTGACTCCCGGAGCTCACTCTCTCTGACTCCCGGAGGCTCATTCCCTCTGCCTCCCGGAGGCTCACTCTCTCTGACTCCCGGAGGCTCTTTCCCTCTGACTCCCGTAGGCTCACTATCTCTGACTCCCGGAGGCTCACTCTCTCAGACGTCGGGAGGCTCACTCTCTCTGACTCCCGTAGACTCACTCTCTCTGACTCCCGTAGACTCACTCTCTCTGACTCCCGTAGACTCTCTCTCTCTGACTCCCGAAGACTCACTCTCTCAGACTCCCGTAGACTCACTCTCTCTGACTCCCGTAGACTCACTCTCTCTGACTCCCGGAAGCTCACTCTCTCTGACTCCCGGAGGCTCACTCTCTCAGACGTCTGGATGCTCACTCTCTCTAACTCCAGACGGCTCACTCTCTCTGACTCCTGACGGCTCACTCTCTCTGACTCCCATAGGCTCACTCTCTCAGACACCTGGAAGCTCACTCTCTCTGACTCACGTATGCTCACTCTCTCTGACACCTGGAGGCTCACTCTCTCTGACTCCCGGAGGCACACTCTCTCTGACACCTGGAGGCTCACTATCTCTGACTCCTGGAGGCTCACTCTCTCTGACTCCCAGAAGCTCACTCTCTCTGACTCCCGGAGGCTCACCCTCTCTAACTCCTGTAGACTCACCATCTCTAGCACCCGGAGGCTTATTCTCTCTGACTCCCGGAGGCTCACCCTCTCTGACTATGGGAGGCTCACTCTCCCTGACTCCCATAGGCTCACTCTCCCTGACTCCCATAGGCTCACTCTCTCTGACGCCCGTAGGCTCACTCTCTCTGACTCCTGGAGGCTCACTCTCTCTGACTCCTGGAGGCTCACTCTCTCTGACTCCCGTAGACTCACTCTCTCTGACTCCCGAAGACTCACTCTCTCTGACTCCCGTAGACTCACTCTCTCTGACTCCCGTAGACTCACTCTCTCTGACTCCCGGAAGCTCACTCTCTCTGACTCCCGGAGGCTCACTCTCTCAGACGTCTGGAGGCTCACTCTCTCTAATTCCAGACGGCTCACTCTCTCTGACTCCTGACGGCTCACTCTCTCTGACTCCCATAGGCTCACTCTCTCAGGCACCTGGAAGCTCACTCTCTCTGACTCACGTAGGCTCACTCTCTCTGACACCTGGAGGCTCACTCTCTCTGACTCCCGGAGGCACACTCTCTCTGACACCTGGAGGCTCACTATCTCTGACTCCTGGAGGCTCACTCTCTCTGACTCCCAGAAGCTCACTCTCTCTGACTCCCGGAGGCTCACCCTCTCTATCTCCTGTAGACTCACCAGCTCTAGCACCCGGAGGCTTATTCTCTCTGACTCCCGGAGGCTCACCCTCTCTGACTACGGGAGGCTCACTCTCCCTGACTCCCATAGGCTCACTCTACCTGACTCCCATAGGCTCACTCTCTCTGACGCCCGTAGGCTCACTCTCTCTGACTCCTGGAGGCTCACTCTCTCTGACTCCTGGAGGCTCACTCTCTCTGACTCCTGGAGGCTCACTCTCTCAGACTTCTGGAGGCTCACACTCTCTGACTCCCGGAAGCTCACACTCTCTGACTTCTCGAGGCTCACTCTCTCTGACTCCCGTAGGCACACTCTCTCTGACTCCCGGAAGCTCACTCTCTCTGATTTCGGGAGGCTCACTCTCTCTGTCTCCCGGAGGCTGACCCTCTCTGACTCCCGGATGCTCACTCTCTCTAACTCCGGAGGCTCACTCTCTCTGACTCCCGGTGGGTCACTTTCTCTAACTCCCAGAGGCTCATTTTCACTGACTCCTGACGGCTCACTCTCTCTGACTTCAGGAAGCTTGCCCTTTCTGACTCCCGGAGGCTCAGTCTCTCTGACTCCCAGAGGCTCATTTTCTGTGTCTTCGGAGGCTCACTCTCTCTGATTCCAGGAGCCTCACCCTCTCTGACTCACGTAGGCTCACAGTCTCTGACTTCCGGAGCCTCACCCTCTCTGACTCCCGGAGCCTCACTCTCTCTGACTCCTGGAGACTCACTCTCTCAGATGTCTGGAGGATCACTCTCTCTGACTCCTGACGGCTCACTCTCTCTGACTCCCGGAAGCTCACTCTCTCTGACTCCCATAGGCTCACTCTCTCAGACACCTGGAAGCTCACTCTCTCTGACTCCTGGACGCTCACCCTCTCTGACTCCCGTAGGCTCACTCTCTCTGACTCCTGGAGGCTCACTCTCTCTGACTCCTGGAGGCTCACTCTCTCTGACTCCTGGAGGCTCACTCTCTCAGACTTCTGGAGGCTCACACTCTCTGACTCCCGGAAGCTCACACTCTCTGACTACTTGAGGCTCACTCTCTCTGATTCCCATAGGCTCACTCTCTCAGACACCTGGAAGCTCACTCTCTCTGACTCCCATAGGCTCACTCTCTCAGACACCTGGAAGCTCACTCTCTCTGACTCCTGGAGGCTCACTCTCTCTAACTCCCAGAGGCTCACCCTCTCTGACTCCCGTAGGCTCACTCTCTCTGACTCCTGGAATCTCACTCTCTCTGACTCTGGAGGCTCACTCTCGCTGACTCCTGGAGGCTCACTCTCTCAGACTTCTGGAGGCTCACACTCTCAGACTTCTGGAGGATCACTCTCTCTGACTCCTGACGGCTCACTCTCTCTGACTCCCGGAGGCTCACTCTCTCTGACTCCCATAGGCTCACTCTCTCAGACTCCTGGAAGCTCACTCTCTCTGACTCCTGGATGCTCACTCTCTCTAACTCCCAGAGGCTCACCCTCTCTGACTCCTGTAGGCTCACTCTCTCTGACCCCTGGAGGCTCACACTCTCTGACTCCTGGAGGCTCACTCTCTCTGACTCCTGGAGGCTCACTTTCTCTGACTTCTGGAGGCTCACACTCTCTGACTCCCGGAAGCTCACACTCTCTGACTTCTCGAGGCTCACTCTCTCTGACTCCCGTAGGCTCACCCTCTCTGACTCCCGGATGCTCACGCTCTCTAACTCCGGAGGCTCACTCTCTCTGACTCCCGGTGGGTCACTTTCTCTAACTCCCAGAGGCTCATTTTCACTGACTCCAGAGGCTCACCCTCTCTGACTCCCGTAGGCTCACTCTCTCTGACTCCCGGAGCTCACTCTCTCTGACTCCCGGAGGCTCATTCCCTCTGCCTCCCGGAGGCTCACTCTCTCTGAGTCCCGGAGGCTCTTTCCCTCTGACTCCCGTAGGCTCACTATCTCTGACTCCCGGAGGCTCACTCTCTCAGACGTCGGGAGGCTCACTCTCTCTGACTCCCGTAGACTCACTCTCTCTGACTCCCGTAGACTCACTCTCTCTGACTCCCGTAGACTCTCTCTCTCTGACTCCCGAAGACTCACTCTCTCAGACTCCCGTAGACTCACTCTCTCTGACTCCCGTAGACTCACTCTCTCTGACTCCCGGAAGCTCACTCTCTCTGACTCCCGGAGGCTCACTCTCTCAGACGTCTGGATGCTCACTCTCTCTAACTCCAGACGGCTCACTCTCTCTGACTCCCGGAGGCTCACCCTCTCTAACTCCTGTAGACTCACCATCTCTAGCACCCGGAGGCTTATTCTCTCTGACTCCCGGAGGCTCACCCTCTCTGACTATGGGAGGCTCACTCTCCCTGACTCCCATAGGCTCACTCTCCCTGACTCCCATAGGCTCACTCTCTCTGACGCCCGTAGGCTCACTCTCTCTGACTCCTGGAGGCTCACTCTCTCTGACTCCTGGAGGCTCACTCTCTCTGACTCCCGTAGACTCACTCTCTCTGACTCCCGAAGACTCACTCTCTCTGACTCCCGTAGACTCACTCTCTCTGACTCCCGTAGACTCACTCTCTCTGACTCCCGGAAGCTCACTCTCTCTGACTCCCGGAGACTCACTCTCTCAGACGTCTGGAGGCTCACTCTCTCTAATTCCAGACGGCTCACTCTCTCTGACTCCTGACGGCTCACTCTCTCTGACTCCCATAGGCTCACTCTCTCAGGCACCTGGAAGCTCACTCTCTCTGACTCACGTAGGCTCACTCTCTCTGACACCTGGAGGCTCACTCTCTCTGACTCCCGGAGGCACACTCTCTCTGACACCTGGAGGCTCACTATCTCTGACTCCTGGAGGCTCACTCTCTCTGACTCCCAGAAGCTCACTCTCTCTGACTCCCGGAGGCTCACCCTCTCTATCTCCTGTAGACTCACCAGCTCTAGCACCCGGAGGCTTATTCTCTCTGACTCCCGGAGGCTCACCCTCTCTGACTACGGGAGGCTCACTCTCCCTGACTCCCATAGGCTCACTCTACCTGACTCCCATAGGCTCACTCTCTCTGACGCCCGTAGGCTCACTCTCTCTGACTCCTGGAGGCTCACTCTCTCTGACTCCTGGAGGCTCACTCTCTCTGACTCCTGGAGGCTCACTCTCTCAGACTTCTGGAGGCTCACACTCTCTGACTCCCGGAAGCTCACACTCTCTGACTTCTCGAGGCTCACTCTCTCTGACTCCCGTAGGCACACTCTCTCTGACTCCCGGAAGCTCACTCTCTCTGATTTCGGGAGGCTCACTCTCTCTGTCTCCCGGAGGCTGACCCTCTCTGACTCCCGGATGCTCACTCTCTCTAACTCCGGAGGCTCACTCTCTCTGACTCCCGGTGGGTCACTTTCTCTAACTCCCAGAGGCTCATTTTCACTGACTCCTGACGGCTCACTCTCTCTGACTTCAGGAAGCTTGCCCTTTCTGACTCCCGGAGGCTCAGTCTCTCTGACTCCCAGAGGCTCATTTTCTGTGTCTTCGGAGGCTCACTCTCTCTGATTCCAGGAGCCTCACCCTCTCTGACTCACGTAGGCTCACAGTCTCTGACTTCCGGAGCCTCACCCTCTCTGACTCCCGGAGCCTCACTCTCTCTGACTCCTGGAGACTCACTCTCTCAGATGTCTGGAGGATCACTCTCTCTGACTCCTGACGGCTCACTCTCTCTGACTCCCGGAAGCTCACTCTCTCTGACTCCCATAGGCTCACTCTCTCAGACACCTGGAAGCTCACTCTCTCTGACTCCTGGACGCTCACTCTCTCTAACTCCCAGAGGCTCACCCTCTCTGACTCCCGTAGGCTCACTCTCTCTGACTCCTGGAGGCTCACTCTCTCTGACTTCTGGAGGCTCACTCTCTCTGACTCCTGGAGGCTCACTCTCTCAGACTCCTGGAGGCTCACTCTCTCAGACTTCTGGAGGCTCACACTCTCTGACTCCCGGAAGCTCACACTCTCTGACTTCTCAAGGCTCACTCTCTCTGACTCCCATAGGCTCACTCTCTCAGACACCTGGAAGCTCACTCTCTCTGACTCCTGGACGCCCACTCTCTCTGACTCCCATAGGCTCACTCTCTCAGACACCTGGAAGCTCACTCTCTCTGACTCCTGGAGGCTCACTCTCTCTAACTCCCAGAGGCTCACCCTCTCTGACTCCTGTAGGCTCACTCTCTCTGACTCCTGGAGGCTCACTCTCTCTGACTCTGGAGGCTCACTCTCTCTGACTCCTGGAGGCTCACTCTCTCAGACTTCTGGAGGCTCACACTCTCAGACTTCTGGAGGCTCACACTCTCTGACTCCCGGAAGCTCACACTCTCTGACTTCTCGAGGCTCACTCTCTCTGACTCCCATAGGCTCACTCTCTCAGACACCTGGAAGCTCACTCTCTCTGACTCCTGGACGCCCTCTCTCTCTAACTCCCAGAGGCTCACCCTCTCTGACTCCCGTAGGCTCACTCTCTCTGACTCCCGGAGCTCACTCTCTCTGACTCCCGGAGGCTCATTCCCTCTGCCTCCCGGAGGCTCACTCTCTCTGACTCCCGGAGGCTCATTCCCTCTGACTCCCGTAGGCTCACTATCTCTGACTCCCGGAAGCTCACTCTCTCTGATTTCGGGAGGCTCACTCTCTCTGTCTCCCGGAGGCTCACCCTCTCTGACTCCCGGATGCTCACTCTCTCTAACTCCAGAGGCTCACTCTCTCTGACTCCCGGTGGGTCACTTTCTCTAACTCCCAGAGGCTCATTTTCACTGACTCCTGACGGCTCACACTCTCTGACTTCAGGAAGCTTGCCCTTTCTGACTCCCGGAGGCTCAGTCTCACTGACTCCCAGAGGCTCATTTTCTGTGTCTTCGGAGGCTCACTCTCTCTGATTCCAGGAGCCTCACCCTCTCTGACTCACGTAGGCTCACAGTCTCTGACTTCCGGAGGCTCACCCTCTCTGACTCCCGGAGCCTCACTCTCTCTGACTCCTGGAGACTCACTCTCTCAGATGTCTGGAGGATCACTCTCTCTGACTCCTGACGGCTCACTCTCTCTGACTCCCGGAAGCTCACTCTCTCTGACTCCCATAGGCTCACTCTCTCAGACACCTGGAAGCTCACTCTCTCTGACTCCTGGACGCTCACTCTCTCTAACTCCCAGAGGCTCACCCTCTCTGACTCCCGTAGGCTCACTCTCTCTGACTCCTGGAGGCTCACTCTCTCTGACTCCTGGAGGCTCACTCTCTCTGACTCCTGGAGGCTCACTCTCTCTGACTCCTGGAGGCTCACTCTCTCAGACTTCTGGAGGCTCACACTCTCTGACTCCCGGAAGCTCACACTCTCTGACTTCTCGAGGCTCACTCTCTCTGACTCCCATAGGCTCACTCTCTCAGACACCTGGAAGCTCACTCTCTCTGACTCCTGGACGCCCACTCTCTCTGACTCCCATAGGCTCACTCTCTCAGACACCTGGAAGCTCACTCTCTCTGACTCCTGGAGGCTCACTCTCTCTAACTCCCAGAGGCTCACCCTCTCTGACTCCTGTAGGCTCACTCTCTCTGACTCCTGGAGGCTCACTCTCTCTGACTCTGGAGGCTCACTCTCTCTGACTCCTGGAGGCTCACTCTCTCAGACTTCTGGAGGCTCACACTGTCAGACTTCTGGAGGCTCACACTCTCTGACTCCCGGAAGCTCACACTCTCTGACTTCTCGAGGCTCACTCTCTCTGACTCCCATAGGCTCACTCTCTCAGACACCTGGAAGCTCGCTCTCTCTGACTCCTGGACGCCCTCTCTCTCTAACTCCCAGAGGCTCACCCTCTCTGACTCCTATTGGCTCACTCTCTCTGACTCCTGGAGGCTCACTCTCTCTGATTCCTGGAGGCTCACTCTCTCTGACTCCTGGTGGCTCACTCTCTCTGACTCCTGGAGGCTCACACTCTCTGACTCCCGGAAGCTCACACTCTCTGACTTCTCAAGGCTCACTCTCTCTGACTCCCGTAGGCACACTCTCTCTGACTCCCGGAAGCTCACTCTCTCTGATTTCGGGAGGCTCACTCTCTCTGACTCCCGTAGGCTCACCCTCTCTGACTTCGGATGCTCACTCTCTCTAACTCCGGAGGCTCACTCTCTCTGACTCCCGGTGGGTCACTTTCTCTAACTCCCAGGGGCTCATTTTCACTGACTCCAGAGGCTCACCCACTCTGACTCCCGTAGGCTCACTCTCTCTGACTCCTGGAGGCTCACTCTCTCTGACTCCTGGAGGCTCACTCTCTCTGACTCCTGGAGGCTCACTCTCTCAGACTTCTGGAGGCTCACACTCTCTGACTCCCGGAAGCTCACACTCTCTGACTACTTGAGGCTCACTCTCTCTGATTCCCATAGGCTCACTCTCTCAGACACCTGGAAGCTCACTCTCTCTGACTCCCATAGGCTCACTCTCTCAGACACCTGGAAGCTCACTCTCTCTGACTCCTGGAGGCTCACTCTCCCTAACTCCCAGAGGCTCACCCTCTCTGACTCCCGTAGGCTCACTCTCTCTGACTCCTGGAATCTCACTCTCTCTGACTCTGGAGGCTCACTCTCGCTGACTCCTGGAGGCTCACTCTCTCAGACTTCTGGAGGCTCACACTCTCAGACTTCTGGAGGATCACTCTCTCTGACTCCTGACGGCTCACTCTCTCTGACTCCCGGATGCTCACTCTCTCTGACTCCCTTAGGCTCACTCTCTCAGACTCCTGGATGCTCACTCTCTCTGACTCCTGGATGCTCACTCTCTCTGACTCCTGGAAGCTCACTCTCTCTGACCCCTGGAGGCTCACTCTCTCTGACTCCTGGAGGCTCACTCTCTCTGACTCCTGGAGGCTCACTCTCTCTGACTTCTGGAGGCTCACACTCTCTGACTTCTCGAGGCTCACTCTCTCTGACTCCCGTAGGCTCACCCTCTCTGACTCCCGGATGCTCACGCTCTCTAACTCCGGAGGCTCACTCTCTCTGACTCCCGGTGGGTCACTTTCTCTAACTCCCAGAGGCTCATTTTCACTGACTCCAGAGGCTCACCCTCTCTGACTCCCGTAGGCTCACTCTCTCTGACTCCCGGAGCTCACTCTCTCTGACTCCCGGAGGCTCATTCCCTCTGCCTCCCGGAGGCTCACTCTCTCTGACTCCCGGAGGCTCTTTCCCTCTGACTCCCGTAGGCTCACTATCTCTGACTCCCGGAGGCTCACTCTCTCAGACGTCGGGAGGCTCACTCTCTCTGACTCCCGTAGACTCACTCTCCCTGACTCCCGTAGACTCACTCTCTCTGACTCCCGTAGACTCTCTCTCTCTGACTCCCGAAGACTCACTCTCTCAGACTCCCGTAGACTCACTCTCTCTGACTCCCGTAGACTCACTCTCTCTGACTCCCGGAAGCTCACTCTCTCTGACTCCCGGAGGCTCACTCTCTCAGACGTCTGGATGCTCACTCTCTCTAACTCCAGACGGCTCACTCTCTCTGACTCCTGACGGCTCACTCTCTCTGACTCCCATAGGCTCACTCTCTCAGACACCTGGAAGCTCACTCTCTCTGACTCACGTATGCTCACTCTCTCTGACACCTGGAGGCTCACTCTCTCTGACTCCCGGAGGCACACTCTCTCTGACACCTGGAGGCTCACTATCTCTGACTCCTGGAGGCTCACTCTCTCTGACTCCCAGAAGCTCACTCTCTCTGACTCCCGGAGGCTCACCCTCTCTAACTCCTGTAGACTCACCATCTCTAGCACCCGGAGGCTTATTCTCTCTGACTCCCGGAGGCTCACCCTCTCTGACTATGGGAGGCTCACTCTCCCTGACTCCCATAGGCTCACTCTCCCTGACTCCCATAGGCTCACTCTCTCTGACGCCCGTAGGCTCACTCTCTCTGACTCCTGGAGGCTCACTCTCTCTGACTCCTGGAGGCTCACTCTCTCAGACTTCTGGAGGCTCACACTCTCTGACTCCCGGAAGCTCACTCTCTCTGATTTCGGGAGGCCCACTCTCTCTGACTCCCGTAGGCTCACCCTCTCTGACTCCCGGATGCTCACTCTCTCTAACTCCGGAGGCTCACTCTCTCTGACTCCCGGTGGGTCACTTTCTCTAACTCCCAGAGGCTCATTTTCACTGACTCCAGAGGCTCACCCTCACTGACTCCCGTAGGCTCACTCTCTCTGACTCCTGGAGCTCACTCTCTCTGACTCCCGGAGGCTCATTCCCTCTGCCTCCCGGAGGCTCACTCTCTCTGACTCCCGGAGGCTCATTCCCTCTGACTCCCGTAGGCTCACTATCTCTGACTCCCGGAGGCTCACTCTCTCTGACTCCCGGAGGCTCACTCTCTCTGACTCCCGAAGGCTCACCCTCTCTAACTCCTGTAGACTCATCCTCTCTAGCACCCGGAGGCTTATTCTCTCTGACTCCCGGAAGCTCACTCTCTCTGACTCCCGGAGGCTTATTCCCTCTGACTCCCGGAAGCTCACTCTCTCTGACTCCTGGAGGCTCACTCTCCCTAACTCCCAGAGGCTCACCCTCTCTGACTCCCGTAGGCTCACTCTCTCAGACACCTGGAAGCTCACTCTCTCTGACTCCTGGAGGCTCACTCTCCCTAACTCCCAGAGGCTCACCCTCTCTGACTCCCGTAGGCTCACTCTCTCTGACTCCTGGAATCTCACTCTCTCTGACTCTGGAGGCTCACTCTCGCTGACTCCTGGAGGCTCACTCTCTCAGACTTCTGGAGGCTCACACTCTCAGACTTCTGGAGGATCACTCTCTCTGACTCCTGACGGCTCACTCTCTCTGACTCCCGGAAGCTCACTCTCTCTGACTCCCATAGGCTCACTCTCTCAGACTCCTGGAAGCTCACTCTCTCTGACTCCTGGATGCTCACTCTCTCTGACTCCTGGAAGCTCACTCTCTCTGACCCCTGGAGGCTCACTCTCTCTGACTCCTGGAGGCTCACTCTCTCTGACTCCTGGAGGCTCACTCTCTCTGACTTCTGGAGGCTCACACTCTCTGACTTCTCGAGGCTCACTCTCTCTGACTCCCGTAGGCTCACCCTCTCTGACTCCCGGATGCTCACGCTCTCTAACTCCGGAGGCTCACTCTCTCTGACTCCCGGTGGGTCACTTTCTCTAACTCCCAGAGGCTCATTTTCACTGACTCCAGAGGCTCACCCTCTCTGACTCCCGTAGGCTCACTCTCTCTGACTCCCGGAGCTCACTCTCTCTGACTCCCGGAGGCTCATTCCCTCTGCCTCCCGGAGGCTCACTCTCTCTGACTCCCGGAGGCTCTTTCCCTCTGACTCCCGTAGGCTCACTATCTCTGACTCCCGGAGGCTCACTCTCTCAGACGTCGGGAGGCTCACTCTCTCTGACTCCCGTAGACTCACTCTCCCTGACTCCCGTAGACTCACTCTCTCTGACTCCCGTAGACTCTCTCTCTCTGACTCCCGAAGACTCACTCTCTCAGACTCCCGTAGACTCACTCTCTCTGACTCCCGTAGACTCACTCTCTCTGACTCCCGGAAGCTCACTCTCTCTGACTCCCGGAGGCTCACTCTCTCAGACGTCTGGATGCTCACTCTCTCTAACTCCAGACGGCTCACTCTCTCTGACTCCTGACGGCTCACTCTCTCTGACTCCCATAGGCTCACTCTCTCAGACACCTGGAAGCTCACTCTCTCTGACTCACGTATGCTCACTCTCTCTGACACCTGGAGGCTCACTCTCTCTGACTCCCGGAGGCACACTCTCTCTGACACCTGGAGGCTCACTATCTCTGACTCCTGGAGGCTCACTCTCTCTGACTCCCAGAAGCTCACTCTCTCTGACTCCCGGAGGCTCACCCTCTCTAACTCCTGTAGACTCACCATCTCTAGCACCCGGAGGCTTATTCTCTCTGACTCCCGGAGGCTCACCCTCTCTGACTATGGGAGGCTCACTCTCCCTGACTCCCATAGGCTCACTCTCCCTGACTCCCATAGGCTCACTCTCTCTGACGCCCGTAGGCTCACTCTCTCTGACTCCTGGAGGCTCACTCTCTCTGACTCCTGGAGGCTCACTCTCTCAGACTTCTGGAGGCTCACACTCTCTGACTCCCGGAAGCTCACTCTCTCTGATTTCGGGAGGCCCACTCTCTCTGACTCCCGTAGGCTCACCCTCTCTGACTCCCGGATGCTCACTCTCTCTAACTCCGGAGGCTCACTCTCTCTGACTCCCGGTGGGTCACTTTCTCTAACTCCCAGAGGCTCATTTTCACTGACTCCAGAGGCTCACCCTCACTGACTCCCGTAGGCTCACTCTCTCTGACTCCTGGAGCTCACTCTCTCTGACTCCCGGAGGCTCATTCCCTCTGCCTCCCGGAGGCTCACTCTCTCTGACTCCCGGAGGCTCATTCCCTCTGACTCCCGTAGGCTCACTATCTCTGACTCCCGGAGGCTCACTCTCTCTGACTCCCGGAGGCTCACTCTCTCTGACTCCCGAAGGCTCACCCTCTCTAACTCCTGTAGACTCATCCTCTCTAGCACCCGGAGGCTTATTCTCTCTGACTCCCGGAAGCTCACTCTCTCTGACTCCCGGAGGCTTATTCCCTCTGACTCCCGGAAGCTCACCCTCTCTGATTTCGGGAGGCTCACTCTCTCTGACTCCCGTAGGCTCACCCTCTCTGACTTCGGATGCTCACTCTCTCTAACTCCGGAGGCTCACTCTCTCTGACTCCCGGTGGGTCACTTTCTCTAACTCCCAGAGGCTCATTTTCACTGACTCCAGAGGCTCACCCTCTCTGACTCCCGTAGGCTCAGTCTCTCTGACTCCCGGAGCTCACTCTCTCTGACTCCCGGAGGCTCATTCCCTCTGACTCCCGTAGGCTCACTATCTCTGACTCCCGGAGGCTCACTCTCTCTGACTCCCGGAGGCTCACTCTCTCTGACTCCCGGAGGCTCACCCTCTCTAACTCCTGTAGACTCATCCTCTCTAGCACCCGGAGGCTTATTCTCTCTGACTCCCGGAGTCTCACTCTCTCTGACTCCCGTAGGCTCACTCTCTCTGACTCCCGGAAGCTCACTCTCTCTGACTCCTGGAGGCTTATTCCCTCTGACTCCCGGAGGCTCACTATCTCTGACTCCCGGAGGCTCACTCTCTCTGACTCACGGAGGCTCACTCTCTCTGACTCACGGAGGCTCACTCTCTCTGACTCCCGGAGGCTCACCCTCTCTGACTCCCGGAGGCTCACCCTCTCTGACTCCTGTAGACTCACCATTTTTAGCACCCGGAGGCTTATTCTCTCTGACTCCCGGAGGCCCACCCTGTCTGACTCCCGGAGCCTCATTCCCTCTGAATCCCGTAGGCTCACTCTCTCTGACTCCCGGAGGCTCACCCTCTCTAACTCCTGTAGACTCACCATTTCTAGCACCCGGAGGCTTATTCTCTCTGACTCCCGGAGCTCACTCTCTCTGACGCCCGTAGGCTCGCTCTCTCTGACTCCCATAGGCTCACTCTCTCTGACGCCCATAGGCTCACTCTCTCTGACTCCTGGAGGATCACTCTCTCTGCCTTCTGGAGGCTCACACTCTCTGACTCCCGGAGGGTCACTCTCTCTGACTTCTGGAGGCTCACACTCTCTGACTCCTGGAGGTTCACACTCTCTGACTCCTGGAGGCTCACTCTCTCTGACTCCTGGAGGCTCACTCTCTCAGACTTCTGGAGGCTCACACTCTCTGACTCCCGGAAGCTCACACCCTCTGACTTCTCGAGGCTCACTCTCTCTGACTCCCGTAGGCACACTCTCTCTGACTCCCGGAAGCACACTCTCTCTGATTTCGGGAGGCTCACTCTCTCTAACTCCCGTAGGCTCACCCTCTCTGACTCCCGGATGCTCACTCTCTCTAACTCCGGAGGCTCACTCACTCTGACTCCTGGAGACTCACTCTCTCTGAGTCCCGGAGCCTCACTCTCTCTGACTCCTGGAGACTCACTCTCTCAGATGTCTGGAGGATCACTCTCTCTGACTCCTGACGGCTCACTCTCTCTGACTCCCGGAAGCTCACTCTCTCTGACTCCCATAGGCTCACTCTCTCAGACACCTGGAAGCTCACTCTCTCTGACACCTGGACTCTCACTCTCTCTAACTCCCAGAGGCTCACCCTCTCTGACTCCCGTAGGCTCACTCTCTCTGACTCCTGGAGGCTCACTCTCTCTGACTCCTGGAGGCTCACTTTCTCTGACTCCTGGAGGCTCACTCTCTCTGACTACTGGAGGCTCACTCTCTCAGACTTCTGGAGGCTCACACTCTCTGACTCCCAGAAGCTCACACTCTCTGACTTCTCGAGGCTCACTCTCTCTGACTCCCATAGGCTCACTCTCTCAGACACCTGGAAGCTCACTCTCTCTGACTCCTGGACGCTCACTCTCTCTAATTCCCAGAGGCTCACCCTCTCTGACTCCCGTAGGCTCACTCTCTCTGACTCCTGGAGGCTCACTCTCTCTGACTCCTGGAGGCTCACTCTCTCTGACTCCTGGAGGCTCACTCTCTCAGACTTCTGGAGGCTCACACTCTCAGACTTCTGGAGGCTCACACTCTCTGACTCCCGGAAGCTCACACTCTCTGACTTCTCGAGGCTCACTCACTCTGACTCCCGTAGGCACACTCTCTCTGACTCCCGGAAGCTCACTCTCTCTGATTTCGGGAGGCTCACTCTCTCTAACTCCCGTAGGCTCACCCTCTCTGACTCCCGGATGCTCACTCTCTCTAACTCCGGAGGCTCACTCTCTCTGACTCCTGGAGACTCACTCTCTCTGAGTCCCGGAGCCTCACTCTCTCTGACTCCTGGAGACTCACTCTCTCAGATGTCTGGAGGATCACTCTCTCTGACTCCCGGAAGCTCACTCTCTCTGACTCCCATAGGCTCACTCTCTCAGACACCTGGAAGCTCACTCTCTCTGACTCCTGGACGCTCACTCTCTCTGACTCCCAGAGGCTCACCCTCTCTGACTCCTGGAGGCTCACTCTCTCTGACCCCTGGAGGCTCACTCTCTCTGACTCCTGGAGGCTCACTCTCTCTGACTCCTGGAGGCTCACACTCTCTGACTCCCGGAAGCTCACACTCTCTGACTTCTCGAGGCTCACTCTCTCTGACTCCCGTAGGCACACTCTCTCTGACTCCCGGAAGCTCACTCTCTCTGATTTCGGGAGGCTCACTCTCTCTGACTCCCGGTGGGTCACTTTCTCTAACTCCCAGAGGCTCATTTTCACTGACTCCACAGGCTCACCCTCTCTGACTCCCGTAGGCTCACTCTCTCTGACTCCCGGAGCTCACTCTCTCTGACTCCCGGAGGCTCATTCCCTCTGCCTCCCGGAGGCTCACTCTCTCTGACTCCTGGAGGCTCATTCCCTCTGACTCCCGTAGGCTCACTATCTCTGACTCCCGCAGGCTCACTCTCTCAGAAGTCGGGAGGCTCACTCTCTCTGACTCCCGTAGACTCACTCTCTCTGACTCCCTTAGACTCACTCTCTCTGACTCCCGAAGACTCACTCTCTCTGACTCCCGTAGACTCACTCTCTCTGACTCCCGTAGACTCACTCTCTCTGACTCCCGGAAGCTCACTCTCTCTGACTCCCGGAGGCTCACTCTCTCAGACGTCTGGAGGCTCACTCTCTCTAATTCCAGACGGCTCACTCTCTCTGACTCCTGACGGCTCACTCTCTCTGACTCCCATAGGCTCACTCTCTCAGGCACCTGGAAGCTCACTCTCTCTGACTCACGTAGGCTCACTCTCTCTGACACCTGGAGGCTCACTCTCTCTGACTCCCGGAGGCACACTCTCTCTGACACCTGGATGCTCACTATCTCTGACTCCTGGAGGCTCACTCTCTCTGACTCCCAGAAGCTCACTCTCTCTGACTCCCGGAGCCTCACCCTCTCTAACTCCTGTAGACTCACCAGCTCTAGCACCCGGAGGCTTATTCTCTCTGACTCCCGGAGGCTCACCCTCTCTGACTACGGTAGGCTCACTCTCCCTGATTCCCATAGGCTCACTCTCCCTGACTCCCATAGGCTCACTCTCTCTGACGCCCGTAGGCTCACTCTCTCTGACTCCTGGAGGCTCACTCTCTCTGACTCCTGGATGCTCACTCTCTCTGACTCCTGGAGGCTCACACTCTCAGACTTCTGGAGGCTCACACTCTCTGACTCCCGGAAGCTCACACTCTCTGACTTCTCGAGGCTCACTCTCTCTGACTCCCGTAGGCACACTCTCTCTGACTCCCGGAAGCTCACTCTCTCTGATTTCGGGAGGCTCACTCTCTCTGTCTCCCGGAGGCTGACCCTCTCTGACTCCCGGATGCTCACTCTCTCTAACTCCGGAGGCTCACTCTCTCTGACTCCCGGTGGGTCACTTTCTCTAACTCCCAGAGGCTCATTTTCACTGACTCCTGACGGCTCACTCTCTCTGACTTCAGGAAGCTTGCCCTTTCTGACTCCCGGAGGCTCAGTCTCTCTGACTCCCAGAGGCTCATTTTCTGTGTCTTCGGAGGCTCACTCTCTCTGATTCCAGGAGCCTCACCCTCTCTGACTCACGTAGGCTCACAGTCTCTGACTTCCGGAGCCTCACCCTCTCTGACTCCCGGAGCCTCACTCTCTCTGACTCCTGGAGACTCACTCTCTCAGATGTCTGGAGGATCACTCTCTCTGACTCCTGACGGCTCACTCTCTCTGACTCCCGGAAGCTCACTCTCTCTGACTCCCATAGGCTCACTCTCTCAGACACCTGGAAGCTCACTCTCTCTGACTCCTGGACGCTCACTCTCTCTAACTCCCAGAGGCTCACCCTCTCTGACTCCCGTAGGCTCACTCTCTCTGACTCCTGGAGGCTCACTCTCTCTGACTTCTGGAGGCTCACTCTCTCTGACTCCTGGAGGCTCACTCTCTCAGACTTCTGGAGGCTCACACTCTCTGACTCCCGGAAGCTCACACTCTCTGACTTCTCGAGGCTCACTCTCTCTGACTCCCGTAGGCACACTCTCTCTGACTCCCGGAAGCTCACTCTCTCTGATTTCGGGAGGCTCACTCTCTCTAACTCCCGTAGGCTCACCCTCTCTGACTCCCGGATGCTCACTCTCTCTAACTCCGGAGGCTCACTCACTCTGACTCCTGGAGACTCACTCTCTCTGAGTCCCGGAGCCTCACTCTCTCTGACTCCTGGAGACTCACACTCTCAGATGTCTGGAGGATCACTCTCTCTGACTCCTGACGGCTCACTCTCTCTGACTCCCGGAAGCTCACTCTCTCTGACTCCCATAGGCTCACTCTCTCAGACACCTGGAAGCTCACTCTCTCTGACTCCTGGACGCTCACTCTCTCTAACTCCCAGAGGCTCACCCTCTCTGACTCCCGTAGGCTCACTCTCTCTGACTCCTGGAGGCTCACTCTCTCTGACTCCTGGAGGCTCACTCTCTCTGACTCCTGGAGGCTCACTCTCTCTGACTCCTGGAGGCTCACTCTCTCAGACTTCTGGAGGCTCACACTCTCTGACTCCCGGAAGCTCACACTCTCTGACTTCTCGAGGCTCACTCTCTCTGACTCCCATAGGCTCACTCTCTCAGACACCTGGAAGCTCACTCTCTCTGACTCCTGGACGCCCACACTCTCTGACTCCCATAGGCTCACTCTCTCAGACACCTGGAAGCTCACTCTCTCTGACTCCTGGAGGCTCACTCTCTCTAACTCCCAGAGGCTCACCCTCTCTGACTCCTGTAGGCTCACTCTCTCTGACTCCTGGAGGCTCACTCTCTCTGACTCTGGAGGCTCACTCTCTCTGACTCCTGGAGGCTCACTCTCTCAGACTTCTGGAGGCTCACACGCTCAGACTTCTGGAGGCTCACACTCTCTGACTCCCGGAAGCTCACACTCTCTGACTTCTCGAGGCTCACTCTCTCTGACTCCCATAGGCTCACTCTCTCAGACACCTGGAAGCTCACTCTCTCTGACTCCTGGACGCCCTCTCTCTCTAACTCCCAGAGGCTCACCCTCTCTGACTCCTATTGGCTCACTCTCTCTGACTCCTGGAGGCTCACTCTCTCTGATTCCTGGAGGCTCACTCTCTCTGACTCCTGGAGGCTCACTCTCTCTGACTCCTGGAGGCTCACACTCTCTGACTCCCGGAAGCTCACACTCTCTGACTTCTCAAGGCTCACTCTCTCTGACTCCCGTAGGCACACTCTCTCTGACTCCCGGAAGCTCACTCTCTCTGATTTCGGGAGGCTCACTCTCTCTGACTCCCGTAGGCTCACCCTCTCTGACTTCGGATGCTCACTCTCTCTAACTCCGGAGGCTCACTCTCTCTGACTCCCGGTGGGTCACTTTCTCTAACTCCCAGAGGCTCATTTTCACTGACTCCAGAGGCTCACCCTCTCTGACTCCCGTAGGCTCACTCTCTCTGACTCCTGGAGGCTCACTCTCTCTGACTCCTGGAGGCTCACTCTCTCTGACTCCTGGAGGCTCACTCTCTCAGACTTCTGGAGGCTCACACTCTCTGACTCCCAGAAGCTCACACTCTCTGACTACTCGAGGCTCACTCTCTCTGATTCCCATAGGCTCACTCTCTCAGACACCTGGAAGCTCACTCTCTCTGACTCCTGGACGCTCACTCTCTCTGACTCCCATAGGCTCACTCTCTCAGACACCTGGAAGCTCACTCTCTCTGACTCCTGGAGGCTCACTCTCTCTAACTCCCAGAGGCTCACCCTCTCTGACTCCCGTAGGCTCACTGTCTCTGACTCCTGGAATCTCACTCTCTCTGACTCTGGAGGTTCACTCTCGCTGACTCCTGGAGGCTCACTCTCTCAGACTTCTGGAGGCTCACACTCTCAGACTTCTGGAGGATCACTCTCTCTGACTCCTGACGGCTCACTCTCTCTGACTCCCGGAAGCTCACTCTCTCTGACTCCCATAGGCTCACTCTCTCAGTCTCCTGGAAGCTCACTCTCTCTGACTCCTGGATGCTCACTCTCTCTAACTCCCAGAGGCTCACCCTCTCTGACTCCTGTAGGCTCACTCTCTCTGACCCCTGGAGGCTCACTCTCTCTGACTCCTGGAGGCTCACTCTCTCTGACTCCTGGAGGCTCACTCTCTCTGACCTCTGGAGGCTCACACTCTCTGACTCCCGGAAGCTCACACTCTCTGACTTCTCGAGGCTCACTCTCTCTGACTCCCGTAGGCTCACCCTCTCTGACTCCCGGATGCTCACGCTCTCTAACTCCGGAGGCTCACTCTCTCTGACTCCCGGTGGGTCACTTTCTCTAACTCCCAGAGGCTCATTTTCACTGACTCCAGAGGCTCACCCTCTCTGACTCCCGTAGGCTCACTCTCTCTGACTCCCGGAGCTCACTCTCTCTGACTCCCGGAGGCTCATTCCCTCTGCCTCCCGGAGGCTCACTCTCTCTGACTCCCGGAGGCTCTTTCCCTCTGACTCCCGTAGGCTCACTATCTCTGACTCCCGTAGACGCACTCTCTCTGACTCCCGTAGACTCACTCTCTCTGACTCCCGTAGACTCTCTCTCTCTGACTCCCGAAGACTCACTCTCTCAGACTCCCGTAGACTCACTCTCTCTGACTCCCGTAGACTCACTCTCTCTGACTCCCGGAAGCTCACTCTCTCTGACTCCCGGAGGCTCACTCTCTCAGACGTCTGGATGCTCACTCTCTCTAACTCCGACGGCTCACTCTCTCTGACTCCTGACGGCTCACTCTCTCTGACTCCCATAGGCTCACTCTCTCAGACACCTGGAAGCTCACTCTCTCTGACTCACGTAGGCTCACTCTCTCTGACACCTGGAGGCTCACTCTCTCTGACTCCCGGAGGCACACTCTCTCTGACACCTGGAGGCTCACTATCTCTGACTCCTGGAGGCTCACTCTCTCTGACTCCCAGAAGCTCACTCTCTCTGACTCCCGGAGTCTCACCCTCTCCAACTCCTGTAGACTCACCATCTCTAGCACCCGGAGGCTTATTCTCTCTGACTCCCGGAGGCTCACCCTCTCTGACTATGGGAGGCTCACTCTCCCTGACTCCCATAGGCTCACTCTCCCTGACTCCCATAGGCTCACTCTCTCTGACGCCCGTAGGCTCACTCTCTCTGACTCCTGGAGGCTCACTCTCTCTGACTCCTGGAGGCTCACTCTCTCTGACTCCTGGAGGCTCACTCTCTCAGACTTCTGGAGGCTCACACTCTCTGACTCCCGGAAGCTCACTCTCTCTGATTTCGGGAGGCCCACTCTCTCTGACTCCCGTAGGCTCACCCTCTCTGACTCCCGGATGCTCACTCTCTCTAACTCCGGAGGCTCACTCTCTCTGACTCCCGGTGGGTCACTTTCTCTAACTCCCAGAGGCTCATTTTCACTGACTCCAGAGGCTCACCCTCTCTGACTCCCGTAGACTCACTCTCTCTGACTCCTGGATCTCACTCTCTCTGACTCCCGGAGGCTCATTCCCTCTGCCTCCCGGAGGCTCACTCTCTCTGACTCCCGGAGGCTCATTCCCTCTGACTCCCGTAGGCTCACTATCTCTGACTCCCGGAGGCTCACTCTCTCTGACTCCCGGAGGCTCACTCTCTCTGACTCCCGAAGGCTCACCCTCTCTAACTCCTGTAGACTCATCCTCTCTAGCACCCGGAGGCTTATTCTCTCTGACTCCCGGAAGCTCACTCTCTCTGACTCCCGGAGGCTTATTCCCTCTGACTCCCGGAAGCTCACCCTCTCTGATTTCGGGAGGCTCACTCTCTCTGACTCCCGTAAGCTCACCCTCTCTGACTTCGGATGCTCACTCTCTCTAACTCCGGAGGCTCACTCTCTCTGACTCCCGGTGGGTCACTTTCTCTAACTCCCAGAGGCTCATTTTCACTGACTCCAGAGGCTCACCCTCTCTGACTCCCGTAGGCTCACTCTCTCTGACTCCCGGAGCTCACTCTCTCTGACTCCCGGAGGCTCATTCCCTCTGCCTCCCGGAGGCTCACTCTCTCTGACTCCCGGAGGCTCATTCCCTCTGACTCCCGTAGGCTCACTATCTCTGACTCCCGAAGGCTCACTCTCTCTGACTCCCGGAGGCTCACTCTCTCTGACTCCCGAAGGCTCACCCTCTCTAACTCCTGTAGACTCATCCTCTCTAGCACCCGGAGGCTTATTCTCTCTGACTCCCGGAGTCTCACTCTCTCTGACTCCCGTAGGCTCACTCTCTCTGACTCCCGGAAGCTCACTCTCTCTGACTCCCGGAGGCTTATTCCCTCTGACTCCCGGAGGCTCACTATCTCTGACTCCCGGAGGCTCACTCTCTCTGACTCACGGAGGCTCACTCTCTCTGACTCACGGAGGCTCACTCTCTCTGACTCCCGGAGGCTCACCCTCTCTGACTCCCGGAGGCTCACCCTCTCTGACTCCTGTAGACTCACCATTTTTAGCACCCGGAGGCTTATTCTCTCTGACTCCCGGAGGCTCACCCTCTCTGACTCCCGGAGCCTCATTCCCTCTGAATCCCGTAGGCTCACTCTCTCTGACTCCCGGAGGCTCACCCTCTCTAACTCCTGTAGACTCACCATTTCTAGCACCCGGAGGCTTATTCTCTCTGACTCCCGGAGGCTCACCCTCTCTGACTACGGGAGGCTCACTCTCCCTGACTTCCATAGGCTCACTCTCCCTGACTCCCATAGGCTCACTCTCTCTGACGCCCGTAGGCTCGCTCTCTCTGACTCCCATAGGCTCACTCTCTCTGACACCCATAGGCTCACTCTCTCTGACTCCTGGAGGATCACTCTCTCTGACTTCTGGAGGCTCACACTCTCTGTCTCCCGGAGGGTCACTCTCTCTGACTTCTGGAGGCTCACACTCTCTGACTCCTGGAGGTTCACTCTCTCTGACTCCTGGAGGCTCACTCTCTCAGACTTCTGGAGGCTCACACTCTCTGACTCCCGGAAGCTCACACCCTCTGACTTCTCGAGGCTCACTCTCTCTGACTCCCGTAGGCACACTCTCTCTGACTCCCGGATGCTCACTCTCTCTAACTCCGGAGGCTCACTCTCTCTGACTCCTGGAGACTCACTCTCTCAGATGCCTGGAGGATCACTCTCTCTGACTCCTGACGGCTCACTCTCTCTGACTCCCGGAAGCTCACTCTCTCTGACTCCCATAGGCTCACTCTCTCAGACACCTGGAAGCTCACTCTCTCTGACTCCTGGACTCTCACTCTCTCTAACTCCCAGAGGCTCACCCTCTCTGACTCCCGGAGCCTCACTCTCTCAGACACCTGGAGACTCACTCTCTCAGATGTCTGGAGGATCACTCTCTCTGACTCCTGGAGGCTCACTCTCTCAGACTTCTGGAGGCTCACACTCTCAGACTTCTGGAGGCTCACTCTCTCTGACTCCCGGAAGCTCACACTCTCTGACTTCTCGAGGCTCACTCTCTCTGACTCCCGTAGGCACACTCTCTCTGACTCCCGGAAGCTCACTCTCTCTGATTTCGGGAGGCTCACTCTCTCTAACTCCCGTAGGCTCACCCTCTCTGACTCCCGGATGCTCACTCTCTCTAACTCCGGAGGCTCACTCTCTCTGACTCCTGGAGACTCACTCTCTCTGACTCCTGGAGACTCACTCTCTCAGATGTCTGGAGGATCACTCTCTCTGACTCCCGGAAGCTCACTCTCTCTGACTCCCATAGGCTCACACTCTCAGACACCTGGAAGCTCACTCTCTCTGACTCCTGGACGCTCACTCTCTCTGACTCGCAGAGGCTCACCCTCTCTGACTCCTGTAGGCTCACTCTCTCTGACCCCTGGAGGCTCACTCTCTCTGACTCCTGGAGGCTCACTCTCTCTGACTCCTGGAGGCTCACACTCTCTGACTCCCGGAAGCTCACACTCTCTGACTTCTCGAGGCTCACTCTCTCTGACTCCCGTAGGCACACTCTCTCTGACTCCCGGAAGCTCACTCTCTCTGATTTCGGGAGGCTCACTCTCTCTGACTCCCGTAGGCTCACCCTCTCTGACTCCCGGATGCTCAATCTCTCTAACTCCGGAGGCTCACTCTCTCTGACTCCCGGTGGGTCACTTTCTCTAACTCCCAGAGGCTCATTTTCACTGACTCCAGAGGCTCACCCTCTCTGACTCCCGTAGGCTCACTCTCTCTGACTCCCGGAGCTCACTCTCTCTGACTCCCGGAGGCTCATTCCCTCTGCCTCCCGGAGGCTCACTCTCTCTGACTCCCGGAGGCTCATTCCCTCTGACTCCCGTAGGCTCACTATCTCTGACTCCCGGAGGCTCACTCTCTCTGATTTCGGGAGGCTCACTCTCTCTGTCTCCCGGAGGCTCACCCTCTCTGACTCCCGGATGCTCACTCTCTCTAACTCCGGAGGCTCACTCTCTCTGACTTCCGGTGGGTCACTTTCTCTAACTCCCAGAGTCTCATTTTCACTGACTCCGGAGGCTCACTCTCTCTGACTTCAGGAAGCTTGCCCTTTCTGACTCCCGGAGGCTCAGTCTCACTGACTCCCAGAGGCTCATTTTCTGTGTCTTCGGAGGCTCACTCTCTCTGATTCCAGGAGCCTCACCCTCTCTGACTCACGTAGGCTCACAGTCTCTGACTTCCGGAGACTCACCCTCTCTGACTCCCGGAGCCTCACTCTCTCTGACTCCTGGAGACTCACTCTCTCAGATGTCTGGAGGATCACTCTCTCTGACTCCTGACGGCTCACTCTCTCTGACTCCCGGAAGCTCACTCTCTCTGACTCCCATAGGCTCACTCTCTCAGACACCTGGAAGCTCACTCTCTCTGACTCCTGGACGCTCACTCTCTCTAACTCTCAGAGGCTCACCCTCTCTGACTCCCGTAGGCTCACTCTCTCTGACTCCTGGAGGCTCACTCTCTCTGACTCCTGGAGGCTCACTCTCTCAGACTTCTGGAGGCTCACACTGTCTGACTCCCGGAAGCTCACACTCTCTGACTTCTCGAGGCTCACTCTCTCTGACTCCCGTAGGCACACTCTCTCTGACTCCCGGAAGCTCACTCTCTCTGATTTCGGGAGGCTCACTCTCTCTGTCTCCCGGAGGCTCACTCTCTCTGACTCCCGGAAGCTCACTCTCTCTGACTCCCGGAGGCTTATTCCCTCTGACTCCCGGAGGCTCACTATCTCTGACTCCCGGAGGCTCACTCTCTCTGACTCACGGAGGCTCACTCTCTCTGACTCACGGAGGCTCACTCTCTCTGACTCCCGGAGGCTCACCCTCTCTGACTCCCGGAGGCTCACCCTCTCTGACTCCTGTAGACTCACCATTTTTAGCACCCGGAGGCTTATTCTCTCTGACTCCCGGAGGCTCACCCTCTCTGACTCCCGGAGCCTCATTCCCTCTGAATCCCGTAGGCTCACTCTCTCTGACTCCCGGAGGCTCACCCTCTCTAACTCCTGTAGACTCACCATTTCTAGCACCCGGAGGCTTATTCTCTCTGACTCCCGGAGGCTCACCCTCTCTGACTACGGGAGGCTCACTCTCCCTGACTTCCATAGGCTCACTCTCCCTGACTCCCATAGGCTCACTCTCTCTGACGCCCGTAGGCTCGCTCTCTCTGACTCCCATAGGCTCACTCTCTCTGACACCCATAGGCTCACTCTCTCTGACTCCTGGAGGATCACTCTCTCTGACTTCTGGAGGCTCACACTCTCTGTCTCCCGGAGGGTCACTCTCTCTGACTTCTGGAGGCTCACACTCTCTGACTCCTGGAGGTTCACTCTCTCTGACTCCTGGAGGCTCACTCTCTCTGACTCCTGGAGGCTCACTCTCTCAGACTTCTGGAGGCTCACACTCTCTGACTCCCGGAAGCTCACACCCTCTGACTTCTCGAGGCTCACTCTCTCTGACTCCCGTAGGCACACTCTCTCTGACTCCCGGAAGCACACTCTCTCTGATTTCGGCAGGCTCACTCTCTCTAACTCCCGTAGGCTCACCCTCTCTGACTCCCGGATGCTCACTCTCTCTAACTCCGGAGGCTCACTCTCTCTGACTCCTGGAGACTCACTCTCTCAGATGCCTGGAGGATCACTCTCTCTGACTCCTGACGGCTCACTCTCTCTGACTCCCGGAAGCTCACTCTCTCTGACTCCCATAGGCTCACTCTCTCAGACACCTGGAAGCTCACTCTCTCTGACTCCTGGACTCTCACTCTCTCTAACTCCCAGAGGCTCACCCTCTCTGACTCCCGGAGCCTCACTCTCTCAGACACCTGGAGACTCACTCTCTCAGATGTCTGGAGGATCACTCTCTCTGACTCCTGGAGGCTCACTCTCTCAGACTTCTGGAGGCTCACACTCTCAGACTTCTGGAGGCTCACTCTCTCTGACTCCCGGAAGCTCACACTCTCTGACTTCTCGAGGCTCACTCTCTCTGACTCCCGTAGGCACACTCTCTCTGACTCCCGGAAGCTCACTCTCTCTGATTTCGGGAGGCTCACTCTCTCTAACTCCCGTAGGCTCACCCTCTCTGACTCCCGGATGCTCACTCTCTCTAACTCCGGAGGCTCACTCTCTCTGACTCCTGGAGACTCACTCTCTCTGACTCCTGGAGACTCACTCTCTCAGATGTCTGGAGGATCACTCTCTCTGACTCCCGGAAGCTCACTCTCTCTGACTCCCATAGGCTCACACTCTCAGACACCTGGAAGCTCACTCTCTCTGACTCCTGGACGCTCACTCTCTCTGACTCCCAGAGGCTCACCCTCTCTGACTCCTGTAGGCTCACTCTCTCTGACCCCTGGAGGCTCACTCTCTCTGACTCCTGGAGGCTCACTCTCTCTGACTCCTGGAGGCTCACACTCTCTGACTCCCGGAAGCTCACACTCTCTGACTTCTCGAGGCTCACTCTCTCTGACTCCCGTAGGCACACTCTCTCTGACTCCCGGAAGCTCACTCTCTCTGATTTCGGGAGGCTCACTCTCTCTGACTCCCGTAGGCTCACCCTCTCTGACTCCCGGATGCTCACTCTCTCTAACTCCGGAGGCTCACTCTCTCTGACTCCCGGTGGGTCACTTTCTCTAACTCCCAGAGGCTCATTTTCACTGACTCCAGAGGCTCACCCTCTCTGACTCCCGTAGTCTCACTCTCTCTGACTCCCGGAGCTCACTCTCTCTGACTCCCGGAGGCTCATTCCCTCTGCCTCCCGGAGGCTCACTCTCTCTGACTCCCGGAGGCTCATTCCCTCTGACTCCCGTAGGCTCACTATCTCTGACTCCCGGAGGCTCACTCTCTCTGATTTCGGGAGGCTCACTCTCTCTGTCTCCCGGAGGCTCACCCTCTCTGACTCCCGGATGCTCACTCTCTCTAACTCCGGAGGCTCACTCTCTCTGACTTCCGGTGGGTCACTTTCTCTAACTCCCAGAGTCTCATTTTCACTGACTCCGGAGGCTCACTCTCTCTGACTTCAGGAAGCTTGCCCTTTCTGACTCCCGGAGGCTCAGTCTCACTGACTCCCAGAGGCTCATTTTCTGTGTCTTCGGAGGCTCACTCTCTCTGATTCCAGGAGCCTCACCCTCTCTGACTCACGTAGGCTCACAGTCTCTGACTTCCGGAGCCTCACCCTCTCTGACTCCCGGAGCCTCACTCTCTCTGACTCCTGGAGACTCACTCTCTCAGATGTCTGGAGGATCACTCTCTCTGACTCCTGACGGCTCACTCTCTCTGACTCCCGGAAGCTCACTCTCTCTGACGCCCATAGGCTCACTCTCTCAGACACCTGGAAGCTCACTCTCTCTGACTCCTGGACGCTCACTCTCTCTAACTCCCAGAGGCTCACCCTCTCTGACTCCCGTAGGCTCACTCTCTCTGACTCCTGGAGGCTCACTCTCTCTGACTTCTGGAGGCTCACTCTCTCTGACTCCTGGAGGCTCACTCTCTCAGACTTCTGGAGGCTCACACTCTCTGACTCCCGGAAGCTCACACTCTCTGACTTCTCGAGGCTCACTCTCTCTGACTCCCGTAGGCACACTCTCTCTGACTCCCGGAAACTCACTCTCTCTGATTTCGGGAGGCTCACTCTCTCTAACTCCCGTAGGCTCACCCTCTCTGACTCCCGGATGCTCACTCTCTCTAACTCCGGAGGCTCACTCACTCTGACTCCTGGAGACGCACTCTCTCTGAGTCCCGGAGCCTCACTCTCTCTGACTCCTGGAGACTCACTCTCTCAGATGTCTGGAGGATCACTCTCTCTGACTCCTGACGGCTCACTCTCTCTGACTCCCGGAAGCTCACTCTCTCTGACTCCCATAGGCTCACTCTCTCAGACACCTGGAAGCTCACTCTCTATGACTTCTGGACGCTCACTCTCTCTAACTCCCAGAGGCTCACCCTCTCTGACTCCCGTAGGCTCACTCTCTCTGACTCCTGGAGGCTCACTCTCTCTAACTCCGGAGGCTCACTCTCTCTGACTCCCGGTGGGTCACTTTCTCTAACTCCCAGAGGCTCATTTTCACTGACTCCGGTGGCTCACTCTCTCTGACTTCAGGAAGCTTGCCCTTTCTGACTCCCGGAGGCTCAGTCTCTCTGACTCCCAGAGGCTCATTTTCTGTGTCTTCGGAGG
Organism: Carcharodon carcharias; assembly: GCF_017639515.1. Classification (NCBI taxonomy): domain Eukaryota; kingdom Metazoa; phylum Chordata; class Chondrichthyes; order Lamniformes; family Lamnidae; genus Carcharodon; species Carcharodon carcharias. Next base: position 267,789,603 of record NC_054467.1, read on the forward strand.
CTCACTCTCTCTGATTCCAGGAGCCTCACCCTCTCTGACTCACGTAGGCTCACAGTCTCTGACTTCCGGAGACTCACCCTCTCTGACTCCCGGAGCCTCACTCTCTCTGACTCCTGGAGACTCACTCTCTCAGATGTCTGGAGGATCACTCTCTCTGACTCCTGACGGCTCACTCTCTCTGACTCCCGGAAGCTCACTCTCTCTGACTCCCATAGGCTCACTCTCTCAGACACCTGGAAGCTCACTCTCTCTGACTCCTGGACGCTCACTCTCTCTAACTCTCAGAGGCTCACCCTCTCTGACTCCCGTAGGCTCACTCTCTCTGACTCCTGGAGGCTCACTCTCTCTGACTCCTGGAGGCTCACTCTCTCAGACTTCTGGAGGCTCACACTGTCTGACTCCCGGAAGCTCACACTCTCTGACTTCTCGAGGCTCACTCTCTCTGACTCCCGTAGGCACACTCTCTCTGACTCCCGGAAGCTCACTCTCTCTGATTTCGGGAGGCTCACTCTCTCTGTCTCCCGGAGGCTCACTCTCTCTGACTCCCGGAAGCTCACTCTCTCTGACTCCCGGAGGCTTATTCCCTCTGACTCCCGGAGGCTCACTATCTCTGACTCCCGGAGGCTCACTCTCTCTGACTCACGGAGGCTCACTCTCTCTGACTCACGGAGGCTCACTCTCTCTGACTCCCGGAGGCTCACCCTCTCTGACTCCCGGAGGCTCACCCTCTCTGACTCCTGTAGACTCACCATTTTTAGCACCCGGAGGCTTATTCTCTCTGACTCCCGGAGGCTCACCCTCTCTGACTCCCGGAGCCTCATTCCCTCTGAATCCCGTAGGCTCACTCTCTCTGACTCCCGGAGGCTCACCCTCTCTAACTCCTGTAGACTCACCATTTCTAGCACCCGGAGGCTTATTCTCTCTGACTCCCGGAGGCTCACCCTCTCTGACTACGGGAGGCTCACTCTCCCTGACTTCCATAGGCTCACTCTCCCTGACTCCCATAGGCTCACTCTCTCTGACGCCCGTAGGCTCGCTCTCTCTGACTCCCATAGGCTCACTCTCTCTGACACCCATAGGCTCACTCTCTCTGACTCCTGGAGGATCACTCTCTCTGACTTCTGGAGGCTCACACTCTCTGTCTCCCGGAGGGTCACTCTCTCTGACTTCTGGAGGCTCACACTCTCTGACTCCTGGAGGTTCACTCTCTCTGACTCCTGGAGGCTCACTCTCTCTGACTCCTGGAGGCTCACTCTCTCAGACTTCTGGAGGCTCACACTCTCTGACTCCCGGAAGCTCACACCCTCTGACTTCTCGAGGCTCACTCTCTCTGACTCCCGTAGGCACACTCTCTCTGACTCCCGGAAGCACACTCTCTCTGATTTCGGCAGGCTCACTCTCTCTAACTCCCGTAGGCTCACCCTCTCTGACTCCCGGATGCTCACTCTCTCTAACTCCGGAGGCTCACTCTCTCTGACTCCTGGAGACTCACTCTCTCAGATTCCTGGAGGATCACTCTCTCTGACTCCTGACGGCTCACTCTCTCTGACTCCCGGAAGCTCACTCTCTCTGACTCCCATAGGCTCACTCTCTCAGACACCTGGAAGCTCACTCTCTCTGACTCCTGGACTCTCACTCTCTCTAACTCCCAGAGGCTCACCCTCTCTGACTCCCGGAGCCTCACTCTCTCAGACACCTGGAGACTCACTCTCTCAGATGTCTGGAGGATCACTCTCTCTGACTCCTGGAGGCTCACTCTCTCAGACTTCTGGAGGCTCACACTCTCAGACTTCTGGAGGCTCACTCTCTCTGACTCCCGGAAGCTCACACTCTCTGACTTCTCGAGGCTCACTCTCTCTGACTCCCGTAGGCACACTCTCTCTGACTCCCGGAAGCTCACTCTCTCTGATTTCGGGAGGCTCACTCTCTCTAACTCCCGTAGGCTCACCCTCTCTGACTCCCGGATGCTCACTCTCTCTAACTCCGGAGGCTCACTCTCTCTGACTCCTGGAGACTCACTCTCTCTGACTCCTGGAGACTCACTCTCTCAGATGTCTGGAGGATCACTCTCTCTGACTCCCGGAAGCTCACTCTCTCTGACTCCCATAGGCTCACACTCTCAGACACCTGGAAGCTCACTCTCTCTGACTCCTGGACGCTCACTCTCTCTGACTCCCAGAGGCTCACCCTCTCTGACTCCTGTAGGCTCACTCTCTCTGACCCCTGGAGGCTCACTCTCTCTGACTCCTGGAGGCTCACTCTCTCTGACTCCTGGAGGCTCACACTCTCTGACTCCCGGAAGCTCACACTCTCTGACTTCTCGAGGCTCACTCTCTCTGACTCCCGTAGGCACACTCTCTCTGACTCCCGGAAGCTCACTCTCTCTGATTTCGGGAGGCTCACTCTCTCTGACTCCCGTAGGCTCACCCTCTCTGACTCCCGGATGCTCACTCTCTCTAACTCCGGAGGCTCACTCTCTCTGACTCCCGGTGGGTCACTTTCTCTAACTCCCAGAGGCTCATTTTCACTGACTCCAGAGGCTCACCCTCTCTGACTCCCGTAGGCTCACTCTCTCTGACTCCCGGAGCTCACTCTCTCTGACTCCCGGAGGCTCATTCCCTCTGCCTCCCGGAGGCTCACTCTCTCTGACTCCCGGAGGCTCATTCCCTCTGACTCCCGTAGGCTCACTATCTCTGACTCCCGGAGGCTCAATCTCTCTGACTCACGGAGGCTCACCCTCTCTGACTCCCGGAGGCTCACCCTCTCTGACTCCTGTAGACTCACCATTTTTAGCACCCGGAGCTTATTCTCTCTGACTCCGGAGGCTCACCCTCTCTGACTCCCGGAGCCTCATTCCCTCTGAATCCCGTAGGCTCACTCTCTCTGACTCCCGGAGGCTCACCCTCTCTAACTCCTGTAGAATCACCATTTCTAGCACCCGGAGGCTTATTCTCTATGACTCCCGGAGGCTCACCCTCTCTGACTACGGAGGCTCACTCTCCCTGACTTCCATAGGCTCACTCTCCCTGACTCCCATAGGCTCACTCTCTCTGACGCCCCGTAGGCTCGCTCTCTCTGACTCCCATAGGCTCACTCTCTCTGACACCCATAGGCTCACTCTCTCTGACTCCTGGAGGATCACTCTCTCTGACTTCTGGAGGCTCACACTCTCTGTCTCCCGGAGGGTCACTCTCTCTGACTTCTGGAGGCTCACACTCTCTGACTCCTGGAGGTTCACTCTCTCTGACTCCTGGAGGCTCACTCTCTCTGACTCCTGGAGGCTCACTCTCTCAGACTTCTGGAGGCTCACACTCTCTGACTCCCGGAAGCTCACACCCTCTGACTTCTCGAGGCTCACTCTCTCTGACTCCCGTAGGCACACTCTCTCTGACTCCCGGAAGCACACTCTCTCTGATTTCGGCAGGCTCACTCTCTCTAACTCCCGTAGGCTCACCCTCTCTGACTCCCGGATGCTCACTCTCTCTAACTCCGGAGGCTCACTCTCTCTGACTCCTGGAGACTCACTCTCTCAGATTCCTGGAGGATCACTCTCTCTGACTCCTGACGGCTCACTCTCTCTGACTCCCGGAAGCTCACTCTCTCTGACTCCCATAGGCTCACTCTCTCAGACACCTGGAAGCTCACTCTCTCTGACTCCTGGACTCTCACTCTCTCTAACTCCCAGAGGCTCACCCTCTCTGACTCCCGGAGCCTCACTCTCTCAGACACCTGGAGACTCACTCTCTCAGATGTCTGGAGGATCACTCTCTCTGACTCCTGGAGGCTCACTCTCTCAGACTTCTGGAGGCTCACACTCTCAGACTTCTGGAGGCTCACTCTCTCTGACTCCCGGAAGCTCACACTCTCTGACTTCTCGAGGCTCACTCTCTCTGACTCCCGTAGGCACACTCTCTCTGACTCCCGGAAGCTCACTCTCTCTGATTTCGGGAGGCTCACTCTCTCTAACTCCCGTAGGCTCACCCTCTCTGACTCCCGGATGCTCACTCTCTCTAACTCCGGAGGCTCACTCTCTCTGACTCCTGGAGACTCACTCTCTCTGACTCCTGGAGACTCACTCTCTCAGATGTCTGGAGGATCACTCTCTCTGACTCCCGGAAGCTCACTCTCTCTGACTCCCATAGGCTCACACTCTCAGACACCTGGAAGCTCACTCTCTCTGACTCCTGGACGCTCACTCTCTCTGACTCCCAGAGGCTCACCCTCTCTGACTCCTGTAGGCTCACTCTCTCTGACCCCTGGAGGCTCACTCTCTCTGACTCCTGGAGGCTCACTCTCTCTGACTCCTGGAGGCTCACACTCTCTGACTCCCGGAAGCTCACACTCTCTGACTTCTCGAGGCTCACTCTCTCTGACTCCCGTAGGCACACTCTCTCTGACTCCCGGAAGCTCACTCTCTCTGATTTCGGGAGGCTCACTCTCTCTGACTCCCGTAGGCTCACCCTCTCTGACTCCCGGATGCTCACTCTCTCTAACTCCGGAGGCTCACTCTCTCTGACTCCCGGTGGGTCACTTTCTCTAACTCCCAGAGGCTCATTTTCACTGACTCCAGAGGCTCACCCTCTCTGACTCCCGTAGGCTCACTCTCTCTGACTCCCGGAGCTCACTCTCTCTGACTCCCGGAGGCTCATTCCCTCTGCCTCCCGGAGGCTCACTCTCTCTGACTCCCGGAGGCTCATTCCCTCTGACTCCCGTAGGCTCACTCTCTCTGACTCCCTTAGGCTCACCCTCTCTGAATTCGGGAGGCTCACTCTCTCTGACTCCCGGAAGCTCACTCTCTCTGACTCCCATAGGCTCACTCTCTCAGACACCTGGAAGCTCACTCTCTCTGACTCCTGGACGCTCACTCTCTCTAACTCCCAGAGGCTCACCCTCTCTGACTCCCGTAGGCTCACTCTCTCTGACTCCTGGAGGCTCACTCTCTCTGACTTCTGGAGGCTCACTCTCTCTGACTCCTGGAGGCTCACTCTCTCAGACTTCTGGAGGCTCACACTCTCTGACTCCCGGAAGCTCACACTCTCTGACTTCTCGAGGCTCACTCTCTCTGACTCCCGTAGGCACACTCTCTCTGACTCCCGGAAGCTCACTCTCTCTGATTTCGGGAGGCTCACTCTCTCTAACTCCCGTAGGCTCACCCTCTCTGACTCCCGGATGCTCACTCTCTCTAACTCCGGAGGCTCACTCTCTCTGACTTCCGGTGGGTCACTTTCTCTAACTCCCAGAGGCTCATTTTCACTGACTCCGGAGGCTCACTCTCTCTGACTTCAGAAGCTTGCCCTTTCTGACTCCCGGAGGCTCAGTCTCTCTGACTCCCAGAGGCTCATTTTCTGTGTCTTCGGAGGCTCACTCTCTCTGATTCCAGGAGCCTCACCCTCTCTGACTCACGTAGGCTCACAGTCTCTGACTTCCGGAGCCTCACCCTCTCTGAGTCCCGGAGTCTCACTCTCTCTGACTCCTGGAGACTCACTCTCTCAGCTGTCTGGAGGATCACTCTCTCTGACTCCTGACGGCTCACTCTGTCTGACTCCCGGAAGCTCACTCTCTCTGACTCCCATAGGCTCACTCTCTCAGACACCTGGAAGCTCACTCTCTCTGACTCCTGGACGCTCACTCTCTCTAACTCCCAGAGGCTCACCCTCTCTGACTCCCGTAGGCTCACTCTCTCTGACTCCTGGAGGCTCACTCTCTCTGACTTCTGGAGGCTCACTTTCTCTGACTCCTGGAGGTTCACTCTCTCAGACTTCTGGAGGCTCACACTCTCTGACTCCTGGAAGCTCACACTCTCTGACTTCTCGAGGCTCACTCTCTCTTACTCCCGTAGGCACACTCTCTCTGACTCCCGGAAGCTCACTCTCTCTGATTTCGGGAGGCTCACTCTCTCTAACTCCCGTAGGCTCACCCTCTCTGACTCCCGGATGCTCACTCTCTCTAACTCCGGAGGCTCACTCTCTCTGACTCCTGACGGCTCACTCTCTCTGACTCCCGGAAGCTCACTCTCTCTGACTCCCATAGGCTCACTCTCTCAGACACCTGGAAGCTCACTCTCTCTAACTCCCAGAGGCTCACCCTCTCTGTCTCCCGTAGGCTCACTCTCTCTGACTCCTGGAAGCTCACTCTCTCTAACTCCGGAGGCTCACTCTCTCTGACTCCCGGTGGGTCACTTTCTCTAACTCCCAGAGGCTCATTTTCACTGACTCCGGAGGCTCACTCTCTCTGACTTCAGGAAGCTTGCCCTTTCTGACTCCCGGAGGCTCAGTCTCTCTGACTCCCAGAGGCTCATTTTCTGTGTCTTCGGAGGCTCACTCTCTCTGATTCCAGGAGCCTCACCCTCTCTGACTCACGTAGGCTCACAGTCTCTGACTTCCGGAGACTCACCCTCTCTGACTCCCGGAGCCTCACTCTCTCTGACTCCTGGAGACTCACTCTCTCAGATGTCTGGAGGATCACTCTCTCTGACTCCTGACGGCTCACTCTCTCTGACTCCCGGAAGCTCACTCTCTCTGACTCCCATAGGCTCACTCTCTCAGACACCTGGAAGCTCACTCTCTCTGACTCCTGGACGCTCACTCTCTCTAACTCTCAGAGGCTCACCCTCTCTGACTCCCGTAGGCTCACTCTCTCTGACTCCTGGAGGCTCACTCTCTCTGACTCCTGGAGGCTCACTCTCTCAGACTTCTGGAGGCTCACACTGTCTGACTCCCGGAAGCTCACACTCTCTGACTTCTCGAGGCTCACTCTCTCTGACTCCCGTAGGCACACTCTCTCTGACTCCCGGAAGCTCACTCTCTCTGATTTCGGGAGGCTCACTCTCTCTGTCTCCCGGAGGCTCACCCTCTCTGACTCCCGGATGCTCACTCTCTCTAACTCCGGAGGCTCACTCTCTCTGACTTCCGGTGGGTCACTTTCTCTAACTCCCAGAGGCTCATTTTCACTGACTCCGGAGGCTCACTCTCTCTGACTTCAGAAGCTTGCCCTTTCTGACTCCCGGAGGCTCAGTCTCTCTGACTCCCAGAGGCTCATTTTCTGTGTCTTCGGAGGCTCACTCTCTCTGATTCCAGGAGCCTCACCCTCTCTGACTCACGTAGGCTCACAGTCTCTGACTTCCGGAGCCTCACCCTCTCTGAGTCCCGGAGTCTCACTCTCTCTGACTCCTGGAGACTCACTCTCTCAGCTGTCTGGAGGATCACTCTCTCTGACTCCTGACGGCTCACTCTGCCTGACTCCCGGAAGCTCACTCTCTCTGACTCCCATAGGCTCACTCTCTCAGACACCTGGAAGCTCACTCTCTCTGACTCCTGGACGCTCACTCTCTCTAACTCCCAGAGGCTCACCCTCTCTGACTCCCGTAGGCTCACTCTCTCTGACTCCTGGAGGCTCACTCTCTCTGACTTCTGGAGGCTCACTTTCTCTGACTCCTGGAGGCTCACTCTCTCAGAATTCTGGAGGCTCACACTCTCTGACTCCCGGAAGCTCACACTCTCTGACTTCTCGAGGCTCACTCTCTCTGACTCCCGTAGGCACACTCTCTCTGACTCCCGGAAGCTCACTCTCTCTGATTTCGGGAGGCTCACTCTCTCTAACTCCCGTAGGCTCACCCTCTCTGACTCCCGGATGCTCACTCTCTCTAACTCCGGAGGCTCACTCTCTCTGACTCCTGACGGCTCACTCTCTCTGACTCCCGGAAGCTCACTCTCTCTGACTCCCATAGGCTCACTCTCTCAGACACCTGGAAGCTCACTCTCTCTGACTCCTGGACGCTCACTCTCTCTAACTCCCAGAGGCTCACCCTCTCTGACTCCCGTAGGCTCACTCTCTCTGACTCCTGGAAGCTCACTCTCTCTAACTCCGGAGGCTCACTCTCTCTGACTCCCGGTGGGTCACTTTCTCTAACTCCCAGAGGCTCATTTTCACTGACTCCGGAGGCTCACTCTCTCTGACTTCAGGAAGCTTGCCCTTTCTGACTCCCGGAGGCTCAGTCTCTCTGACTCCCAGAGGCTCATTTTCTGTGTCTTCGGAGGCTCACTCTCTCTGATTCCAGGAGCCTCACCCTCTCTGACTCACGTAGGCTCACAGTCTCTGACTTCCGGAGACTCACCCTCTCTGACTCCCGGAGCCTCACTCTCTCTGACTCCTGGAGACTCACTCTCTCAGATGTCTGGAGGATCACTCTCTCTGACTCCTGACGGCTCACTCTCTCTGACTCCCGGAAGCTCACTCTCTCTGACTCCCATAGGCTCACTCTCTCAGACACCTGGAAGCTCACTCTCTCTGACTCCTGGACGCTCACTCTCTCTAACTCTCAGAGGCTCACCCTCTCTGACTCCCGTATGCTCACTCTCTCTGACTCCTGGAGGCTCACCCTCTCTAACTCCTGTAGACGCACCATCTCTAGCACCCGGAGGCTTATTCTCTCTGACTCCCGGAGGCTCACCCTCTCTGACTACGGGAGGCTCACTCTCCCTGACTCCCATAGGCTCACTCTCCCTGACTCCCATAGGCTCACTCTCTCTGACGCCCGTAGGCACACTCTCTCTGACTCCTGGAGGCTCACTCTCTCTGACTCCTGGAGGCTCACTCTCTCTGACTCCTGGAGGCTCACTCTCTCAGACTTCTGGAGGCTCACACTCTCTGACTCCCGGAAGCTCACACTCTCTGACTTCTCGAGGCTCACTCTCTCTGACTCCCGTAGGCTCACTCTCTCAGACACCTGGAGACTCACTCTCTCAGATGTCTGGAGGATCACTCTCTCTGACTCCTGGAGGCTCACTCTCTCTGACTCCTGGAGGCTCACACTCTCAGACTTCTGGAGGCTCACACTCTCTGACTCCCGGAAGCTCACACTCTCTGACTTCTCGAGGCTCACTCTCTCTGACTCCCGTAGGCACACTCTCTCTGACTCCCGGAAGCTCACTCTCTCTGATTTCGGGAGGCTCACTCTCTCTGTCTCCCGGAGGCTCACCCTCTCTGACTCCCGGATGCTCACTCTCTCTAACTCCGGAGGCTCACTCTCTCTGACTTCCGGTGGGTCACTTTCTCTAACTCCCAGAGGCTCATTTTCACTGACTCCGGAGGCTCACTCTCTCTGACTTCAGGAAGCTTGCCCTTTCTGACTCCCGGAGGCTCAGTCTCTCTGACTCCCAGAGGCTCATTTTCTGTGTCTTCGGAGGCTCACTCTCTCTGATTCCAGGAGCCTCACCCTCTCTGACTCACGTAGGCTCACAGTCTCTGACTTCCGGAGCCTCACCCTCTCTGAGTCCCGGAGCCTCACTCTCTCTGACTCCTGGAGACTCACTCTCTCAGATGTCTGGAGGATCATTCTCTCTGACTCCTGACGGCTCACTCTCTCTGACTCCCGGAAGCTCACTCTCTCTGACTCCCCTAGGCTCACTCTCTCAGACACCTGGAAGCTCACTCTCTCTGACTCCTGGGCGCTCACTCTCTCTAACTCCCAGAGGCTCACCCTCTCTGACTCCCGTAGGCTCACTCTCTCTGACTCCTGGAGGCTCACTCTCTCTGACTTCTGGAGGCTCACTCTCTCTGACTCCTGGAGGCTCACTCTCTCAGACTTCTGGAGGCTCACACTCTCTGACTCCCGGAAGCTCACACTCTCTGACTTCTCGAGGCTCACTCTCTCTGACTCCCGTAGGCACACTCTCTCTGACTCCCGGAAGCTCACTCTCTCTGATTTCGGGAGGCTCACTCTCTCTAACTCCCGTAGGCTCACCCTCTCTGACTCCCGGATGCTCACTCTCTCTAACTCCGGAGGCTCACTCACTCTGACTCCTGGAGACTCACTCTCTCTGAGTCCCGGAGCCTCACTCTCTCTGACTCCTGGAGACTCACTCTCTCAGATGTCTGGAGGATCACTCTCTCTGACTCCTGACGGCTCACTCTCTCTGACTCCCGGAAGCTCACTCTCTCTGACTCCCATAGGCTCACTCTCTCAGACACCTGGAAGCTCACTCTCTCTGACTCCTGGACGCTCACTCTCTCTAACTCCCAGAGGCTCACCCTCTCTGACTTCCGTAGGCTCACTCTCTCTGACTCCTGGAGGCTCACTCTCTCTGACTCCTGGAGGCTCACTCTCTCTGACTCCTGGAGGCTCACTCTCTCTGACTCCTGGAGGCTCACTCTCTCAGACTTCTGGAGGCTCACACTCTCTGACTCCCGGAAGCTCACACTCTCTGACTTCTCGAGGCTCACTCTCTCTGACTCCCATAGGCTCACTCTCTCAGACACCTCGAAGCTCACTCTCTCTGACTCCTGGACGCCCACTCTCTCTGACTCCCATAGGCTCACTCTCTCAGACACCTGGAAGCTCATTCTCTCTGACTCCTGGAGGCTCACTCTCTCTAACTCCCAGAGGCTCATCCTCTCTGACTCCTGTAGGCTCACTCTCTCTGACTCCTGGAGGCTCACTCTCTCTGACTCTGGAGGCTCACTCTCTCTGACTCCTGGAGGCTCACTCTCTCAGACTTCTTGAGGCTCACACTCTCAGACTTCTGGAGGCTCACACTCTCTGACTCCCGGAAGCTCACACTCTCTGACTTCTCGAGGCTCACTCTCTCTGACTCCCATAGGCTCACTCTCTCAGACACCTGGAAGCTCACTCTCTCTGACTCCTGGACGCTCACTCTCTCTGACTCCCATAGGCTCACTCTCTCAGACACCTGGAAGCTCACTCTCTCTGACTCCTGGACGCCCTCTCTCTCTAACTCCCAGAGGCTCACCCTCTCTGACTCCTGTAGGCTCACTCTCTCTGACTCCTGGAGGCTCACTCTCTCTGACTCCTGGAGGCTCACTCTCTCTGACTCCTGGAGGCTCACTCTCTCTGACTCCTGGAGGCTCACACTCTCTGACTCCCGGAAGCTCACACTCTCTGACTTCTCAAGGCTCACTCTCTCTGACTCCCGTAGGCACACTCTCTCTGACTCCCGGAAGCTCACTCTCTCTGATTTCGGGAGGCTCACTCTCTCTGACTCCCGTAGGCTCACCCTCTCTGACTTCGGATGCTCACTCTCTCTAACTCCGGAGGCTCACTCTCTCTGACTCCCGGTGGGTCACTTTCTCTAACTCCCAGAGGCTCATTTTCACTGACTCCAGAGGCTCACCCTCTCTGACTCCCGTAGGCTCACTCTCTCTGACTCCCGGAGCTCACTCTCTCTGACTCCCGGAGGCTCATTCCCTCTGCCTCCCGGAGGCTCACTCTCTCTGACTCCCGGAGGCTCATTCCCTCTGACTCCCGTAGGCTCACTATCTCTGACTCCCGGAGGCTCACTCTCTCTGACTCCCGGAGGCTCACTCTCTCTGACTCCCGGAGGCTCACCCTCTCTAACTCCTGTAGGCTCATCCTCTCTAGCACCCGGAGGCTTATTCTCTCTGACTCCCGGAGTCTCACTCTCTCTGACTCCCGTAGGCTCACTCTCTCTGACTCCCGGAAGCTCACTCTCTCTGTCTCCCGGAGGCTTATTCCCTCTGACTCCCGGAGGCTCACTATCTCTGACTCCCGGAGGCTCACTCTCTCTGACTCACGGAGGCTCACTCTCTCTGACTCACGGAGGCTCACTCTCTCTGACTCCTGGAAGCTCACCCTCTCTGACTCCCGGAGGCTCACCCTCTCTGACTCCTGTAGACTCACCATTTCTAGCACCCGGAGGCTTATTCTCTCTGACTCCCGGAGGCTCACCCTCTCTGACTCCCGGAGGCTCATTCCCTCTGAATCCCGTAGGCTCACTCTCTCTGACTCACGGAGGCTCACTCTCTCTGACTCCCGGAGGCTCACCCTCTCTAACTCCTGTAGACTCACCATTTCTAGCACCCGGAGGCTTATTCTCTCTGACTCCCGGAGGCTCACCCACTCTGACTACGGGAGGCTCACTCTCCCTGACTCCCATAGGCTCACTCTCCCTGACTCCCATAGGCTCACTCTCTCTGACGCCCATCGGCTCACTCTCTCTGACTCCTGGAGGATCACTCTCTCTGACTTCTGGAGGCTCACACTCTCTGACTCCCGGAGGGTCACTCTCTCTGACTTCTGGAGGCTCACACTCTCTGACTCCCGGAGGGTCACTCTCTCAGACTTCTGGAGGCTCACACTCTCTGACTCCTGTAGGCTCAGTCTCTCTGTCTTTTGTAGGCTCATTCTCTCTGACTCCCAGAGGTTCAAACATTTTGATTCGCCAGGCTCACTCTCTGAGACTGTCGGCTTACTCTCTGAGTCTCCCGGAGGATCATTCTCTCTGACTCCGGTGCCTCACTCTCTCTGACTCCCGGACGCTCACTCTCTCTGACTCTGCAGGCTCACTCTCTCTAACTCACGTAGGCTCACTCTCTCTGACTCCCGGAGGATACTTCTCTGACTCGCAGAGGATACTTTCTCTGACTCCTACTGGCTCGATCTCTCTGACTCCCGGTGGCAGACTCTCTCTGACTCCCTTAGGCTCACCCACTCTGACTCCCTTAGGCTCACCCTCTCTGACTCCGAGAGGCTCACTCGCTCTGACTCCCTTAGGCTCACCCACTCTGACTCCCTTAGGCTCACCCTCTCTGACTCCGAGAAGCTCAGTCTCTCTGACTCCCTTAGGCTCACCCACTCTGACTCCCGGAGGCTCACTCTCTCTGACTAACGTAGGCTCACTCTCTCTGACTCCCGGAGGCTCACCCTCTCTAACTCCTGTAGACTCACCCTCTCTAGCACCCAGAGGCATATTCTCTCTGACTCCCGGAGGCTCACCCTCTCTGACTACGGGAGGCACACTCTCCCTGACTCCCATAGGCTCACTCTCCCTGACGCCCGTAGGCTCACTCTCTCTGACTCCTGGAGGCTCACTCTCTCTGACTTCTGGAGGCTCACTCTCTCTGACTTCTGGAGGCTCACTCTCTCTGACTCCTGGAGGCTCACTCTCTCTGACTCCTGGAGGCTCACTCTCTCTGACTCCTGGAGGCTCACACTCTCTGACTCCCGGAAGCTCACAGTCTCTGACTTCTCGAGGCTCACTCTCTCTGACTCCCGTAGGCACACTCTCTCTGACTCCCGGAGGCTCACTCTCTCTGACTCCCGTAGGCTCACTCTCTCTGACTCCCGGAGGCTCACTCTCTCTGACTCCCGTAGGCACACTCTCTCTGACTCCCTTAGGCTCACCCTCTCTGAATTCGGGAGGCTCACTCTCTCTGACTCCCGGAAGCTCACTCTCTCTGACTCCCATAGGCTCACTCTCTCAGACACCTGGAAGCTCACTCTCTCTGACTCCTGGACGCTCACTCTCTCTAACTCCCAGAGGCTCACCCTCTCTGACTCCCGTAGGCTCACTCTCTCTGACTCCTGGAGGCTCACTCTCTCAGACTTCTGGAGGCTCACACTCTCTGACTCCCGGAAGCTCACACTCTCTGACTTCTCGAGGCTCACTCTCTCTGACTCCCGTAGGCACACTCTCTCTGACTCCCGGAAGCTCACTCTCTCTGATTTCGGGAGGCTCACTCTCTCTAACTCCCGTAGGCTCACCCTCTCTGACTCCCGGATGCTCACTCTCTCTAACTCCGGAGGCTCACTCACTCTGACTCCTGGAGACTCACTCTCTCTGAGTCCCGGAGCCTCACTCTCTCTGACTCCTGGAGACTCACTCTCTCAGATGTCTGGAGGATCACTCTCTCTGACTCCTGACGGCTCACTCTCTCTGACTCCCGGAAGCTCACTCTCTCTGACTCCCATAGGCTCACTCTCTCAGACACCTGGAAGCTCACTCTCTCTGACTCCTGGACGCTCACTCTCTCTAACTCCCAGAGGCTCACCCTCTCTGACTTCCGTAGGCTCACTCTCTCTGACTTCTGGAGGCTCACTCTCTCTGACTCCTGGAGGCTCACTCTCTCTGACTCCTGGAGGCTCACTCTCTCTGACTCCTGGAGGCTCACTCTCTCAGACTTCTGGAGGCTCACACTCTCTGACTCCCGGAAGCTCACACTCTCTGACTTCTCAAGGCTCACTCTCTCTGACTCCCATAGGCTCACTCTCTCAGACACCTGGAAGCTCACTCTCTCTGACTCCTGGACGCCCACTCTCTCTGACTCCCATAGGCTCACTCTCTCAGACACCTGGAAGCTCACTCTCTCTGACTCCTGGAGGCTCACTCTCTCTAACTCCCAGAGGCTCACCCTCTCTGACTCCTGTAGGCTCACTCTCTCTGACTCCTGGAGGCTCACTCTCTCTGACTCTGGAGGCTCACTCTCTCTGACTCCTGGAGGCTCACTCTCTCAGACTTCTGGAGGCTCACACTCTCAGACTTCTGGAGGCTCACACTCTCTGACTCCCGGAAGCTCACACTCTCTGACTTCTCGAGGCTCACTCTCTCTGACTCCCATAGGCTCACTCTCTCAGACACCTGGAAGCTCACTCTCTCTGACTCCTGGACGCTCACTCTCTCTGACTCCCATAGGCTCACTCTCTCAGACACCTGGAAGCTCACTCTCTCTGACTCCTGGACGCCCTCTCTCTCTAACTCCCAGAGGCTCACCCTCTCTGACTCCTGTAGGCTCACTCTCTCTGACTCCTGGAGGCTCACTCTCTCTGACTCCTGGAGGCTCACTCTCTCTGACTCCTGGAGGCTCACTCTCTCTGACTCCCGGAAGCTCACACTCTCTGACTTCTCAAGGCTCACTCTCTCTGACTCCCGTAGGCACACTCTCTCTGACTCCCGGAAGCTCACTCTCTCTGATTTCGGGAGGCTCACTCTCTCTGACTCCCGTAGGCTCACCGTCTCTGACTTCGGATGCTCACTCTCTCTATCTCCGGAGGCTCACTCTCTCTGACTCCCGGTGGGTCACTTTCTCTAACTCCCAGAGGCTCATTTTCACTGACTCCAGAGGCTCACCCTCTCTGACTCCCGTAGTCTCACTCTCTCTGACTCCCGGAGCTCACTCTCTCTGACTCCCGGAGGCTCATTCCCTCTGCCTCCCGGAGGCTCACTCTCTCTGACTCCCGGAGGCTCATTCCCTCTGACTCCCGTAGGCTCACTATCTCTGACTCCCGGAGGCTCACTCTCTCTGACTCCCGGAGGCTCACTCTCTCTGACTCCCGGAGGCTCACCCTCTCTAACTCCTGTAGGCTCATCCTCTCTAGCACCCGGAGGCTTATTCTCTCTGACTCCCGGAGTCTCACTCTCTCTGACTCCCGTAGGCTCACTCTCTCTGACTCCCGGAAGCTCACTCTCTCTGACTCCCGGAGGCTTATTCCCTCTGACTCCCGGAGGCTCACTATCTCTGACTCCCGGAGGCTCACTCTCTCTGACTCCTGGAGGATCACTCTCTCTGACTTCTGGAGGCTCACACTCTCTGACTCCCGGAGGGTCACTCTCTCTGACTTCTGGAGGCTCACACTCTCTGACCTGGAGGGTCACTCTCTCAGACTTCTGGAGGCTCACACTCTCTGACTCCTGTAGGCTCAGTCTCTCTGTCTCCTGTAGGCTCATTCTCTCTGACTCCCAGAGGTTCAAACATTTTGATTCGCCAGGCTCACTCTCTGAGACTGTCGGCTTACTCTCTGAGTCTCCCGGAGGATCATTCTCTCTGACTCCGGTGCCTCACTCTCTCTGACTCCCGGACGCTCACTCTCTCTGACTCTGCAGGCTCACTCTCTCTAACTCACGTAGGCTCACTCTCTCTGACTCCCGGAGGATACTTCTCTGACTCGCAGAGGATACTTTCTCTGACTCCTACTGGCTCGATCTCTCTGACTCCCGGAGGCAGACTCTCTCTGACTCCCTTAGGCTCACCCACTCTGACTCCCTTAGGCTCACCCTCTCTGACTCCGAGAGGCTCACTCGCTCTGACTCCCTTAGGCTCACCCACTCTGACTCCCTTAGGCTCACCCTCTCTGACTCCGAGAGGCTCACTCTCTCTGACTCCCTTAGGCTCACCCACTCTGACTCCCGGAGGCTCACTCTCTCTGACTAACGTAGGCTCACTCTCTCTGACTCCCGGAGGCTCACCCTCTCTAACTCCTGTAGACTCACCCTCTCTAGCACCCAGAGGCTTATTCTCTCTGACTCCCGGAGGCTCACCCTCTCTGACTACGGGAGGCACACTCTCCCTGACTCCCATAGGCTCACTCTCCCTGACGCCCGTAGGCTCACTCTCTCTGACTCCTGGAGGCTCACTCTCTCTGACTTCTGGAGGCTCACTCTCTCTGACTTCTGGAGGCTCACTCTCTCTGACTCCTGGAGGCTCACTCTCTCTGACTCCTGGAGGCTCACTCTCTCTGACTCCTGGAGGCTCACACTCTCTGACTCCCGGAAGCTCACAGTCTCTGACTTCTCGAGGCTCACTCTCTCTGACTCCCGTAGGCACACTCTCTCTGACTCCCGGAGGCTCACTCTCTCTGACTCCCGTAGGCTCACTCTCTCTGACTCCCGGAGGCTCACTCTCTCTGACTCCCGTAGGCACACTCTCTCTGACTCCCTTAGGCTCACCCTCTCTGATTTCGGGAGGCTCACTCTCTCTGACTCCCGGAAGCTCACTCTCTCTGACTCCCATAGGCTCACTCTCTCAGACACCTGGAAGCTCACTCTCTCTGACTCCTGGACGCTCACTCTCTCTAACTCCCAGAGGCTCACCCTCTCTGACTCCCGTAGGCTCACTCTCTCTGACTCCTGGAGGCTCACTCTCTCTGACTTCTGGAGGCTCACTCTCTCTGACTCCTGGAGGCTCACTCTCTCAGACTTCTGGAGGCTCACACTCTCTGACTCCCGGAAGCTCACACTCTCTGACTTCTCGAGGCTCACTCTCTCTGACTCCCGTAGGCACACTCTCTCTGACTCCCGGAAGCTCACTCTCTCTGATTTCGGGAGGCTCACTCTCTCTAACTCCCGTAGGCTCACCCTCTCTGACTCCCGGATGCTCACTCTCTCTAACTCCGGAGGCTCACTCACTCTGACTCCTGGAGACTCACTCTCTCTGAGTCCCGGAGCCTCACTCTCTCTGACTCCTGGAGACTCACTCTCTCAGATGTCTGGAGGATCACTCTCTCTGACTCCTGTCGGCTCACTCTCTCTGACTCCCGGAAGCTCACTCTCTCTGACTCCCATAGGCTCACTCTCTCAGACACCTGGAAGCTCACTCTCTCTGACTCCTGGACGCTCACTCTCTCTAACTCCCAGAGGCTCACCCTCTCTGACTTCCGTAGGCTCACTCTCTCTGACTTCTGGAGGCTCACTCTCTCTGACTCCTGGAGGCTCACTCTCTCTGACTCCTGGAGGCTCACTCTCTCTGACTCCTGGAGGCTCACTCTCTCAGACTTCTGGAGGCTCACACTCTCT
Source organism: Carcharodon carcharias (assembly GCF_017639515.1). NCBI lineage: Eukaryota > Metazoa > Chordata > Chondrichthyes > Lamniformes > Lamnidae > Carcharodon > Carcharodon carcharias. Next base: position 267,806,927 of record NC_054467.1, read on the forward strand.
GACTCCCGGAAGCTCACACTCTCTGACTTCTCAAGGCTCACTCTCTCTGACTCCCATAGGCTCACTCTCTCAGACACCTGGAAGCTCACTCTCTCTGACTCCTGGAGGCTCACTCTCTCTAACTCCCAGAGGCTCACCCTCTCTGACTCCTGTAGGCTCACTCTCTCTGACTCCTGGAGGCTCACTCTCTCTGACTCTGGAGGCTCACTCTCTCTGACTCCTGGAGGCTCACTCTCTCAGACTTCTGGAGGCTCACACTCTCAGACTTCTGGAGGCTCACACTCTCTGACTCCCGGAAGCTCACACTCTCTGACTTCTCGAGGCTCACTCTCTCTGACTCCCATAGGCTCACTCTCTCAGACACCTGGAAGCTCACTCTCTCTGACTCCTGGACGCTCACTCTCTCTGACTCCCATAGGCTCACTCTCTCAGACACCTGGAAGCTCACTCTCTCTGACTCCTGGACGCCCTCTCTCTCTAACTCCCAGAGGCTCACCCTCTCTGACTCCTGTAGGCTCACTCTCTCTGACTCCTGGAGGCTCACTCTCTCTGACTCCTGGAGGCTCACTCTCTCTGACTCCTGGAGGCTCACTCTCTCTGACTCCCGGAAGCTCACACTCTCTGACTTCTCAAGGCTCACTCTCTCTGACTCCCGTAGGCACACTCTCTCTGACTCCCGGAAGCTCACTCTCTCTGATTTCGGGAGGCTCACTCTCTCTGACTCCCGTAGGCTCACCGTCTCTGACTTCGGATGCTCACTCTCTCTATCTCCGGAGGCTCACTCTCTCTGACTCCCGGTGGGTCACTTTCTCTAACTCCCAGAGGCTCATTTTCACTGACTCCAGAGGCTCACCCTCTCTGACTCCCGTAGTCTCACTCTCTCTGACTCCCGGAGCTCACTCTCTCTGACTCCCGGAGGCTCATTCCCTCTGCCTCCCGGAGGCTCACTCTCTCTGACTCCCGGAGGCTCATTCCCTCTGACTCCCGTAGGCTCACTATCTCTGACTCCCGGAGGCTCACTCTCTCTGACTCCCGGAGGCTCACTCTCTCTGACTCCCGGAGGGTCACCCTCTCTAACTCCTGTAGGCTCATCCTCTCTAGCACCCGGAGGCTTATTCTCTCTGACTCCCGGAGTCTCACTCTCTCTGACTCCCGTAGGCTCACTCTCTCTGACTCCCGGAAGCTCACTCTCTCTCACTCCCGGAGGCTTATTCCCTCTGACTCCCGGAGGCTCACTATCTCTGACTCCCGGAGGCTCACTCTCTCTGACTCCCGGAAGCTCACCCTCTCTGACTCCCGGAGGCTCACCCTCTCTGACTCCTGTAGACTCACCATTTCTAGCACCCGGAGGCTTATTCTCTCTGACTCCCGGAGGCTCACCCTCTCTGACTCCCGGAGGCTCATTCCCTCTGAATCCCGTAGGCTCACTCTCTCTGACTCACGGAGGCTCACTCTCTCTGACTCCCGGAGGCTCACCCTCTCTAACTCCTGTAGACTCACCATTTCTAGCACCCGGAGGCTTATTCTCTCTGACTCCCGGAGGCTCACCCACTCTGACTACGGGAGGCTCACTCTCCCTGACTCCCATAGGCTCACTCTCCCTGACTCCCATAGGCTCACTCTCTCTGACGCCCATCGGCTCACTCTCTCTGACTCCTGGAGGATCACTCTCTCTGACTTCTGGAGGCTCACACTCTCTGACTCCCGGAGGGTCACTCTCTCTGACTTCTGGAGGCTCACACTCTCTGACTCCCGGAGGGTCACTCTCTCAGACTTCTGGAGGCTCACACTCTCTGACTCCTGTAGGCTCAGTCTCTCTGTCTCCTGTAGGCTCATTCTCTCTGACTCCCAGAGGTTCAAACATTTTGATTCGCCAGGCTCACTCTCTGAGACTGTCGGCTTACTCTCTGAGTCTCCCGGAGGATCATTCTCTCTGACTCCGGTGCCTCACTCTCTCTGACTCCCGGACGCTCACTCTCTCTGACTCTGCAGGCTCACTCTCTCTAACTCACGTAGGCTCACTCTCTCTGACTCCCGGAGGATACTTCTCTGACTCGCAGAGGATACTTTCTCTGACTCCTACTGGCTCGATCTCTCTGACTCCCGGAGGCAGACTCTCTCTGACTCCCTTAGGCTCACCCACTCTGACTCCCTTAGGCTCACCCTCTCTGACTCCGAGAGGCTCACTCGCTCTGACTCCCTTAGGCTCACCCACTCTGACTCCATTAGGCTCACCCTCTCTGACTCCGAGAGGCTCACTCTCTCTGACTCCCTTAGGCTCACCCACTCTGACTCCCGGAGGCTCACTCTCTCTGACTAACGTAGGCTCACTCTCTCTGACTCCCGGAGGCTCACCCTCTCTAACTCCTGTAGACTCACCCTCTCTAGCACCCAGAGGCTTATTCTCTCTGACTCCCGGAGGCTCACCCTCTCTGACTACGGGAGGCACACTCTCCCTGACTCCCATAGGCTCACTCTCCCTGACGCCCGTAGGCTCACTCTCTCTGACTCCTGGAGGCTCACTCTCTCTGACTTCTGGAGGCTCACTCTCTCTGACTTCTGGAGGCTCACTCTCTCTGACTCCTGGAGGCTCACTCTCTCTGACTCCTGGAGGCTCACTCTCTCTGACTCCTGGAGGCTCACACTCTCTGACTCCCGGAAGCTCACAGTCTCTGACTTCTCGAGGCTCACTCTCTCTGACTCCCGTAGGCACACTCTCTCTGACTCCCGGAGGCTCACTCTCTCTGACTCCCGTAGGCTCACTCTCTCTGACTCCCGGAGGCTCACTCTCTCTGACTCCCGTAGGCACACTCTCTCTGACTCCCTTAGGCTCACCCTCTCTGATTTCGGGAGGCTCACTCTCTCTGACTCCCGGAAGCTCACTCTCTCTGATTTCGGGAGGCTCACTCTCTCTGACTCCCGGAAGCTCACTCTCTCTGATTTCGGGAGGCTCACTCTCTCTAACTCCGGAGGCTCACTCTCTCTGACTCCCGGTGGGTCACTTTCTCTAACTCCCAGAGGCTCATTTTCACTGACTCCGGAGGCTCACTCTCTCTGACTTCAGGAAGCTTGCCCTTTCTGACTCCCGTAGGCTCAGTCTCTCTGACTCCCAGAGGCTCATTTTCTGTGTCTTCGGAGGCTCACTCTCTCTGATTCCAGGAGCCTCACCCTCTCTGACTCACGTAGGCTCACAGTCTCTGACTTCCGGAGCCTCACCCTCTCTGACTCCCGGAGCCTCACTCTCTCTGACTCCTGGAGACTCACTCTCTCTGACTCCCTGAGGCAAACTCTCTCTGACTCCCTTAGGCTCACCGTCTCTGACTCCCGAAGGTTCACTCTCTCTGACTGCCGGAGCCTCATCCTGTCTGTTTCCCGAGGCTCATTTGCTGTGTCTTCGGAGGCTCACTCTATCTGAATCATGAAGTCACACTCTCTTTGACTCCCGTCGGCTCACTCTCTCTCACTCCTGAAGGCTCACTCTCTCTGACACCTGGAGGCTCACTCTCCCTGACTCTGGAGGCTCACTCTCCCTGACTCTGGAGTCTCACTCTCTCTGACTCTCGGAGTCTCACTCTCTCTGACTCCCGGAGTCTCACTCTCTCTGACACCCGGAGGCTCACCCTCTCTAACTCCCAGAGCCTCACGCTCACTGACTTCCAGAGGCTCACCCTCTCTGACTCCCGAAGGCTCATTTTCTGTGTCTTCGGAGGCTGACTCTCTCTGAATCCCGGAGGCTGACTCTCTCTTACTCCCGAATGCTCACTCTCTCTTACTCTTGTAGGCTCACTCTCCCTGACTCCCGGAGTCTCAATCTCTCTGACTCCCGGAGTCTCACTCTCCCTGACTCCCGGAGTCTCAATCTCTCTGACTGCGGAGGATCACTCTCCCTGACTCCCGGTGGGTCACTTTCCATAACTCCCGAAGGCTCATTCTCACTGACTCCGGAGGCTCACTCTCTCTGGACTCCAGGAGGCTCACCCTCTCTGACTCCCGGAGGCTCACCCTCTCTGACTCCCGGAAGCTCATTTTCTGTCTCTTCGGAGGCTCGGTCTCTCTGATTCCCGTAGGCACACTCTCTCTGACTCCCGTCGGCTCACTCTCTCTGACTCCTGAAGGCTCACTCTCTCTGACACCTGGAGGCTCACTCTCCCTGACGCCTGGAGGCTCACTCTCCCTGACACCTGGAGGCTCATTCTCTCTGACTCCCAGAGTCTCGCTCTCTCTGACTCCCGTAGGCTCACTCTCTCTGACTCCTGGAGACTCACTCTCTCTGACACCTGGAGTCTCACTCTCTCTGACTCCCGTAGGCACACTCTCTCTGAATCCCGTAGGCTCACTCTCTCTGAGTCACGTAGGCTCACACTCTCTGACTCCCGGAGGCTCATTTTCTGTGTCTTCGGAGGCTCGGTCTCTCTGATTCCCGGAGCCTCACTATCTCTGACTCCTGGAGACTCACTCTCTCTGACTCCTGGAGACACACTCTCTCTGACTCCTGAAAGCTCACTCTCTCTGACACCTGGAGGCTCACTCTCTCTGACTCCCTGAGGCAAACTCTCTCTGACTCCCTTAGGCTCACCATCTCTGACTCCCGAAGGTTCACTCTCTCTGCCTGCCGGAGCCTCATCCTGTCTGACTCCCGGAGTCTCATTTTCTGTGTCTTCGGAGGCTCACTCTCTCTGACTCCCGTAGGCACACTCTCTTTGACTCCCGGTGGGTCATTTTCTCTAACTCCCGGAGGCTCATTCTCACTGACTCCGGAGGCTCACACTCTGACTTCAGGAAGCTTGCCCTCTCTGACTCCCGTAGGCTCACTCTCTCTGACTCCCGGAGTCTCACTCTCTCTGACTCCCGGAGTCTCACTCTCTCTGACTCCCGTAGGCTCAGTCTCTCTGACTCCCGGAGTCTCACTCTCTCTGACTCACGGAGGCTCACACTCTCTGACTTCCAGAGGCTCACCCTCTCTGACTCCTGTAGGCTCAGTCTCTCTGACTCCCAGAGGTTCAAACATTTTGATTCGCCAGGCTCACTCTCTCAGAGACTGTAGGCTTACTCTCTGAGTCTCCCGGAGGATCATTCTCTCTGACTCCGGTGCCTCACTCTGACTCCCGGACGCTCACTCTCTCTGACTCTGCAGGCTCACTCTCTCTAACTCACGTAGGCTCACTCTGTCTGACTCCCGGAGGATACTCTCTCTGACTCCCAGAGGATACTTTCTCTGACTCCTACTGGCTCGATCTCTCTGACTCCCGGAGGCAGACTCTCTCTGACTCCCTTAGGCTCACCCATTCTGACTCCCTTAGGCTCACCCTCTCTGACTCCGAGAGGCTCACTCGCTCTGACTCCCTTAGGCTCACCCACTCTGACACCCGGAGGCTCACTCTCTCTGACTAACGTAGGCTCACTCTCTCTGACTCCCGGAGGCTCACCCTCTGTAACTCCTGTAGACTCACCCTCTCTAGCACCCGGAGGCTTATTCTCTCTGACTCCCGGAGGCTCACCCTCTCTGACTACGGGAGGCTCACTCTCCCTGGCTCCCACAGGTTCGGTCTCTCTGACTCCTGGAGGCTCACTCTCTCTGACTCCCGTAGGCACACACTCTCTGACTCCCGGAAGCTCACTCTCTCTGATTTCGGGAGGCTCACTCTCTCTGACTCCCGGAGGCTCACCCTCTGTGACTCCGGAGGCTCACTCTCTCTAACTCCGGAGGCTCACTCTCTCTAACTCCGGAGGCTCACTCTCTCCGACTCCCGGTGGGTCACTTTCTCTAACTCCCAGAGGCTCATTTTCACTGACTCCGGAGGCTCACTCTCTCTGACTTCAGGAAGCTTGCCCTTTCTGACTCCCGTAGGCTCAGTCTCTCTGACTCCTGGAGGCTCACTCTCTCTGACTGCCGGAGGCTCATTTTCTGTGTCTTCGGAGGCTCACTCTCTCTGATTCCAGGAGCCTCACCCTCTCTTACTCACGTAGGTTCACCCTCTCTGACGCCCGGAGCCTCACTCTCTCTGACTCCTGGAGACTCACTCTCTGACTCCCTGAGGCAAACTCTCTCTGACTCCCTTAGGCTCACCCTCTCTGACTCCCGGAGGCTCACTCTCTCTGACTAACGTAGGCTCACTCTCTCTGACTCCCGGAGGCTCACCCTCTCTAACTCCTGTAGACTCACCCTCTCTAGCACCCAGAGGCTTATTCTCTCTGACTCCCGGAGGCTCACCCTCTCTGACTACGGGAGGCTCACTCTCCGTGGCTCCCACAGGTTCGGTCTCTCTGAGTCCCATAGACTCACTCTCTCTGACGCCCGTAGGCTCACTCTCTCTGACTCCTGGAGGCTCACTCTCTCTGACTCCCGTAGGCACACTCTCTCTGACTCCCGGAAGCTCACTCTCTCTGATTTCGGGAGGCTCACTCTCTCTAACTCCCGGAGCCTCACCCTCTGTGACTCCGGAGGCTCACTCTCTCCGACTCCCTGTGGGTCACTTTCTCTAACTCCCAGAGGCTCATTTTCACTGACTCCGGAGGCTCACTCTCTCTGACTCCCGGAGGCTCATTTTCTGTGTCTTCGGAGGCTCACTCTCTCTGATTCCAGGAGCCTCACCCTCTCTTACTCACGTAGGCTCACAGTCTCTGACTTCCGGAGCCTCACCCTCTCTGACTCCGGAGCCTCACCCTCTCTGACTCCAGGAGCCTCACTCTCTCTGACTCCTGGAGACTCACTCTCTCTGACTCCCTGAGGCAAACTCTCTCTGACTCCCTTAGGCTCACCCTCTCTGACTCCCGAAGGTTCACTCTCTCTGACTGCCGGAGCCTCATCCTGTCTGACTCCCGAGGCTCATTTGCTGTGTCTTCGGAGGCTCACTCTATCTGAATCACGGAGTCACACTCTCTCTGACTCCCCTAGGCACACTCTCTTTGACTCCCGTCGGCTCACTCTCTCTGACTCCTGAAGGCTCACTCTCTCTGACACCTGGAGGCTCACTCTCCCTGACTCTGGAGGCTCACTCTCCCTGACTCTGGAGGCTCACTCTCCCTGACTCTGGAGGCTCACTCTCTCTGACTCCTGAAGGCTCACTCTCCCTGACACCTGGAGGCTCACTCTCCCTAACTCTGGAGGCTCACTCTCTCTGACTCCTGAAGGCTCACTCTCTCTGACACCTGGAGGCTCACTCTCTCTGACTCTGGAGGCTCACTCTCCCTGACTCTGGAGGCTCACTCTCTCTGACTCCCGGAGTCTCACTCTCTCTGACTCCCGGAGACTCACTCTCTCTGACACCCGGAGGCTCACCCTCTCTAACTCCCAGAGCCTCACGCTCACTGACTTCCAGAGGCTCACCCTCTCTGACTCCCGAAGGCTCATTTTCTGTGTCTTCAGAAGCTCAGTCTCTCTGACTCCCGGAGGCTGACTCTCTCTTACTCCCGAATGCTCACTCTCTCTTACTCCCGAATGCTCACTCTCTCTGACTCCTGTAGGCTCACTCTCTCTGACTCCCGGAGTCTCAATCTCTCTGACTCCCGGTGGGTCACTCTCCCTGACTCTCATTGGGTCACTTTCTATAACTCCCGAAGGCTCATTCTCACTGACTCCGGAGGCTCACTCTCTCTGGACTCCCGGAGGCTCACCCTCTCTGACTCCCGGAGGCTCACCCTCTCTGACTCCCAGAGGCTCACCCTCTCTGACTCCCGAAGGCTCATTTTCTGTGTCTTCGGAAGCTCAGTCTCTCTGACTCCCGGAGGCTGACTCTCTCTTACTCCCGAATGCTCACTCTCTCTGACTCCTGTAGGCTCACTCTCTCTGACTCCCGGAGTCTCAATCTCTCTGACTCCCGGTGGGTCACTCTCCCTGACTCTCATTGGGTCACTTTCTATAACTCCCGAAGGCTCATTCTCACTGACTCCGGAGGCTCACTCTCTCTGGACTCCCGGAGGCTCACCCTCTCTGACTCCCGGAGGCTCACCCTCTCTGACTCCCAGAGGCTCACCCTCTCTGACTCCTGGAGGCTCATTTTCTGTGTCTTCGGAGGCTCAGTCTCTCTGATTCCCGGAGCCTCACCCTCTCTGACTCCCGGAGCCTCACTCTCTCTGACTCCCGGAGTCTCGCTCTCTCTGACTCCCGGAGTCTCACTCTCTCTGACTCCCGGTGGGTCATTTTCTCTAACTCCCGGAGGCTCATTCTCACTGACTCCGGAGGCTCACGCTCTGACTTCAGGAAGCTTGCCCTCTCTGACTCCCGGAGGCTCACTCTCTCTGACTCACGTAGGCTCACACTCTCTGACTTCCGGAGGCTTGGCCTCTCTTACTCCCAGAGGTTCAAACATTTTGATTCGCCATGCTCGCTCTCTCAGAGACTGTAGGCTTACTCTCTCAGTCTCCCGGAGGATCATTCTTTCTGACTCCGGAGCCTCACTCTCTCTGACTCCCGGACGCTCACTCTCCCTGACTCTGCAGGCTCACTCTATCTGTCTCACTAGGCTCACTCTGTCTGACTCCCAGAGGATACTTTCTCTGACTCCTACTGGCTCGATCTCTCTGACTCCCGGAGGCAGACTCTCTCTGACTCCCTTAGGCTCACCCACTCTGACTCCCTTAGGCTCACCCTCTCTGACTCCGAGAGGCACACTCGCTCTGACTCCCTTAGGCTCACCCACTCTGACTCCCTTAGGCTCACCCTCTCTGACTCCGAGAGGCTCACTCTCTCTGACTCCCTTAGGCTCACCCACTCTGACTCCCGGAGGCTCACTCTCTCTGACTAACGTAGGCTCATTCTCTCTGACTTCCGGAGGCTCAGTCTCTCTGATTCCCGGAGGCTCACTCTCTCTGACTCCCAGATGCTCACTCTCTCTGACTCCCAGAGGCTCACTCTCTCTAACTCCTGGAGCCTCATCCTCTCTGACTCCCAGAGGCTCACTCCCTCCAACTCCTGGAGCCTCATCCTCTCTGACTCCCAGAGGCTCACTCTCTCTGACCATCGGAGCCTCACCCTCTCTGACTCCCAGAGGCTCAGTCTCTCTGACTCCCACAGCCTCACGCTCGTTGATGCACGTAGGCTTACGCTCCCTGACTCCCGAAGGCTCATTGTTTGTGTCTTCGGAGGCTCACTCTCTCTGACCCCCGGAGCCTCACTCTCTCTGACTCCCAGAGCCTCACGCTCACTGACTTCCGGAGGCTCACCCTCTCTGACTCCCGAAGGCTCATTTTCTTTGTCTTCAGAGGCTCAGTCTCTCTGACTCCCGGAGCCTCACCCTCTCTGACTCACGTAGGCTCACAGTCACTGACGTCTGGAGGCTCACTCTCTTTGACTCCCGGAGCCTCACTCTCTCTGACTCACGTAGGCTCACAGTCTCTGACTTCCGGAGGCTCACTCTTTCTGACTCCCGGAGCCTCACCCTCTCTGACTCACGTAGGCTCACAGTCTCTGACTTCCAAATGCTCACTCCCTCTGACTCCTGTAGTCTCACTCTCCCTGACTCTGAGGCTCACTCGCTCTGACTCCCGTGGGCTCACTCTCTCTGACTCCCGGAGTCACACTCTCTCTGACTCCCGGAGTCTCACTCTCTCTGACTCCCGGAGTCTCACTCTCTCTGACTCCCGGAGGCTCACTCTCTCTGACTCCCGGAGGCTCACTCTCTCTGACTCCCGGTGGGTCCGTTTCTAGAACTCCCGGAGGCTCATTCACACTGACTCCGTAGGCTCACCCTCTCTGACTCCCGGAGGCTCACTCTTTCTGACTCCCGGAGGCTCACCCTCTCTGACTCCCGGAGGCTCACCCTCTCTGACTCCCGGAGGCTCACGCTCACTGACTCCCGGAGGCTCACCCTCTCTGACTCCCGGAGGCTCACCCTCTCTGACTCCCGGAGGCTCACCCTCTCTGACTCCCGGAGGCTCACTCTCTCTGACTCCCGGAGTCTCATCCTCTCTGACTCCCGGAGGCTCACCCTCTCTGACTCCCGGAGGCTCACGCTGACTGACTCCCGGAGGCTCATCCTATCTGACTCCCGAAGGCTCATTTTCTGTGTCTTCGGAAGCTCAGTCTCTCTGATTCCCGGAGCCTCACCCTCTCTGACTCACGTAGGCTCACAGTCTCTGACTCCTGGAGGCTCACTCTGTCTGACTCCTGGAGGCTCACTCTCTCTGACTCCTGGAGACTCACTCTCTCTGACTCCCTGACGCAAACTCTCTTTGACTCCCTTAGGCTCACCCTCTCTGACTCCCGAAGGTTCACTCTCTCTGCCTGCCGGAGCCTCATCCTGTCTGACTCCCGAAGGCTCATTTTCTGTGTCTTCGGAGGCTCACTCTATCTGACTCCCGGAGCCTCACTCTCCCTGACTCCTACTGGCTCGATCTCTCTGAGTCCCGGAGGCAGACTCTCTTTGACATCCTTAGGCTCACCCTCTCTGACTCCAAGAGGCTCACTCTCTCTGACTCCCTTAGGCTCACCCACTCTGACTCCCTTAGGCTCACCCTATCTGACTCCAAGAGGCTCACTTTCTCTGACTCCCTTAGGCTCACCCACTATGACTCCTGGAGGCTCACTCTCTCTGACTCCCGGAGGCTCACTCTCTCTGACTCTCAAATGCTCACTCTCTCTGACTCCCAGAGCCTCACGCTCACTGACTACCGGAGGCTCATCCTCTCTGACTCCCGAAGGCTCATTTTCTGTGTCTTCGGAGGCTCACCCTCTCTGACTCCCGGAGCCTCACCCTCTCTGACTCACGTAGGCTCACTCTCTCTGACTCCTGGAGACTCACTCTCTCTGACTCCCGGAGGCAAACTCTCTCTGACTCCCTTAGGCTCACCCTCTCTGACTCCCGAAGGTTCACTCTCTCTGACTGCCGGAGCCTCATCCTCTCTGACTCCCAAAGGCTCACTCCCTCTGACTCACGTAGGCACACTCTCTCTGACATACGGAGGCTCACTCTCTCTGACTCACCTAGGCTCACTCTCTCTGACTCACCTAGGCTCACTCTCTCTGACTCCTGAAGGCTCACTCTCCCTGACTCTGGAGGCTCACTCGCTCTGACTCCCGTAGGCTCACTCTCTCTGACTCCTGAAGGCTCACTCTCTCTGATACCTGGAGGCTCACTCTCCCTGACTCTGGAGTCTCACTCGCTCTGACTCCCGGAGGCTCACTCTCCCTGACTCCCGGAGACTCACTCTCTCTGACACCCGGCGGGTCACTTTCTCTGACTCCCGAAGGCTCACTCTCTCTGACTCCCAGAGGATACTTTCTTTGACTCCTACTGGCTCAATCTCTCTGACTACCGGAGGCAGACTCTCTCTGACTCCCTAAGGCTCACCCTCTCTGACTCGCTAAGGCTCACCCTCTCTCACTCCCGTAGCCTCACCCTCTCTGACTCCCAGAGGCTCAATCTCTATGACTCTGCCAGCTCACTCTCTCAGACACTGTAGGCTCATTCTCTCTTACTCCCGTAGGCTCATTCTCTCTGACTCCCGAAGGTCACTCTCTCTGACTCCCGGAGGCTCACTCTCTCTGACTCCTGGAGGCTTATGCTCACTGACTCCTGGAGGCTCATCCTCTCTGACTCCCGAAGGCTCATTTTCTGTGTCTTCGGAGGCTCAGTCTCTCTGATTCCCGGAGCCTCACCCTCTCTGACTCCCGGAGGCTCACTCTCTCTGACTCCTGGAGGCTCACTTTCTCAGACTCCTGAAGGCTCACTCTCTCTGGCACCTGGAGGCTCACTCTCTCTGACTCCCGGAGTCTCACTCTCTCTGACTCCCGGTGGGTCACTTTCTCTAACTCCCGGAGGCTCATTCTCACTGACTCCGGAGGCTCACTCTCTCTGACTTCAGGAAGCTTGCCCTCTCTGACTCCCGGAGGCATACTCTCTCTGACTCCCTCAGGCTCACCCTGTCTGACTACCGAAGGTTCACTCTCTCTTATTGCCGTAGCCTCATCCTCTCTGACTCCCGTAGGCTCACTCTCTTTGACTCCCGTCGGCTCACTCTCTCTGACTCCTGAAGGCTCACTCTCTCTGGCACCTGGAGGCTCACTCTCTCTGACTCCCGGAGTCTCACTCTCTCTGACTCCCGGTGGGTCACTTTCTCTAACTCCCGGAGGCTCACTCTCTCTGACTCCCATAGGCTCAGTCTCTCTGACTCCCGGAGGCTCATCCTCTCTGACTCCCGAACTCATTGTCTGTGTCTTCAGAGGATCAGTCTCTCTGATTCCCGGAGCCTCACCCTCTCTGACTCCCGAAGGTTCACCCTCTCTGACTCCCGAAGGTTCACTCTCTCTGACTCCTGGAGGCTCACTTTCTTTGACTCCTACTGGCTCAATCTCTCTGACTCCCGGAGGCTGACTCTCTCTGCCTCCCTTAAGCTCACTCTCTCTGACTCACGTAGGCTCACACTCTCTGACTCCCGGAGGCTCACCCTCTCTGACTCCCGGAGGCTCACTCTCTCTGACTCCCGGAGGCTGACTCTCTCTGACGCCCGTAGCCTCACCCTCTCTGACTCCCAGAGGCTCAATCTCTATGACTCCTGTAGGCTCACTCTCTCAGACTCCTGTAGGCTCACACTCTCAGACTCTGCAGCCTCACTCTGTCTTACTCCCGTAAGCTCATTCTCTCTGACTCCCGCAGGTCACTCTCTCTGACTCCTAGACGCTCACTCTCTCTGATTCCCGGAGGCTCACGCTCTCTGACTTTAGGAAGCTTAACCTCTCTGACTCCCGTAGGCTCCCTCTCTCTGACTCCCATAGGCTCAGTCTCTCTGGAGGCTCACTCTCTCTGACTCCCGGAGGCTCACTCTCTCTGGGGGCTCACTCTCTCTGACTCCCGGAGGCTCACTCTCTCTGACTCCCAGAACCTCACCCTCTCTGACTCCCGGAGTCTCACTCTCTCTGATTCCAGTAGGCTCATTCCCACTGACTCCGGAGGCTCAGTCTCTCTGACTTCAGGAGGCTCACTCTCTCCGACTCCCGGAGCCTCATCCTCTCTGACTCCCAAAGGCTCATTTTCTGTGTCTTCAGAGGCTCAGTCTGTCTGATTCCTGGAGCCTCACCCTCTCTGACTCCCGGAGGCTGACTCTCTCTGACTCCTACTGGCTCAATCTCTCTGACTCCCGGAGGCTCACTCTCTCTGACTCACGTAGGCTCACTCTCTCTGACTCCCGGAGGCTCACTCTCTCTGACTCACGTAGGCTCACTCTCTCTGACTCACGTAGGCTCACTCTCTTTGACTCCTACTGGCTCAATCTCTCTGACTACTGGAGGCAGACTCTCTCTGACTCACGTAGGCTCACACTCTCTGACTCCCTAAGGCTCACCCTCTCTGACTCACGTAGGCTCACACTCTCTGACTCCCTAAGGCTCACCCTCTCTGACTCCCGGAGGCTCACTCTCTCTGACTCCCGTAGCCTTATTCTCTCAGACTCTGTAGGCTCATTCTCTCTGACTCCTGTAGGCTCACTCTCTCAGACTCTGCAGGCTCACTCTCTCTTACTCCCGTAGGCTCATTCTCTCTGACTCCCAAAGGTCACTCTCTCTGACTCCCGGAGGCTCACCCTCTCTGACTCCCGGAGGCTTATACTCACTGACTCCCGAAGGTTCATTCTCTCTGACTCCCGGAGGCTCACTTTCTTTGACTCCTGCTGGCTCAATCTCTCTGACTCCCGGAGGCAGACCCTCTCTGACTCCCGGAGGCTCACTCTCTCTGACTCCCGGAGGCTCACTCTCTCTGACTCCCTTAGGCTCACCCTCTCTGACTCCCGGAGGCTTATACTCACTGACTCCCGAAGGTTCATTCTCTCTGACTCCCGGAGGCTCACTTTCTTTGACTCCTGCTGGCTCAATCTCTCTGACTCCCGGAGGCAGACCCTCTCTGACTCCCGGAGGCTCACTCTCTCTGACTCCCGGAGGCTCACTCTCTCTGACTCACAGAGCCTCACGCTCACTGACTCCCAGAGGCTCATCCTCTCTGACTCCTGAAGGCTCATTTTCTGAGTCTTCGGAGGCTCAGTCTCTCTGATTCCCGGAGCCTCACCCTCTCTGACTCCCGGAGGCTGACTCTCTCTGACTCCCTTAGGCTCACCCTCATTGACTCCCCAAGGTTCACTCTCTCTGACTCCCTTAGGCTCACCCTCATTGACTCCCCAAGGTTCACTCTCTCTGACTCCCTTAGGCTCACCCTCTCTGACTCCCGAAGGTTCACTCTCTCTGACTCCCGGAGGCTCACTCTCTCTGACTCCCTTAGGCTCACCCTCTCTGACTCCCGGAGGCTTATACTCACTGACTCCCGAAGGCTCATTCTCTCTGACTCCCGGAGGCTCACTTTCTTTGACTCCTGCTGGCTCAATCTCTCAGACTCCCGGAGGCAGACCCTCTCTGACTCCCGGAGGCTCACTCTCTCTGACCCCCGGAGGCTCACTCTCTCTGACTCACAGAGCCTCACGCTCACTGACTCCCAGAGGCTCATCCTCTCTGACTCCTGAAGGCTCATTTTCTGTGTCTTCGGAGGCTCAGTCTCTCTGATTCCTGGAGCCTCACCCTCTCTGACTCCCGGAGGCTGACTCTCTCTGACTCCCTTAGGCTCACCCTCATTGACTCCCCAAGGTTCACTCTCTCTGACTCCCTTAGGCTCACCCTCATTGACTCCCCAAGGTTCACTCTCTCTGACTCCCTTAGGCTCACCCTCTCTGACTCCCGAAGGTTCACTCTCTCTGACTCCCGGAGGCTCACTTTCTTTGACTCCTGCTGGCTCAATCTCTCTCACTCCCGGAGGCAGACCCTCTCTGACTCCCGGAGGCTCACTCTCTCTGACTCCCGGAGGCTCACTCTCTCTGACTCCCTTAGGCTCACCCTCTCTGACTCCCGGAGGCTTATACTCACTGACTCCCGAAGGTTCATTCTCTCTGACTCCCGGAGGCTCACTTTCTTTGACTCCTGCTGGCTCAATCTCTCTGACTCCCGGAGGCAGACCCTCTCTGACTCCCGGAGCCTCACCCTCTCTGACTCCCGGAGGCTGACTCTCTCTGACTCCCTTAGGCTCACCCTCATTGACTCCCCAAGGTTCACTCTCTCTGACTCCCTTAGGCTCACCCTCATTGACTCCCGAAGGTTCACTCTCTCTGACTCCCGGAGGCTCACTTTCTTTGACTCCTACTGGCTCAATCTCTCTGACTCCCGGAGGCTGACTCTCTCTGCCTCCCTTAGGCTCACTCTCTCTAACTCACGTAGGCTCACACTCTCTGACTTCTGGAGGCTCACCCTCTCTGACTCCCGGAGGCTCACTCTCTCTGACTCCCGGAGGCTGACTCTCTCTGACTCCCTTAGGCTCACCCTCTCTGACTCCCCCAGGTTCACTCTCTCTGACTCCCGGAGGCAAACTCTCTCTGACTCCCTTAGGCTCACCCTCTCTGTCTCCCGGAGGCTCACTCTCTCTGACTCCCTTAGGCTCACCCTCTCTGTCTCCCGAAGGTTCACTCTCTCTGACTCCCGGAGGCTCACTTTCTTTGACTTCTACTGGCTCAATCTCTCAGACTCCCGGAGGCAAACTCTCTCTGACTCCCTTAGGCTCACTCTCTCTGTCTCTGAGAGGCTCACTCTCTCTGACTCCCTTAGGCTCACCCTCTCTGTCTCCCGGAGGCTCACTTTCTTTGACTCCTACTGGCTCACTCTCTCTGACTCCCTTAGGCTCACCCTCTCTGACTCCCGGAGGCAAACTCTCCCTGACTCCCTTAGGCTCACCCTCTCTGACTCCCGAAGGTTCACTCTCTCTGACTCCTGGAGCCTCATCCTCTCTGACTCCCAGAGGCTCACTCTCTCTGACTCCCGGAGGCTCATTTTCTGTGTCTTCGGAGGCTCACTCTCTCTGAATCACGGAGGCTCATTCTCTCTGACTCCCGGAGGCTCACTCTCTCTGACACCTGGAGGCTCACTCTCCCTGACTCTGGAGGCTCACTTTCTCTGACACCTGGAGGCTCACTCTCCCTGACTCTGGAGACTCACTCTCTCTGACTCCCGGAGACTCACTTTCTCTGACTCCGGAGGCTCACTCTCTCTGACTCCTGGAGGCTCAGTCTCTCTGTCTCCGGAGTATCACTCTATCTGACTCCTGCAGGCTTACTCTATCTGACTCCTGGAGGCTCACTCTCTCTGACTCCCTCAGGCCCACTTTATCTGATTCCGTAGGCTCTTTCTCCTTGACTCCCGGAGGCTCACTCTCTCTGACGCCCGGAGCTTCACTCTCTCGGACTCCTGGAGGCTCATTCTCTCTGACTCCGGAGGCTCACTCTCTCTGACTCCGGAGGCTCACTCTCTCTGACTCCCGAGGGTCACTCTCTCTGACTCCCGAATGCTCATTTTCTGTGTCTTCGGAGGCTCACTCTCTCTAAATCACGGAGGTTCACTCTCTCTGACTCCCGGAGGCTCACTCTCTATGACTCTGCCGGCTCAATCTCTCAGACCCTGGAGGCTCACTCTCTCTGACTCCCGCCGGTCACTCTCTCTGACTCCCAGAGGCTCTCTCTCTCTGACTCCTAGAGGCTCACACTCTCTGATTCCCGTAAGCTCAGTCTCTCTGACTCCTGGGGGCTCACTCTCTCTGACTCCCAGAGGTTCACTCACTTTGATTCGCCAGGCTCACTCTCTCAGGCTCTGTAGGCTCACTCTCTCTGACTCCCATAGGCTTAGTCTCTCTGACTCCTGGAGGCTCACTCTCTCTGACTCCGTAGTATCACTCTCTCTGACTCCCGCAGGCTCACTCTCTCTGACTCCCGCAGGCTCACTCTCTCTGACTCCGTAGTATCACTCTCTCTGACTCCCACAGGCTCAATCTCTCTGACTCCCAGAGTCTCACTCTCTCATGTAGCCTCACTGTCTCAGAATCACGGAGGTCCATTCTCTCTGACTCCGGAGGATCACTCTCTCTGACTCCTGGAGCCTCACTCTCTCTGACTCCCGGAGGCTCACTCTCTCTGACTTCCAGATTGCTCACCCTCTCTGACTCCTGTAGGCTTACTCTCAGTTCTAGCCATGGCCTCACTCTCCATTGCCTTCACATCCTTCCTAAAGCGTCCTGTCCATAAGTGAATACAATCCACTAGTTGAGGCCAAACTGCTGCATTTATTATTACTTCATTGTTTTGTGTTCTATGCCCATATTAAGAAAGTCGAGGGTGCTGTATGCACTCTCAATCTGTCAACATTCAATGACTTATGCACATATACATTCAGCACTCTGCTCTCCTGCACCACTATTAGAGATCTACCTTTTATTTTATATTGTCTGACCACGTTTTTCTACCAAAATGAAAATCTTCACACTTATCTGCATTAAATTTCATCTCTCACTTGCCCACCCATTCCAACAATCTGTAAATGTCCTTGTGAAGTTTAAAACTATCCTTCTGAGAGTGAATTGTGTCCTGTACGCCAAGATGTAGGCCAATTGTATATATCAGGAAAAGTAAGAGTCCTAACACAGACCCTTGGGGATCACCAGTGTAAACTTTCTTCAAGTCCAAAAAATAACCATTCACCACTACACTCTGTTTCCTGTTACTTTGTCTTCTCTACTATTCTTTGCTCATCAATCTGTTGTGTGACACTTTATCAAATGCCATTTGGAAGCCCATGTAAACCACATTAGCTGCATTGCCCTCATCAAACTTTTCTGCTACCTTATCAAAAAGCTCAAGCAAGTTAGTTAAAAATGATTTACTATGAACAAATACATTCTGGCTTTCCTAATTTAACCAGCATTTCCAAAGAGGCTGTTATTTTTGCCCCACCACTGAAGTTAAACTGATAGGCCTGCAGTTGCTAGGCTTATCTTTACACCTTCTTTTGAACAAGGGTGTGACATTTTCAATGCTCCAGTCCTCTGGCAGTAACCCTGTATCTAAGGAGGATTGAAAAATGATGGACAGAGTCACTTCCACCCTACCCCCTGTATCCTTGGATGCATCTCAATTGGTCCTGGTGACTTGTGAGTTTTAGTTCAGCCAGCCTAATACCTTATCAATCGTAAATCCATCAAGTATCTCAAATACCTCCTCTTCCATCATCACTTGGAAAGCATTTTCTTTGGTAAAGATGGATGGAAAGTGTTCACTTAGTACCTCTGCCATGCAGTCAGCATCCATGCAGAAATCATGGACTTGGCTCTGGCTGCACTAGCCAAATTAAATGGCACTTCCACCAGTGATCAGAACTGTATGCTGGTTGGGGAGTTCCCCTGCAAGCCACACACATCCTGACTCAGAAATATATCACCATTCCTTCACTGTTGCTGGGTCAAAATCCTGGAGCTTCCTCCCTAACAGGACTGTGAGTGTACCTCCACCACATGGACTGCAATGGTTCAAGAAAGCAGCTCACCACCGCCTTCTCAAGGGCAATTAGGGATGGGCAACAGAGCTGTTCCACCCGGCCATGTCCAAATCCTTTGAAAGAATAAAAATAGACTGAACTGCATTCAAGCTTGGGCTAATAAGTGGCAAGTAACTTTCAGGCTACACAAGTGCTAGGCAATGACCAACTCCAATAAGAGATAATCTAACCATCTCCTCTTGACATCCAATGACTTTACCACCGCTGAGTCTCCCACCATCCAGATCCTGGGGTTTTCCAGAAACTGAACTGAACTAGCCATATAAGTACTGTGGCTACAAGAACAGTTCAGAGGCTAGAAATCATGCAACGAGTAACTCACCTCCTGACTCCCCAAAGCTTGTCCAAGTGTGATGGAATACTCTCCATTTGCCTGGATGAGTGCAGCTCCCACAACGCTCAAGAAGCTTGACACTATCCAGGACAAAGCAACCCTGCTTGATTGGCACGCCACCCACCATTTTAAACATTCAGTCCCTCCATCACTGATGCACGATGGCTGGAATGTGTGTACCATCTACAAGATGCATGGCACTAACTCACCAAGGCTCCTTCAAAAGCACCTTCCAAACCCGCAACCCCTGCCACCTCGAAGGACAAGGCTGGCAGCTTCATGGGAACATCACCACTTGCAGGTTCCCATCCAGGCTCGCACACCATCTGAATATGGAGCAATATTGCCATTCCTTCACTGTCACTGCATCAAAATCCTTTAACTCCTTTGCTAACAGCAGTATAAAGATGCAGCAGCTCAGGAAGGCAACTCACCCACTACCTGTGCAAAGACAATTAGAGATGGACATTAAATACAGGCATTGTCAGTGATGCCCACCTTACAAGAAATGATATAAAAAGAAGTGACAGCACTAAACTGAGAATGTAGAAGGTCTAAGATGTTTGTGTCCATTCTTTAGGGACGTACTTTGTGGAAAAATCCAGTGTAAGGGTGGGGCTCAATTTCCAATGCGAGGAGGACAGTTGAGCGTTTTGTCAACCTCCATTACTATTCGTGGTGTGACATATAATTGCAGAGGGACAGCTTCTTCCATATCTGATGCCAGCACTCCAGACCTAATCCTACAAGGAACCAAGTGTGGAGACAAAAAGGTAATTAATTCACAGACAACATAAAAGTAATATTAACTCCAAAGGAATTGGTACTTTACCACTCTCCCCTCTGATACACTTCCCTCCATCCCAGTGTTCATGCTGGTAGTCTTCCTTCCCACTCCATGTGTTAAAGATGTATATTCTCCTTCACAGTAGTCCTATTAATCCACTCTACCATGGTCAGCTTCTATCCCACTCCCTCATCTTCATTGCCATTCACTTCTGCTTTCCTTGTTGTGTATTTTGTGCATTTTGCCATCGCACATTCCACATTTCTTTTGTCCCCTGTCCTTACCAAGCTGGCCAACCTGCCATTCACAAAAGTAAAATACTGTCAGTTCACTTATTGATTTCTGGTTTGACAGGGCTTCTTATGAGGGATGATTCAGTAGAATGGATTTGTTATGACGCGGCAGACGTTTGACAGGCAGATCAAATCCACGAGGGGAATTTGATCCCGCTATCACAATGGTTTTGCCATTTGTATTTATTTCAAGATGCGTGCCCTGAATTCAGAAGTAATAAGTCCACCAAGACTTTCAGAGATTTAAAACAAAAACTAAATTAAAATATTCATTAACGAAAAGTTTTTAAGCACATACTTAGAACTACAAACTACTATGATAATAACTCCTAAAATCCCTAATTAATCTGATTCCCAGTTACACCCCCTTTAAGGCAACAGTCCAAAAGTATAATTTTTAGATTTTAAACAGATCCAGCAAATTAACACAATATGCTGGCCAGTGGAATTCAAAGTGGCTTTCTCCAGCTTCGGTTTCTGTTTACAGCAGGTTTATGCACAAAATCTGGAGGCTTCATGAAGGATATTTCACACACTCCTGTCATGTTGCAACAATATATTGTTAGTAACCCTTGAGAAAAACACATTCCTTAACTTGCTTGTCTGACTATTTGTAAACAGTGAGATCCCTTTGAAAACCAAATCCCCCTTAATCAATCTCTTTACACCTCCCATGCTAAAACCCCAACCATGTTTATCTATTAGCATATTAAAGACACTTTTACAGCTTACTTCTTTTGATAACTTCAACTTAGAGTCTGCTTGGCTACAAAATGTAACTAAATCACACACGTAGACAGACCTAAGTATTTGCTCCTATAAACCTACTTTACAATAAACCAGAAAAACATCATGAAAATTATTATACTCTCATGACAGATTTCAAAGGAATGAAAAATTGCCCCATTAAAATATATACAATTCTTAGCAAGCTTGATAGGCTGTTTCCCATGGCTGGAGAGTCTAGAAGAAGAGATCATAGTCACCTGATAAGGGTTCAGCCACTAAGACTGAGATGAAAAGATATTTCTTCACTCAGAAGGTTATAGATTTTTAGAATTATCTACCCCAGAAAGCTGTGCTTGCTCAGCCATTGGGTATGTTCAAAACTGAGATCAATAGACTTTTGGACCCTAAAGCAATCAGGGGATATGTGTAGTAAAGCACATTTGAGGGAGATGTTTAGCTGTGATATTTTTGAATGCCGCAGCAGGCTTGAGGAGCTGTATGACCTCTTCATGCTCATATTTCTTACGCTGTTATGAGCTTGAGTGATTCCTAAAGAGTTTGGAGTCAAGTCATGCAGATCCTGATTGATTCATTTTTAACATTAATGACATTGACACTGTGAATACAAAATGTCTTGTTTTCTATTTCGCAGGTCTGCTCTAATGTAAAGTGTGTGGATGTGTCTGTGTTCAAAGTACAAGAATGTGATAACACCTGCAACAAAAAGGGGGTATGGAATCACTCACTGTTTTTAGTGGCACTGATAGATATAACGGTGGTGAAGTGAGACAATGACATCAGCAACAGCTTGTATTTATATAGTTCCATTCATGTAACAAACTTCCCAAGGAACTTAAAGTGAGTGCTACAGAACAAAATTTAACTCAGGGTCATATTGCCTTAAGGGAGCAAAGAGAACAGACAAATGTGAAAGCAAGAATGAGAATTGGAAAATCAAGATGTTCCTTATCCAGGAGGCAATGTAGGTCAGCAAAACCATCAAAGGTAAAATGCTGGAATCTATTATTAGGGAGGTTATAGTGGAACAGTTAGAAAATCTCAATGAAGAGTCAACATGGTTTTGTGAAAGGGTAATCATGTCTGACAAATTATTGGTGCTCTTTAAGGAAATAACAAGCAACGTGGATAAAAGCAAACCTGTGGTTGTGCTGTACTTAGATAAGGTGCTACATCAAAGGTTACTACACAAAATAAGAGTTCTTGGTGTAGGGAGTAACGTATTAGCACAGATAGACAATTGGCAAGCTAACAGGAAAGAGAGAGTAGGTATAAATGGGTCATTTTCGGGTTGGCAAGATGTGACGAATGGAGTGCTACAGGGATTAGTACTCAGGCCTCAATTATTTGCAAATTATATGAATTACTTGGATGAAGAGACAAAATGTATGATTGCTAAATTAGCTGATGGCACAAAAATACACAGGAAAGTAAGTTGTGAAGAGGACATAGGTAGGTTAAGTGAGTGGGGAAAAAATGGCAGATGGAGTATAATGTAGGAAAATGTGAACTTGCTCACTTTGGCAGGAAGAACAGACAAGGAGCATATTATTTAAATAAAGAGAGATTGCAGAACTCTGAGGTATAGAGGGATCTGGGTGTCCATGATTTAAAAAAGTTAGTATGCAGGGACAGTAAGTGATAAGGAAGACAAATGGAATCTTGTTTGTTTATTGCAATGGGAATGGAATGTAAAAGAAGGGATATTTTGCGACAGTTGTACAAGGTATCAGTGAGACCACATCAGGAGTACTGTGCACAGTTTGGTCTCCTTATTCAAGAAAATATACAAATATGTTAGAAGCATTTCAGAGAAGGTTCACTCGACTGATACCTGGGATGGGGGGCTTGCCTTATGAGGAAAGGTTGGACAGACTGGGCCTGTACCCATTGGGGTTTAGAAGAATGGGAGGTGATCTTATTGAAACATATAAGAAAGATCCTGAGGGGGCGTGACAGAGCAGATGCTGAAAGAATGTTTCCCCGTGTGGGAGAGACTAGAACAAGGGGACATAGTTTAAAAATAAAGGGTCTCCCATTTAAAACAGAGATCAGAAAAATGTTTCTCCCAGACGGTCAGGAATCTTTGGAAGACTTCCACAAAGAGCAGAGCAGACAGGATCATTCAATATTTTTAAGGCAGAGGTAGATCGATTCTTGACTAACAAGGAAGTGAAAGGATGTGGAGTTGAGGCCACAATCAGGTCAGCCATGATCTTATTGAATGGTGGAGCAGGCTTGAGGGGCTGAATGACCATTCTTGCGATCCCAGCTGATGTTAATGCTGGACAAGTCAGATCCCAGAGTGGAACCTGGCCTGATAGATCCTAAATTTATTCTTTTTAGAAACTATGGAGGACAGTTACTGAACAAATTCGCAGAAGTCTGATGATGTTCTTCTAACACAATGAATAAAACATTTATTGAACAAGAAGCAAGAAAAAATTAAATTTGAAAAAGAGCGCGGAGCTTGAAGGGAGGTCATTTGAAAAAGAACGCGGAGAGCGAGGGGAGGTCATTTTAAAAAGAGCGCAGAGATTGAAAATAAAAGGAGGGGAAGCTGAAGAGGAGCGGCCAGCGTGTGAACGGCCAGCGTGTGAGCGGCCCAGTGAAGGAGTGGAGCTTTGAGGCTTTGGCTCGAGAGGCTTAGGCGAGCAGAGGTTGAGGACGAGCTTGCTCCCAGTGGGGTAGGGCCGGGTAAAGTCCTTTAAGTAAATTAGGAGTAGGTAATGGAGGCAGCAATTGGGGCAGTCGAGAGCTCTGAATGCAGCATGTGGGAAGTCAACGAAAGCACATTTGTCCCTGAAGACTACACCTGCAAATGGTGCATCCAACTGCAGCTCCTGAGAAGCTGAGTTAGGGAACTGGAGCTGGAGCTGCATGAACTTCAGATCATTTGGGAGGCAGAGGCAGTAATAGACAGGAGTTTCAGGGAGACAGTTACCCCTAAAATTCAGGAGGCAGGCAGCTGGGTGAATGTCAGGAGAGGGAAGGGGAATAGCCAGAAAGAGCAGAGCACCCCAGTGGCCATTCCCATCAACAATAGGTATACCGTTTTGGATACTGTTGGTGGGGACGACCTACCAGGAACAAGTTGTAGTGGTCACGTCTCTGGCAGCAAGGCTAGACCCTCAGCTCAGAAAGGAGGGAGGGAAAAGAGGAGAGCAGTAGTGATAGGGGATTCGATAGTTAGGGGGACAGATAAGAGATTCTGTGGGAGAGATCGAGAATCCCGGATGGTCTGTTGCCTCCCTGGTGCCAGGGTCCCGATATCTCAGATCGAGTTCTCAGTATTCTCTGGGGGGAGGGTGAGCAGCCAGATGTCGTGGTCCATGTAGGGACCAATGACGTGGATAGGAAGGAGGAGGAGGTCCTGCAAAGAGAGTTTAGGGAGTTAGGTGCTAAGCTAAAGGACAGGACCTCCAGGGTTATGATCTCAGGAGTACTACCCGTGCCACGTGCTAGTGAGGCAAGAAATAGGAGGATAATACAGCTAAATACGTGGCTAAGGAGATGGTGCAGGAGGGAGGGCTTCATGTTTCCGGACAATTGGGCTCTGTTCCAGGGAAGGTGGGACCTGTTCCGACGGGACAGTTTACACTTGAACTGGAGAGGGACTAATATCCTTGCGGGTAGGTTTGCTAGTGCTGCTCCAGGGCGTTTAAACTAGATTTGCAGGGGGAGGGGAACCAGAGTGTTAGAGCAGATAGTGAGCTGGAGGAGGATAAAGCTCAAGCGAGGAATGCATGTATAGACAGAAATCAAAGGTTTGTACGTGATAGAAATGTTCTCAGGTGCATCTATTTCAATGCAAGGAGTATTGTCGGAAAGGCAGATGAGCTCAAGGTGTGGATTGGCACGTGGGATTACGACATTATTGCTATTAGTGAGACTTGGTTGCAGGTGGGGTAGGACTGGCAGCTCAATGTTCCGGGGTTCCGTTGTTTCAGACGTGATAGAGGGGGAGGGATGAAAGGGGGAGGAGTGACATTACTAGTCAGGGAAAATATCACAGCTGTGCATAAGCAGGACAGCCCGGAGGACTCGTCTTCAGAGGCCATATGGGTGGAGCTGAGAAATGGGAAAGGTGTGACCACACTAATAGGTTTGTATTATTGACCGCCCAATAGTCAGAGAGAATTGGAGGAGCAAATCTGTAGAGAGATAGCAGACCGATGTAAGAAACAGAAAGTTGTGATAGTAGGAGATTTTAACTTTCCACATATTGACTGGGACTCCCGTACTGTAAAAGGGCTGGATGGCTTGGAG
This sequence comes from Carcharodon carcharias, assembly GCF_017639515.1. Taxonomy (NCBI): domain Eukaryota; kingdom Metazoa; phylum Chordata; class Chondrichthyes; order Lamniformes; family Lamnidae; genus Carcharodon; species Carcharodon carcharias. Next base: position 267,831,700 of record NC_054467.1, read on the forward strand.
TTTGTCAAATGTGTTCAGGAAAGTTTTCTAAATCAATATATAGAGGTACCAATGAGAGAGGATGCAATACTTGATCTCCTATTAGGGAACCAGACAGGTCAGGTGACAGAAGAATGTGTAGGCTAACATTTTGGGTCCAGTGACCACAATGTCATTATTTTAAGTTAATTATGAATAAGGATAGGTCTGGTCCTCGATTTGAGATTCTAAATTGGAGAAAGGCCAATTTTGTGGAAATGAGAAAGGATCTAGGATGAGTGGATTGGGATAAGTTGTCTTCTGGCAAGGATGTGTTCAGTAAGTGGAAGGCATTCAAAGGTGAAATTTTGAGTGTGCAGAGTTTGCATGTTCCACTCAGGATTAAAGGCAAAGTTAACAGGCATAGGGAACCTTGGTTTTCAAGGGATATTGGCAATCTGGTTAAGAAGAAGAGAGAGGTGTATAGCAGGTCTTGGCAACAAGGAGCAAATGAGGTACTTGTAGAGTATAGAAAATGTAAGAAAATACTAAAGAAGGAAATCAGGAAGGCAAAAAGAAGACATGAGGTTGCTTTGGCAGATAATGTGAAGGTAAACCCGAAGGGTTTCTGCAAGTATATTAAGAGTAAAAGGATACTAAGGGACACAATTGTTCCCCTTGAATATTAGAGGGTCATATATGTGTGGAGCCTCACGAGATGGGGGAGATCTTAAACAGTTTTTTTTGATTTAGTATTTACTCAGGAAACTGGCATAGTGTATAAGGGAGGAAGGGAAACAAGCAGTAGTGTCATGGAACATATAGAGATTAAAGATGAGGAGATGCTTGCTGCCTTACAGCGAATAAAGGTAGATAAATCCCCCGGGCCTGACATGATATTCCCTCGGACCTTGAGAGAGACTAGTGTAGAAATTGCAGGGGCCCTGGCAGAAATATTTAAAATGTCCTTAGCCATGGGTGAGGTGCCAGTGGATTGGAGGATAGCTCATGTTGTTCCGTTGTTTGAAAATGGCTCCAAAAGTAAACCAAGTAATTGCAGGCCAGTGAGCCTGACGTCAGTAGTAAGTAAATTATTGGAAGGTGTTTTGAGAGATCGGATATACAATTATTTGGACAGCCAAGGGCTGATTAAGGATAGTCAGCATGGCTTTGTGCGTGGTAGGTCGTGTTTAACGAACCTTGTAGAGTTTGCCGAGGAGGTTACCAAGAAAGTAGATGAAGGAAAGGCTGTGGATGTTGTCTACATAGACTTTAGTAAGGCCTTTGACAAGGTTCCACATGGGAGGTTAGTTCAGAAGTTTCAGACACTTGGTATCCATGGAGAGGTTGTAAACTGGATTCGAAATTGGCTGTGTGGGAGAAGACAGAGAGCGGTAGTGGATGATTGCTTCTCAGACTGGACGTCTGTGACCAGTGGTGTGCCTCAGGGATCTGTGCTGGGACCATTGTTGTTTGTTGTCAATTTCAATGATTTGGATGATAATGTGGTGAATTGGATCAGCAGGTTTGCTGATGACACTGAGATTGGAGGCGTTGTGGATAGCGAGGAAGGCTTTCAAAGCTTGCAGAGGGATCTGGACCTACTGGAAAAATGGACCAGAACATGGCAGATGGAATTTAATGCAGAAAAGTGTGAGGTGTTACATTTTGGAAGGACAAACCAAGGTAGGACGTACACAGTAAATGGTAGGGCACTGAGGAGTGCGGAGGAACAAAGGGATCTGGGAGTTCAGATACATAATTCCCTGAAAGTGGCGTCATAGGTGGACAAGGTTATAAAGAAAGCTTTTGGCATGCAGGCCTTCAGAAATCAAAGTATTGAGTATAGGAAACAAAAACAGAATTACCTGGAAAAACTCAGCAGGTCTGGCAGCATCGGCGGAGAAGAAAAGAGTTGACGTTTCGAGTCCTCATGACCCTTCGACAGAACTTGAGTTCGAGTCCAGGAAAGAGCTGAAATATAAGTTGGTTTAAGGTGTGTGTGTGGGGGGCGGAGAGATAGAGAGACAGAGAGGTGGAGGGGGTTGGTGTGGTTGTAGGGACAAACAAGCAGTGATAGAAGCAGATCAGATCATTTACAGCCTTCCGGACTGAATATTGAATTCAACAACTTTAGGTCGTGAGCTCCCTCCCCCATCCCCACCCCCTTTCTGTTTCCCCCTTCTTTTTTTTTTCCAATAAATTATAAAGATTTTCCTTTTCCCACCTATTTCCATTATTAAAAAAAAAACCCACTAGAGCTATACCTTGAGTGCCCTACCATCCATTCTTAATTAGCACATTCGTTTAGATAATATCACCAACTTTAACTTTAACACCTATGTGTTCTATTGTACTATTGTCGTTGACATCTTTTGATGATCTGCTTCTATCACTGCTTGTTTGTCCCTACAACCACACCAACCCCCTCCACCTCTCTGTCTCTCTATCTCTCCGCCTCTCTATCTCTCCGCCCCCCTATCACTGCTTGTTTGTCCCTACAACCACACCAACCCCCCCACCTCTCTGTCTCTCTATCTCTCCGCCCCCCACACACACACCTTAAACCAGCTTATATTTCAGCTCTTTCCTGGACTCGAACTCAAGTTCTGTCGAAGGGTCATGAGGACTCGAAACGTCAACTCTTTTCTTCTCCGCCGATGCTGCCAGACCTGCTGAGTTTTTCCAGGTAATTCTGTTTTTGTTTTGGATTTCCAGCATCCGCAGTTTTTTTGTTTTTATCTATTGAGTATTGGAGTTGGGATGTTATGGTGAAGTTGTATAAGACATTGGTGAGGCCAACTTTGGAGTATTGTGTGCAGTTCTGGTCGCCTAACTACTGGAAGGAGATCAGTAAGATTGAGAGAGTGCAGAGAAGATTTACTAGGATATTGCCGGGTCTTAAGGAGTTGAGTTACAGGGAAAGATTAAACAGGTTAGGACTTTATTCCTTGGAGCGTAGAAGAATGAGGGGAGATTTGAGAGAAGTTTACAAAATTATGAAGGGTATAGACAGAGTAAATGCGAGTAGGCTCTTTCCACTTAGATTAGGAGAGATAAACACGAGAGGACATGGCTTTAGGGTGAAAGGGGAAAGGTTTAGGGGGAACATTAGGGGGAACTTCTTCACTCAGAGAGTGGTGAGAGTGTGGAACGAGCTACCATCTGACGTGGTAAATGCGGGCTCACTTTAAGTTTAAAGAATAAATTAGATAGATACATTGATGGGAGAGGTCTGGAGGGTTATGGACTGGGTGCAGATCAATGGGACTAGCAGAATAATATTTCGGCACAGACTAGAAGGGCTGAATGGCCTGTTTTCTGTGCTGTAGTGTTCCATGGTTCATTATTACACCAGACAAATACAGGCAATAGAAAATGATTCTCACACTTTTTCTTTTATCCCAGCAATGACCATACTGACACAAAGTGCCAGTTTTGTTTTTGACTTCACTAAACTACTAACCCCTTGGTAACCATCTCTTCACTTCAAGAGTTGTAAACCCTCGTTTAAAAATGAATATATACAATCAGGGCTCCAGACTAGACACAGGTTTCACCTTTCTTAAGACAGAAATACAAAATACAGGCCAGAATTTTATATCCCGCTGGTGGGTGCACATCCAACCTGAACAGGCATGAAATCGTGAGAGATGGCGTTGGCTGAGCTTCCCGACCTCATCGCACAGTTGCACAATATTTCGCTCGGCAGGTGCGCACAAAAGTTGGTGGGCAACTAAGCCCATTAATAGCCCAATTTTAAGCGATTTTCCATGGCCCGTCCAACCTTACAGTTAACAGATGGGCCAATTGGCCAACTTTTATAAAACCTCATTCAACGGTGAGATGAAATCTCTGTTAGGTAATAAAATCAGTGCCCAGATATTTCTTTATATTTTGTTTTTTTAATGAGGTCTGCTTTCAGGTGCTTGATTGAGCTGCATGGACGTTTCTTTTGCAGCATTTTTGGGCCTTATTTTCTTATTTGCAGGTCTGCAGCTCCCTGAAGCAGCTGTCTGCCTTCAGGGAGCTCCCTTGAAGCACTCACCTGTGCCCGCGGTAACGCCGATGCCTGCCCAAAACTGCAGTCCTGAGCCTTTCTCCGGGTGCGTTTCAAACTGGCTGGCCGTGAATTACCTCCTGCATCACGTGCCCAAACTCTTAAATCTGTGTAAAAACAGAAAATGCTGGTATGACAGCAGCTCTGAAGAAGAGTCATACAGACTCGAAACATTAACTGTGTTTCCATCTCCACAGATGCTGGTCTGACAGCATCTGTAGAGATGGAAACACAGGTAATGTTTCGAATCTGCATGACTCTTCTTCAGAGCTGCTTTCAGACCAGCTGAGTTTTTCCAGCATTTCCTGTTGTTATTTCAGATAATGAGTATCCACAGGTATTTTGCTTTTATCTTGAATCGGTGTCCTCTTTCTTGTACCATCAGCACATGAGTAGCTCTTTGTCTACCTTATCTGAACCCATCCTATCTCCCACACTTCTTTCAGATCTCCCCTCAATCTGCTTTGCTCCCAGGAGAATAACTCCAGCTTTTCCAACCTAACCTTGTAACTAACATCTCTTGTTTCTGAAAACATTCTGGTAGATCTCCTTTGCACCCTGTCAAGGACCCTCTCATCCTTCCTAAATGTAGTGTAATGGGTTAACGTTATTATTCATTCTTCATTCCTGAGATGTGGGCTTCGCTGGCTGGGTCAGCATTTATTGCCCATCCCTAATTGCCCTTGAGAAGGTGGTGGTGAGCTGCATTCTTGATCAGCTGCAGTCCATGTGGTGTAGGTACACCCACAGTGCTGTTAGGAAGGGAGTTCCAGGATTTTGACCCAGTGACAGTGAAGGAACGGTGATATATTTCCAAGCCAGGATGGTGATTCACTTGCAGGGGAACTTCCAGGTGGTGGTGTTCCCATCTATCTGCTGCCCTTGTCCTTCTAGATGGTAGCGCTTGTGGGTTTAGAAGGTGATGTCGAAGAAGACTTGGTAAATTCCTGCAATGCATCTTGTAGATGGTACACACTGCTGCTAATGTGCATTGGTCGTGGAGGGAGTGAATGTTTGTGGATGTGGTGCCAATCAAGTGGGCTGCTTTGTCCTGGATGGTGTCGAGCATCTTGACTGGGAACTGCACTCATTCAGACAAGTGGGGAGTATTCCATCACACTCCTGACTTGTACCTTGTAGAGGGTGGACAGGCTTTGGCGGGGTCAGGGGGGAGTTACTCATCGCACAATTCCTAGCCTCTGACCTGCTCTCATAGCCACAGTATTTACGTGGCTAGTCCAGCTCAGTTTCTGGTCAATGGTAAACCCCAGGATGTTGATAGTGGGGGATTCAGTGATGGTAATGTCATTGAACATCAAGGGGCGATGGTTAGATTCTCTCTTATTGGAGATGGTCATTGCCTGACACTTATGTGGCATGAATGTTACTTGCCAATTGTCATCCCAAGCCTGGATATTGTCCAGATCTTGCTGCATTTGGACATGGACTGCTTCAGTATCTGAGGAGTTGCAAATGGTGCTGAACATTGTGCAATTATCCCCACTTCTGAACTTATGATGGAAGGAAGGTCATTGATGAAGCAGCTGAAGATGGTTGGGCCGAGGACACAACCCTGAGGAACTCCTGCAGTGATGTCCTGGAGCTGAGATAATTGACCTCCAACAACCACAACCATCTTCCTTTGTGCTGGGTATGACTCCAACCAATGGAGAGTTTTCCCCCTGATTCCCATTGACTCCAGTTTTACTCGGGCTCCTTGATGCCACACTCGGTCAAATGCAGCCTTGATGTGAAGGGCAGTCACTCTCACCTCACCTCAGGTGCTCAGTTCTTTTGTCCATATTTAAAACAAGGCTGTAATGAGGTCAGGAGCTGAGTGGCCCTGGCGGAACCCAAACTGGGCATCAGTGAGCAGGTTATTGCTAAGCAAGTGTAGTTTGATAGCACTGTTGATGATCCCTTCCATCACTTTACTGATGATGGAGAGTGGACTGATGGGGCGGTAATTGACTGGGCTGGACTCATCCTGCTTTTGTATACAGGACATACCTGGGCAATTTTCCATATAGCCGAGTAGATGCCAGTGTTGTAGCTGTACTAGAACAACTTGGCTAGGGGCGCGGCAAGTTCTGAAGCACTAGTCTTCAGTACTATTGCCGGAATATTGTCAGGACCCATAGCCTTTGCAATATTCAGTACCTTCGGCTGTTTCTTGATATCGCGTGGAGTGAATTGAATTGGCTGATGACTGGCACCTGTGATGCTGGGGACCTCTGGAGGAGGCCGAGATGGATCATCCACTCAGCACTTCTGGCTAAAGATTGTAGCAAATACTTCAGCCTTATCTTTTGCACTGATGTGCTGGGCTCCTCCATCATTGAGGATGGGAATATTTGTGGAGCCTCTTCCTCTAGTGAGTTGTTTAATTGTCCATCACCATTCATGACTGGATGTGGCAGGACTGCTTTGATCTGATCTGTTGGTTGTGGGATCACTTAACTCTGTCTATCATTTGCTACTGAGGCTGTTTGGCACGCAAGCAGTCCTCCGTTATAGCTTAACTTGATTGACACCTCATTTTTAGGCATGCCTGGTGCTGCTCCTGACATGCCCTCCTGCACTCTTCATTGAACCAGGGTTGATCCCCTGGCTTGATGGTAATGGTAGAGTGGGGGATATGCCGGGCCACGAGGTTACAGATTGTGTTTGAGTACAATTCTGCTGCTGCTGATGGCCCACAGCGCCTCATGGATGCCCAGTCTTGAGTTGCTTGGTCTGTTCAAAACCTATCCCATTTAGCACGGTGGTCGTGCCACACAATGAGCTAAATCGGATAAAGATCTAAATAGACAGTCTACATCTTCAGTGATGTAAGATCACATGACAACAGAGCCTACTGAGGGATGGTTTTGTGTATAACCTCGCGTGAAGCAATGTCCTGTATATAGTTACAGGAAATGTTTAATAAAAGGAAACGTTTACCAACAGCCCTGCCTCCAGCAGTATTGATTTATCTTAATTGAGGATGACCTAAGCTAAGACCCAAAACAATGAATACAAATGGTGGCAGTGGTAAAAACAACAGGAAAAAAAGAGTAAAAAAAATCCCAGCAAGATTGAAGAGAGAGGGAAAAAAGCCCAGCAACTGAGAAAGCAGCAAGCTAAACAACAAGCAGGAAAGGGCATTGTATCAAATGCCTTTTGGAAGCACACATAACACCATATCAACAGCACAGTCCCCATCAACAGATCTAGAAACTCAAGACGGGGCATCCATGAGGCGCTGTGGGCCATCAGCAGCAGCAGAATTGTACTCGAACACAACCTATAACTTCATGGCCTGGCATATCCCCCACTCTACCATTATCATCAAGCCAGGGGATCAACCCTGGTTCAATGAAGAGTGCAGGAGGGCATGCCAGGAGCAGCACCAGGCATACCTAAAAACGAGATGTCAACCTGGTGAAGCTACAACACAGGATTACTTGCATAGCAAACAGCATAAGCAGCAAGTGATAGACAGGGCTAAGCAAATCCACAACCAACAGTTCAGATCTAAACTCTGCAGTCCTGCCACATCCAGTCGTGAGTGGTGGTGGACAATTAAACAACTCACTGGAAGAAGAGGTTTCACATTTTTCCCCATCCTCAATGATGGAGGAGTCCAGCACATCAGTGCAAAAGATATGACTGAAGCATTGGCAACGATCTTCAGCCAGGATGGCTGAGTGGATGATCCATCTCGGCCTCCTCCGAAGATCCCCAGCATCAAAGATGCCAGTCATCACACCAATTCAATTCACTCCACATGATATCAAGAAACAGCTGAAGGCACTGGATATTGCAAAGGCTATGGGTCCTAACAATATTCCGGCAATAGTACTGAAGACTTGTGCTCCAGAGCTTGCCGTGCCCATAGCCAAGCTGTTTCAGTGCAGCTGCAACACTGGCATCTACACAGCAATGTGGAAATTTGCCCAGGTATGTCCTGTACACAAAAAGCAGGATGAATCCAACCTGGCTAATTATTGTCCCATCAGTCTACTCTCCATTATTGGAAAAGTAATGGAAGGGGTCATCAACAGTGCTATCAAGTGGCACTTGCTTAGCAATAACCTGCTCACTAATGCCCAGTTTGGGTTCCTCCATGGCCACTCAGCTCCTGACCTCGTTACAGCCTTGGTTCAAACATGAACTCCCGAGGTGAGGTGAGAGTGACTGCTCTTGACATCAAGGCTGCATTTGAGTGTGGCATCAAGGAGCCCTAGAAAAGCTGGAATCAACGTGAATCAGGGGGAAAACTCTCCACTGGTTGGAGTCATACCCAGCACAAAGGAAGATGGTTGTGGTTGTTGGAGATCAGTCACCTCAGCTCCAGGATGTTGCTGCAGGAGTTCCTCAAGGTAGTGTCCTCATCCCAACCATCTTCAGCTGCTTCATCACTAACCTTCCTTCCATCATAAGATCTTGTTTATCAAGAATCTATCTACCACTGCCTTTTGAAGAAAGGACTTCCAAAGTCTCGCTACCCTCTGAGACATATTTTTTTCTCATCTCTGTGTTAAATGGGCGACCCCTTATTTTTAAACAGTGATCCGGAGTGTTAAATTCTCCCACAAGAGGAAACATCTTCTCCACCTCAACCCTGTCAAGACCCCTCAGGTTTTAATCAAGTCGCCTTTTACTCTTCTAAACTCCAGCAGATACAAGCCTAACCTGTCCAGCCTTTCCTCATAATATGACCTGTGCATTATTGGTGTTAATTTAGTAAACCTTCTCTCAACTACTTCTAATGTATTTACATCTTTCCTTAAATAAGGAGACCAATACTACACAAAGTACTCCAGATGTGGCCTCACCAGTGACCTGTAGAACTGAATAATAATCTCCCTACTTTGTATTCAATTCGCCTTGCAATAAACGATTACATTCTATTAGATTTCCTAATTATTTGTTGTACCTGCATAATAGCCTTTTGTGATTCGTGCACCAGGACACCCAGATCCCTCCAAATCTCAGAACTCTGCAATCTCTCACCATTTAGACAATATGCTTCTTTTTATTCTTCCTGTCAAAATGGGCAATTTTCCATTTGCCTACATTATACTCTATTTGCCATATCTTTACCTGCTTACTTAACATATCAATATCCCATTGTTGGCTCCTTATATACTCTTCACAACTTATTTTCCTACCTATATTTGGTATCAGCAAATTTAGCAAAATACCATTGATCCCTTCATCAAGCCATTTATATACATTGTAAAATGCTGAGGCCCCAGCCAACACCACTAGTTACATTCCGCCAACCAGAAAAAGACCCATTTATGGCTACCCTGTTTCCTGTTAGCTAGCCAATCTTCTATCCACGCCAATTTGTTACCTCCTACACCATGAGCTTTTGTTTTCCGCTTTGATGTGGCATCTTATCAAATGTATTCTGGAAATCTAAGTACAGTACTTGGTTCCCCTTCATTTCATATAGCAACAATAGCAACAAGCTATTTCTGCCAAAGAACTGCGACCAATCTACCTTCTCCAAAAGTTTATGCAAACGATTTATTGCCTTCTTAAGTAAAGTATTAAATAGTCACTTGATATCACAGAACTTGAGTATCACAAAAAATGAGACATGCTGTTGAAGCTTTTCATCTTGCATGCATAAGGCCAGACACAAGAATGCTAAGTTTCAAAGGGGCCAACAACTTACACTGCATGAGAAAAGGGTGCTGATTGAGTGGCAAGTTGGCTCCAATTAGTCAAGGCGTTGCCACAGGGAATGCAGCAGAGAGCTATTGTCCTCTGTGTTTTTGTCTAATTCAAAAAAAGCGCAATGCCTGGACATGCTCCTTTTGCCTACAGAGGACAGGTCCCTGTGTATATGTAGCTTCTGGCAAGAGTAAGTGAACCACATTGTGAGCCCAGCTGATAATCTTAAATTGGTTATTATTGTAATTCTTAGCACACTCAGGATTGTTCATTTGGTGTTATCTAATCATGGAATCACATCTAACATTGGACGTTATGCTCTGAGCTTTGAGTTCCAAGCACAGGTCACTTGAGTACGGTCAGTATGCTGCCTACTCTGAACAGTCAAAAGGACATGCTGTTTGATATGATCCACCAGATATTATGGAATACGGAATACCATGCAGCGCACCAGCACTTTATATCATTAAAGTAGTACTAAATTTAAAAAGTAAATAAATTAAATATTAAAATAGTATTTTTTTTTAAAAGCACCCAATGTTGGGTGTGAGCCCATGACCCTGGGATTAAGAGTCCCATTAGCTTCTGTCTGAGCTAATTGGGCTACGCAGGAACTTGCTGCACCTTTCCAACTTGGGTGACAGCTCCAAAACTCACTGCCTGAAACTGTTCAAACTTTTACACCTGCCACAGGTCGAAGCAAGAAGCTTTTGAACAAAATGATTTCAGAACAGTTCATTGTGGTCTTTAGAGTTTCAAACTTCACTGATGCTCCTGCTGCCTTCCAACCAAAAAAGCATCAAGAACAATTGTGCATGTACCAGTAGCTGTAGTGTGGTCCGGGTGCATTGTTCTAGACACCTTTCTAGTCAGCGGCAGGAGTTGCAGTGGATAGGTTAAGTGAGTGGGCAAAAATTTGGTAGATGGAGTATAATATTGGAAAATGAGAGGTTGTCCACATTGGCAGGAGAATAGAAAAGAAAAATACTATTAAATTAGAGGGAGATTGCAGAATGCTGTGGTAAAGAGGGATCTAGGTATCTTTATACATGAATCACAAAACGTTAGCATGCAGATACAGCAAGTAATTGGGAAGGCAAATGGCACGTTGGCTTTTATTGCAAGGAGATGGAATCTAAAAGTAGATAAGTCTTAATACAACGGTGAGACCACAGCTAGAGTATTGTGTGCACTTTTGGTCTTGTTACTTAAACGGGGATAAACTTGCATCTAAAGTAGTTCAGAGAATGTTCGGACAGTGTGCTTGCACACAAACAGGGGAGAGAGCTCATCCTGAGTGAGGTACAGCCACAGTGGATATTGGCAATTTGGTACACAGTGGGAATTTGGTGTATCGGGGACGAGGTGCTCTTTGAATATTTTCCTTGCTATCCAACTTCTTAAATCTTCAGAGCGTGGGTCTTGCCCTGCTGCAGCAGCAGAGGCTACAAGGGAAAGGAATCAATGATAAGTAGTGGGTAAGGTATTTACTACTTTAATCACTTATTGTTTAAGTCTTTTTATGGTTTATAGTTTGTATATTCTGTAGTAACAAGGATCAGGAAAGAAGGGCCCTAGAGTAATTGATTTAAAGGGTTTAATTTAAAGGGATAAGTCAAGATAGGAGCGCTCAAAGTCATGGTGTGCTCCTCGTGCTCCATATGGGAAGCCGGGGACACTTCCAGTGCCCGGGACCAGCATGTGTGCAGGAAGTGTGTCCAGCTGCAGCTCCTGGAAGCTCGGGTTTCAGAGCTGGAACAGCAGCTGGGGACACTGTGGAGCATCCACAAGTCTGAGAGCATCATGGATAGCACGTTTAGAGAGGTGGTCACAATGCAGATACAGGAACTTGAGGAGGGAAGGAAATGGATGACCACCAGGCAGTGCAAGAGAAACAGGCAGGTAGTTCAGGAGTCCCCTGGGGTCCCGCCCACAAATTGGTATTCCAAATTGGAGGCTAATGAGGGCGCTGGTTCCTCCAGGGAGTGCAGCCAGAGCCAAGCTTCTGGCATCACAAGCAGCCTGTCTGTACAGGAGGGGAGGAAGAGAGGAAGAGCAATAGTAATAGGGGATTCTATAGTCAGATAGGTGCAACTGTGGCCGTCAATGTGACTCCAGGATGGTATGTTGCCTCCTTGGTGCCAGAGTCCAGAGTGTCACTGAACAGCTGCAGGGCATCCTGAAGGGGAAGGGTGATAAGGCAGAGGTCATGGCACATGTTGGTACCAATGACATAGGTAGAAAGAGGGATGAGGTCTTGCATCAAGAATTCAGGGAGTTAGGCAGTAGATTAAAAAGCAAGACCTCTCGGGTTGTAATCTCTGGATTACTCCCAGTGCCACGTGCTAGCAAGCTCAGAAATTGGGAATTGCACAGATGAATACATGGCTTAAGAGTTGGTGCAGGAAGGAGGGTTTTAGATTCCTGGATCACTGGGACCGTTTCTGGGGAAGGTGGGACCTGTACGAGCAGGATGGTCTACATCTGAACCAGAGAGGGACTAATATCCTTGCGGGCAGGTTTGCTAGTGCTATTGGGAGGAGTTTAAACTAATTCAGCAGGGGGAGGGGACACAGAATGTTAGCAGAATAGGGACACATCAAAAAACAGTAAAACAATCAAGTCAGAGGGAGTACAGCTGCATTAAGCTTCAAGGGAGTGAGGCAAGGATGGATGGCCTCTACTTTAATGCCAGGAGTATTACAGATAAAACGAATGAGTAAAGGGTGAGGATTGATATGTGGAATTATGATATTGTAGCCATCACTGAGATGTGGTTGAGGGAGGGGCAGGATTGGTAGCTCAACATTCCGGGATATAGAATTTTCAGGTGAGACAGGGGAGGGGGTAAGAGAAGAGGAGGAATTGCATTATTAGTTAAGGAGTCAGTTACTGCAGTAAGGAGAGATGATATCTTGGAGGGGACATCGAATGAAGCTGTGTGGGTGGAGTTTAGGAATAAAAAAGGGGCAGCCACATTGTTAGGTGTTTATTATTGACCCCCAGATAGTCAGTGGGAAATTGAGGAGCAAATATGTGCACAATTTGTGGAGGTGTGTAAACACAATGACAACAGGGTAATTATATTAGGTGATTTCAACTTTCCCAATAGTAATTGGGATAGGCATAGTGTTAAGGGCTTGGATGGAGTGGATTTCTTGAAATGTGTATAGGAGAACTTTTCAGGTCAATATGCAGAGGGTCCAACAAGGGATGACACAGTGCTGGACCTAATTCTGGGGAATGAAGCTGAACAGGTGGCTGAGGTGGTGGTGGGGGAGCATTTTAGTGATAGCGAACACAACATGGTACAGTTTAAATTTGTTATGGACAAAGAAATCAACAAGTTGCAAAAAGCTGTTTTGGATTGGGGGAGAGTGGATTTACTACAATAAGGCAGGATCTGGTCAAGGTAGACTGGGAACAGCTACTTGTGGGGAAATCAACAGAGGAACAATGTGGGGGAGCGCTCTAAAAGGAAATGGGGAGGGTACAGACTCAACATGTTCCCTCTAGGATGATAGGAAGGAGTAACAAGCCCAGAGAACCATGGATTACCAGAGATATTCAGGTTACGATGAGAAGGAATGAGAGGCTTTTAGCAGGTACAAGGGGAACAAATCAGCAGAGGGATTAGTGGAGTACAGAAAGTGCAGGATGGAGATTAAGAAAGCAATCAGGAGAGCAAAGAGGGGATATGAGACAGCTCTGGCTGGTAAAAGTAGGGAAAATCCCAAGATATTCTATAAGTATATCAATGGGAACAGGATAACCAGGGAAAGAGTAGGGCCCATAAAGGAACAAGGGGGCAATCTATGGGTAGAGCCAGAGGACATCAGTAGAGTGTTGAATGAATACTTCACATCCGTCTTCACCTAAGAGAATGAGTATTTAAGAAGGGTTGTAGAGATAAGCCAGGGAACTACAGACCAGTAAGTCTCACGTCAGTGGTAGGGAAACTATTGGAGAAATTTCTGAAGGAGATTAACTATCTCACTTGGAGAGGCAAGGTTTGATCAGGGATAGTCAGCATGGCTTTGTCAGAGGGAGGTCATGCCTAACAAATTTGATTGAATTTTTTGAGGAGATGACCAGGTGTGTAGATGAGGGCAGTGCAGTTGATGTAGTTTATATGGATTTCAGCAAAGCCTTTGACAAGGTCCCACATGGGAGACTTATAAAGAAGGCAAATGCACATGCGATACAGGATAATTTGATAAAGTGGATTCAAAATTGACTTAGTTGTAGGAGGCAGAAGCTGATGACAGAAGGATGCTTTAGTGACTGGAAGCCAGTGTCCAGTGGCGTACCACATGGATCTGTGCTGGGTCCCCTATTATTTGTCATTTATATAAACGACATAGATGGCTCTGTGGGGGGTAGGATTAGTAAGTTTGCGGATGACACAAAGATTGGCCGGGTGGTTAACAGTGAGGTTGAGTATCTTGGGCTACAGGAAGATACAGAGGGGATGGTCAGATGGGCAGATAAGTGGCAGATGGAATTTAACCCTGAAAAGTGTGAGGTGATACACTTTGGAAGGAGTAATTTGACAAGGAAGTATTCAAAGAAGAGCATGACACTAGGAAGTTCTGAGGAACAAAGCGACCTTGGCACGTGTGTTCATAGATCTCTGAAGGTAGAGGAGCATGTGAGTGGGGTGGTGAAAAAGGCATTTGGGACATTTGCCTTTATCAATCGAGGCATAGATTACAAAAGTAGGGAGGTCATGTTGGAGTTGTATAGAACATTGGTGAGGCCACAGCTGGAGTACTGTGCGCAGTTCTGGTCGCCACATTATAGGAAGGATGTGATTGCACTGGACGGGGTGCAGAGGAGATTCACCAGGATGTTGCCTGGGATGAAACATTTAAGTTATGAAGAGAGGTTGGATAGACTTGGGTTGTTTTTGTTGGAGCAGAGATGACTGAGGGGTGACCTGATCGAGGTGCACAAGATTATGAGGGGCATGGACGGGATGGATAGGGAGCAGCTGTTCCCCTGAGTTGAAGGGTCAGTCACAAGGAGACATAAGTTCAAGATGAGGGGCAGGAGGTTTAGTGGGGATGTGAGGAAAAACTTTTTTACCCAGAGGGTGGTGAGGGTCTGGAATGCGCTGCCTGGGAGGGTGGTGGAGGAGGTTGTCTCACATCCTTTAAAAAGTACCTGGATGGGCACTTGGCACATCATAACATTCAAGGCTATGGGCCAAGTGCTGGTAAATGGGATTAGGTAGGTAGGTCAGGTGTTTCTCACGTGTCGGTGCAGACTCGATGGGCCGAAGGGCCTCTTCTGCACTGTGTGATTCTGTGATTCTGCGTGATTCCTCGGATGAAGGGGTTGTCTTGTGAGGAAAGGTCGAGCAGGCTGGGCCTGCACTCATTGGAGTTTGGAAGAATAAGAGGTAATGTTATTTAAACATATAAGATCCTGAGGGGGCTATAGATGCTGAGAGGAAGTTTCTCCTCTTGGGGGAATTTAGAACTAGGCAGTACAATTTAAAAGTAAGGGTCTCCCATTTAAAATGAGGTGAGGAGGAATTTTAAGCTTAAAATTCCTGATCCCTCCTGTTTATCCACTCAGACCATTGTCCCAGTCTGGTTTAGATGGATCCCAACCCAACACTATAGTTTCTTCCTGTCCCAAAACTTTTCTTTATTTGTTCATGGGATGTGGGTGTCACTGGCTAGGCCAGCATTTATTGCTCATCCCTAATTGGCCTCATTCAGAGGGCATTTCAGAGCCTACCACATTGCTGTGGGTCTGGAGTCACACCCAGGCCAGACCAGGAGGACAGCAGATTTCCATCACTAAAGGACATTACTGAACCAATTGGATTTTTATGAAAATCATTTGTGGTCTTTATCAGACTTTTAATTCCAGATTTTTATTGAATTCAAATTTCACCATCTACTATGCTGGGATTCAAACCTGGGTCCCCAGAGCATTACCCTGGGTCTCCAGATTATTAGTCCAGTGACAATACCACTATGCCATCACCTCCTCCTAAGCCACTGCCTCCCCTTAATAGATTCCAGTGTCCTATGAAATGCAACTCCTCTTTGCCACACCACTCCTTCAGCCATGTTCACCTCCCTAATCTTCTTATCTTCACACCAATTTTCACATGGCTTAAGTAATAATCCAATTATAACTCTTGAGGCCCTGTACTTTAAGTTAGCTCCTAGTTCACGGTACCCTAAAAACATGGCTTCTTGCCTAAACTTCTTAAAGTTGCCCCAACAAGGACAACAATAACTGGATTCAACCCCTCACTCTCCAATATCCTTTTAAATCACTTCCCTCACCCTGACATCAGGCAGACAACATACTGTACAGAACTCTTCATCCTGCTTACAAAGGATGCTGTCTGTCCCCCTAACAGTTGAATACCCTACAACTAGCATATTACACTTCCACTCATCCTCCTTCCAACTCTTCTCCCTTCCCTTTTTGGACAGCCTCCGGCTCCAAGGTGCCACAATCTGCAGCCTAGTTGTCCTTCTGGCAGTCTTTATTCTTGTCCTCAAAGGTTGCAAATATATTGTACCTGGTGGCTATGATCAGTTTCTGTAAATCCTCATTCTCTGACTAGAATCTTATCAAAAGTGGTCTCGTTACTTGGGCTGAAATTGGGCCTCAACCCAGAGGGCTGTGGAAGCTCAACCATTGAGCGTGTTCAAGACAGAAATCAATAGGTTTCTGGAGACCAATGACATCAAGGGATATGGAGATAGTGCAGGAAAGTGATGCTGAGGTAGATGATCAGCTATGATCTGTTTGAATGGTGAAGCAGGCTCAATGGGCTGAATGACCCACTCTAATGTTCCTTTGGAACCTGGGCAGAATTTTTAACAATAAAGAGACCACCGCTGAACCCACTGTCCAACTGAGGAAGGTGACCCACATGCCAGAGCTGCCAAGCCAATCAAAGGGCTGGCAGAACTGCAGTTTCAGCAGTGCAAACATTCAAGGTGCCACTGCTGAGGCTGTAGAAAAAGAAGGCAGTTCTCTATGCTAAAGCTCCCTAAAAGACAAGCTATTTTTTATCACTGTGTCAGGGCCAGGGAGGGGGTTCCTAGTGGTTGGTGAGCAGGAGGACCTTCCAATGGCGGTGTCATAGTGGGGGGATCATTGCTGCCAATGGGGTTCATGGAGGAGGGCTGCCTTTCCAGGAACCCGCTGGGAGTCCGCAAGATTTTACCTGGTGATTACCCCAGATAGTGATGCGTTCCCACTCTGGTAAAATGCCAGTGGATATAGGAGGTGCCCCTTACTTAGACACTTGATTGGTTTACTTGGCTACCCAGTGAGCAACTGCGCCAATGAGGCTGTAATATGCCATTGTAGTGGGAAGATGTTGGGTTGCCCTCCTGACAACTTCCACCACTATTTTACCAATCCTGCCTCTTCCCAAGCATCTTCAGTGGGCTGGTTAATTCCAACCCTCTATCATCCCTTACTCTCCACACCTCTCAATGAGGTATGACTATATTCTGAAGCAAGCTGACCAGATACTACTCCCACACATTGTGTGGCAATGTCTCCAACTCACACTCAATCTCTCACTCTGAGGCAGAGAAATTCAAGTCAGAGACATCTGCAGTGGTCACTTGGGACAGACCTGAATTCCACAATCTCACATACTGCAGTCTACACACAAAACTAGTTCTACCATACTTTGGTCTAGATTGTTCAGTTTGTTGTACTTTTTTTTACATAATAACTCAAACTAAGCACAAAAGCACTAGACAAAAAATTCAAATAATTACGGTTTCAAACTTAAATGACTCACTATAAACATTGAAAGTAAGAAGGTAGCTCTCTGTCTGCACTAAATTTCCAACTTTGCACTCTATTTATGATGAACTTGGTTCTGTGATCACTCTGCGCCACTCTCTCATGAACAGAGGAAAGCACAGTGGAATAGTTAATGAACAGACCACTCCTTCTCCCATATTGGAGGGGAATAGCTGAAGATGGTATTGCAGAGGATGCTTGTCTGTTGCACTGATATCCTGAAGCTCCATGACTGACCTCTGACAACCATAGATATGACGCCAGCTGCTGGATGGTTTTCTGCTAGACCCCATTTTAATATTTGTGTGTTTCTAAATTCCTTCACTGTTCCAGATTTGCAACAATAATGACAACTGTCATTGTGATGACGGCTGGGCCCCTCCGTATTGCAATGCCAAGGGAAGTGGTGGCAGCATTGATGGAATGTTGCTGCGCCCAGAAAAAGGTAATCATTTCAGTTATTTATTGGGTTGTTCCTCATGGTTAATTTTCTCCCTGCTGTGCCTTTCTCTGCATTATTTAACACCATGCATCTTCCAACTGAGGTTGCTGAACAGTTCTAGTCATTGTTCATATCACTATTCAGGTTACACGGTATAAGACCTTCTAACTGGTCTAAATCTTCTTTTGTCTTAACTCTGGATATCACCCACACAACAACTTGGATGAGGTTTCACCAAAGGTGGTGGTGAGCTGCCTTCTGGAAGCACTGCAGGCCCTGCTTATTCTGAAAACCCATCTGTTTTACTAAAGTCCTTTATGGAAAGAAATCTGCCATCCTTACCTGGTCTGACCTACATGTGACTCCAGATGCACAGCAATGTGGTTGGCTCTTAAATGCCCTCTGAAATGGCATAGCAAACCACTCATTTGTATCAAACTGCTACAAAGTCTCAAAAAAGGAATGAAACCAGACGGAGCACCCGGCATCGACCTTGGCACTGGAAACAACAACGGCAAACTCAGCCCTGTCGACCCTGCAAAGTCCTCCTTACAAACATCTGGGGGCTGGTGCCAAAATTGGGAGAGCTGTCTCACAGACTAGTCAAGCAACAGCCTGACATAGTCATCCTCATGGAATCATACCTTACAGATGATGTCCCAGACTCCACCATCACCATCCCTGGGTATGTCCTGTCCCACGGGCAGGATAGACTCAGCAGGGGGGCGGCACAGTGAGTTGCCCTCGGAGTCCTCAACATCGAATCCGAACCCCATGAAATCTCATGGCATCAGGGCAATCATGGGCAAAGAAACCTCCTGCTGATTACCACGTACCGCCCTCCCTCAGCTGATGAATCAGTGGCTATAACTGGATAGATAAGAATTAAACCAGTTACAGGCAGCAACCAAAGGAGCTAAACAACGGAGAAGGATCAACTGGGTCAAAACGAGGATTGCAGGTGCAGGCAAATACTATCATATACATGTTGCCTTAAAGTCACACACCATCTCAACATGAACATATATGTTTTATATTGACATATATAATATTAATTATTAACATAGTATATCATCAAAAATTACGTGAAGGTGACAAAAACCAGCACCAAGTTAGCATATTGCCTCCAAATTCATTAACCCTAATATTGCATCATAACCTCTTATGTTGCACTTTATTGAATGCTTTTGAAAATCCAAATACCCTATATAAGACCATAAGACATAGGAGCAGAATTAGGCCATTCGGCCCATCGAGTCTGCTCTGCCATTCAATCATGGCTGATAAGTTTCTCAACCCCATTTTCCTGCCTTTCCCCGTAACCTTTGATCCCCTTACCAATCAAGAACCTATCTATCTCAGTCTTAAATACACTCAATGACCTGGCCTCCACAGCCTTCTGTGGCAATGAATTCCATAGATTCACCATTCTCTGGCTAAAGAAGTTTCTCCTCATCTCTGTTCTAAAAGGTCTTCCCTTTACTCTGAGGCTGTGCCCTCGGGTCCTAGTCTCTCCTGCTAATGGAAACATCTTCCCCACGTCCACTCTATCCAGGCCTTTCGGTATTCTGTAAGTTTCAATCAGATCCCTCCCTCATCCTTCTAAACTCCATTGAGTATAGACCCAGAGTCCTCAAACGTTCCTCATATGTTAAGCCTTTCATTCAAGGGATCGTTCTCGTGAACCTCCTCTGGACCCTCTCCAGTGCCAGCACATCCTTCCTGAGATATAGGGCCCAAAATTGCTCACAATATTCTAAATGTGGGCTGACCAGAGCCTTATAAAGCCTCAGCAGCACATCCCTACTTTTATATTCTAGTCCTTTCGAAATAAATGTCAACATTGCATTTGCCTTCCTAACTACCGACTCAACCTGCAAGTTAACCTTAAGAGAATCCTGGACGAGGACTCCCATGTCCCTTTGCACTCCATATTTCTAAATTCTCTATCCATTTAGAAAATAGTCTATGCCTCTATTCTTCCTACCAAAGTGCATGACCTCACACTTCCCCACGTTGGATTCCATCTGCCACTTCTTTGCCCATTCTCCTAACCTATCCAAATCCTTCTGCAGCCTCCCCACCTCCTCAATACTACCTGTCCCTCCACCTATCTTTGTCATCTGCAAACTTAGCCAGGATGCCCTCAGTTCCTTCATCTAGATCATTAATGTATAAAGTGAAAAGTTGTGGTCCCAACACTGACCCCTGCGGAACTCCACTAGTCACCAGCCGCCATCCTGAGAAGGACCCCCTTATCCCCACTCTCTGCCTCCTGCCAGACAGCCAATCTTCTATCCATGCTAGTACCTTGCCTCTAACACCATGGGCTCTTATCTTACTGAGCAGCTTCCTGTGCGGCACCTTGTCAAAGGTCTTCTGGAAGTCCAAGTAGATAACATCCATTGACTCTCCTTTGTCTAGCCTACACGTTACCTCCTCAAAGAATTCTAACAGATTTGTCAGGCATGACCTCCCCTTGATGAAACCATGCTGACTTTGCCCTATTTTACCATGCACTTCCAAGTATTCTGAAATCTCATCCTTAATAATGGACTCTAAAATCTTACCAACGACCGAGGTCAAGCTAATCGGCCTGTAATTTCCTGTCTTTTGCCTCACTTCCTTCTTAAACAGGGGGGTTACATTAGCGATTTTCCAGTCCTCTGGGACCCTCCCTGACTCCAGTGATTCCTGAAAGATCACCACTAACGCCTCCACTATCTCTTCAGCTATCTCCTTCAGAACTCTGGGATGTAATCCATCTGGCCCAGGTGATTTATCCACCTTCAGACCTTTCAGTTTTCCTAGCACCTTCTCCTTGGTAATGGCCACCATACTCACCTGTGCCCCCCAACTATCTTGAATCTTGGGGATGTTACTCGTGTCTTCCACCGTGAAGACTGACGCAAAGTATCTATTCAGTTCCACCGCCATTTCTTTGTTCCCCACTACTACTTCTCCAGCGTCATTTTCCAGCGGCCCAATGTCCACTTTTGCCTCTCTCTTACTTTATATATCCAAAAAAACTCTTGCAATCTTCTTTTATATTACTGGCTAGTTTACCCTCATATTTAATCTTCTCCCTCCTTATTTCTTTTTTAGTTGTCCCCTGTTGGTCTTTGTAGGCTTCCCAATCCCCTGGTTTCCCACTGCTCTTCGCCACATTGTATGCTTTCTCTTTAGCTTTTATGCTGTCCCTGACTTCCCTTGTCAGCCATGGTTGCCTCGTCCTCCCCTTAGGATGCTTCTTCTTCCTAGGGATGAATTTTTGCTGTGTCTCCCAAATTACTCCCAGAAACTCCTGCCATTTTTGTTCCACTGTCTTTCCTGCTAGGCTCATCTCCCAGTCAATTCTGGCCAGCTCCTCCCTCATGCCCCTGTAGTTGCCTTTATTCAACTGTAATACCATTACATCTGATTCCAGCTTTTTCCTCTCAGATTGCAGGGTAAATTCTATCATATTATGGTCACTTCCTCCTAAGGGTTCCTTCACCTTAAGCTCCCTGATCAAATCTGCCTCATTACACATCACTAAATCTAGAATTGCCTGTTCCCTAGTGGGCTCCACCACAAGCTGCTCCAAAAAGCCATCTCGTAGACATTCCACAAATTCCTTTTCCTGGGATCCACTACCAACCTGATTTTCCCAGTCTACCTGCATATTGAAATCCCCCATGATCACTGTAACCTTGCCTTTCTTACACACCTTTTCTACCTACTGGTGTAACTTGTGCCCCACATCCTGACTACTGTTTGGAGGCCTGTACATAACTCCCATTATGGTTTTTTTTTTACCTTTGTGGTTCCTCAACTCTACCTACACAGATTTTACATCATCGGACCCTACATCATTTCTTGCTATCAATTTAAGTTCATTTCTTTCTAACAAAGCAACCCCACCCCCTCTGCCAACCTGCCTATCTTTTCGATAGGATGTATATCCTTGGATATTTAGCTCCCAGTCCTGATTCCCTTGCAGCCATGTCTTCGTGATGCCCACCACATCATACCTGCATGTTGCCTTGAAGTTTCATTTCATCTTCAAAAGACTCTTAGCAGATTTGTCAAACACAATTTCCCTTTCATAAATCTGTGTTGACTCTGTTTAAATATTTTATAATTTTCTACATGCACTTTACCATATTTTCTTTACTACTTCAATATAACAGTCTAGATAGGCTGAATGGCCTCCTCCTGTTACTGTATAACAGGTTAAATCGGTTGAACAGTCTCTTGCTGCCCCAGTGTAACAGGTTTCAGGGGATGAATACATTGCATTGGAAAACAAAACCTCAGCAAGAAATATCCATCTGTGGCCTACTAATGGAAGTTAAAGATAGCACGAGATTAAAAGAAAAGGTTTATCTTGCGGTAAAGAATAGCTAGAAAGCTGAGCATAAAGAATGTTTAGAAACAAAAGGCAAACAAAAAGTTGATTAAGAAGGCAAAAAAAAATAGAACATGAGAGTAAAACAGCCAAGGGGGAATAAAAACCAAATCAATTGTATGAGCTTTTACTTGTATTTCAAAAAGAAAAGAAACTAAAGTAAAAATTGGTCTCTTTGAGGCAGACATTTAATGTGGCGATCAGAGCTGCACACAGTACTCCAGCTGTGGCCTCACTAAGGTTCTATACAACTCCAGCAAGTTACCACTTGACAGTGGAATTCACAAAGGCTTTTCTCCAACTTTAGTTACTGGGCATAGCAGACTTATGTACAAATGGCTAGAGGCTTCCTGAAGGCTATTTCGTACACCCCTGTTAGATCTTACATGGCCTCCTATCATAGACTTCTATTCTCTTTATATATGTTTCTCTTTCTTTAATCTGTAAATTCCATTGTTCCATATGTTGTTTGAAATGTTCTTTTCCCATAATATAAAAAATTTCATGTTTCCAATATTGTCAGTAACCTTTGGGAAAAATAAACACACTGGTTGGCCTTGCTTATCTCGTTAGTTGTAAATGTCCTAACGTCTCTTTGAAATCCAAACAACTCCTTCACTTATCTAAAACTGCAAATTTCCTTCACGCCTTATATGCTA
Organism: Carcharodon carcharias; assembly: GCF_017639515.1. Lineage (NCBI taxonomy): Eukaryota > Metazoa > Chordata > Chondrichthyes > Lamniformes > Lamnidae > Carcharodon > Carcharodon carcharias. The sequence goes on from NC_054467.1 coordinate 267,854,679, forward strand.
AGACCTCATCCATATTTATGCACTAGCATTTCAAGTATACTTCTGCACCTAATTTCTTCTGATAATTTCAAGCTTGCAGTCTAGCTGACTCCAATGTAATTAAATCACACAGACAGAACCATCTACATTCAAACCTATAACCTACTTTACAGTAAACCAGAATAATATTATGAAAATTATTATACTTTCATAACAAGAGCCTATCTAAAACCTCCTCCTTACTAATTTTAATCCTTCTTGTATATTGATTCATCTTTGTAGCCTGGGCAGCATCTTCTTCCTTGGTAAAGACAGATGTAAAGTATTTATTTAATACTGCAGCTATTGCCCTGCCCCCTTGCATAAATCCCCTTTTTTGTCCTGAATCAGCCACACTCCTCCTTTTACTACTTATATGCCTATAGAAGACCTTGGGATTACTGTTTTTGTTAAGTTCCAGTCACTTTTCATACACCCTCATTGCTTTTCTTATTTGATTTTTCCATCCCCTTCTGCACCTTCTGTATTCAACCTGTTTCTCCATTGTGTATCCACCAGACATCTGTCATCAGCGTACTTTTTTTCTTCATCCTAATCTCTATCTCTTTTTTCATCCAGGAAGCTCTGGATTTGTTTGCTTTGTTAATGTTGGAATTGTGCTGCAATCGAGTACATGTTCTAAGTTGGTAATTAAGAGTAGCTGACCCCAGTTGGGGAAGCCTTAGGGCTGCATTACAAGTGTATAAAAAGGTGTTCACACTCGGTATAGGGGGGAATTGGGAGAGTCTGTGTTTTTACTCTGTGGGCTTGGAAATAAACTTGTCTTGAGGTACAGGCCATGAGAGACCCATTCTTTGTTAGCGTATGATTATTAGAATTAACATGCCCTACCTGTCCCTTTCAAGGGGATATATCTAGATTGTGCCTGAATGATCTCTTCTTTGAAGATAGCCCTTTGTTCAGCAACCATTTTTCCTTCCAACCTTTGACTATTATTCACTTGGCCCAGATTTGTTCTTACCCCATTGAAGTTGGCTTTGGCCCAGTTAATTATTTTTACCCTGGAGTGCTTTTTGTCCTTTTCCATAGTTAACCTAAAAGTGATACAATGATTACACCCCCCTCAATATTCTCCTATTGATATTTGATCCACTTGGTCCACCTCATTGCTAAGAAACAGTTCTATCAGTGTCTGTCCTCTTGTTGGACTGGAAACATACTGCTTAGAAAAACTTCTTCACCATAGTCTAGGAACTGTTGACCCTGTCTGCCCTTTACATTATTACTATCCCAGTTTATATTAGATAATTAATGCCCCCATTATAACTGCTCTATAATTCTTGCACCTCTCTGTAATTTCCTCGCAGATTTATTCCTCTACATATTTCCCACTAGCTGGTGGCCTGTAGACTACACCGAACAATGTAATTGCATCTCTTTTGCTCTTAGCTCTAGCCAAATTGATTCTGTCCTTAACCAAGCTGGGACATTCTCCTTCTCCAGCACTGCAATGCTCCCCTCAATATTGCCACTTCTTGCCCTTTTTTCTTCCTTTCCTATCTTTCTTGAACACCTTGTACATAGAAATATTTAGCACCAAGACCTGCCCTCCATTGAGTCAGGTCTCTATTATAGCCACAATGTTATAGTCACATGGCAACCTGTGACTGTAACTCACAAATGTTGTTTATCATACTCAGTGCATTCACATCAACCCTAATTGAGACTTTAATTATTTCTCCCTTATTCTGAGCCCATTTAATGACTGACTTTTTAAAATTCATTCACGGGATGTGGGCTTTGCTGGCTGGGCCAGCGTTTATTGCCCATCCCTAGCTGCCCTTGAGAAGGTGGTGGTGAGCTGCATTTTTGAACCGCTGCAGTCTAAATGGTGTAGGTACATCCTCAGTGCTGCTAGGAAGGAAGTTCCAGGATTTTGACCCAGCGATAGTGAAGGAACGTGATATATTTCCAAGTCAGGATGATTTGTGGCTTGGAGGGGAACTTCCAGGTGGTGGTGTTCCCATCTGTCTGCTGCCCTTGTCCTTCTAGATGATAATGGTTGTGGGTTTGGAAGGTGCTGCCTAAGGAGCCTGAGTGAGTTAGTGCAGTGGTGGATGGTGTCAAGCTTCTTGAGTGTTGTCGGAGTTGCACTCATCCAGGCAAGTGGAGAACATTCCATCACATTCCTGACTTCTGCCTTGTAGATGGTGGACAGGCTTTGGGTAGTAAAGAATTGAGTTACTTGCTGCAGGATTTCTAGCCCCTGACCTGCTCTTGTAGCCACAGTATTTATACAGCTTAGTCCAGTTCAGTTTCTGGTTAATGGTAACCCCCAGGATGTTGATAGTTGCCATTCCCTATTCCCTATTTCAGTGCTATCCATCTCTCCCAGTGTTTTGTGTGCCTTATTATTCCTCTCTGATAATTTCTCCTGGTTCCCTCAACCCTGCCAAGTTACTTTAAAATCTCCCGAATAACCCCTCACGGAATTCAGTCCCAACTCTATTTAGGTGCAACCTGTCCAGCCTGTAGAGGTCCCATCTCCTCCAAAGCCAGTCCCAATGTCCCAAGAATCATAAGTCCCACTCTCCTCCACCATCTTTCCAGCCAGGCACCAGGCACTCATCTGCTTTATCCTCCTATTTCAATATTCATTGTGCTTGGTTATAAAGTGTGTTAAATGGGGCACTTGCTGATCAGGAGAGGAAATGGAAATGTGAAAATGGATAAACATGTACTTAACTGAAGTTCAAAAAGCAAAGTTAATTTGTCATTTCTGTTATAAAGAGAAAGAGGCTCTAGAGGTTGAATTGTTAGTGAATCAGGCACTGATCAGACCATTGTGTGCAGTTTGTTACCTTACTGCAGGAAGAATATTACTACCAGAGCTGATGCCTTGGCACTGCAGTTGACTATATTGTAGACTAACCCATGTTTCCTCGATTCCTGTAGGTAAAGTTAATCCAATTGTTCTAACTGCTGCCATCATGGCACCAGCTTTGGGAGTGCCACTTTTGAGCTTTTACCTCGGGAAGGTGCTAATAAAGAAGGCAACTATAGCAAGTGCAAGATCTCTAGCAACTCAAGGAGGTGCTGGTGGCTCAAGGTAAGAATCAACAGTAAAGACGAGATCTGAAAGCCTTCACCTTCAAAAGGAAGGATCTGGTGGTCAGATACAATAAATTTGACAATGGGGGAGGATGAGGAGTGTGACTGGAAACAAGAGTGAGACTGAAGAATTTTGTGTACAGTTCTTGGGGGCAGGAGAGTGACCTGGGTTGGTTTCAGGTTCAAGAGCGCAGCCAGTGTCAATGTGAGGAGCAGGGCTATGGAGAGCTGATCAATTCCCGTTTGTTTCCCTGTGGGAAATTCTTCAGAAGATACAGTCATATATTTAGGGCAATTAGGGATGGGCTACAAGCAACCCCCATGCCCTGTGAAAAAGATAAACAAAAAAAGTTAGAAGTTTTCAGAATCAGAGCTGTATGTTTTGTTAAAACAACAGATTCCTCTTCATTTGTGCCTAGACACCTTCATGTGGTACATGTGTGTATGGTAGCCTGAAGTGGACAACTTGCATAATGCAATTTTCAATACACTACATCACTCCCCTTCTTAGCATGTTTCAATAGTTTAGATCCAAAAGCGTAAACAATAAACTTTGCCTAAATTGAACATTCAGAATCATCAATAAAAAAATCTCAGACACATTTTTTCTTTAAATTCATTCACGGGATGTAGGGTTCGCTGGCTAGGCCAGTTTTATTATTGCCCATACCTAGTTGCCCTTGAGAAGGTGGTGGTGAGCCATCCTCTTGAACCGCTGCAGTCCATGAGGTGTAGGTACACCCTCAGTGCTGTTAGGAAGGGAATTCCAGGATTTTGACCCAGTGACAGTGAAGGAACGGTGATATATTTTCAAATCAGGATGGTGAGTGACTTGGAGGGGGTCTTCCAGGTGGTGGTGTTCCCATCTATCTGCTGCCCTTGTCCTTCCAGATGGTAGTGGTCATGGGTTTGGAAGGTGCTGTCGAGGGAGCCTTGGTGAATTCCTGCAGTGCATCTTGCAGGTGATACATACTGCTGCTACTGTGCATTGGTGGTGAAGGGAGTGAATGTTTGTGGATGTGGTGCTAATCAAGTGGGTTGCTTTGTCCTGGATGGTGTCCGGCTTCATCAGTGTTGTAGGAGCTGCACTCATCCAGACAAATGGGGTATATTGCATCACACTCCTGACTTTTGTCTTGGAGATGGTGGACAGGCTTTGGGGAGTCAAGAATTGAGTTACCCGTCGAACAATTCCTAGCCTCTGACCTGTTCTCGTACACAGTATATATATGGCTGGTCCAGTTCAATTTCTGGTCAATGGTAAACTCCAGGATGTTGATAGTGGGGGATTCAGTGACGGTAATGCCACTGAACGTCAAGGAACAATGGTTAGATTCTCTCTTATTGGAGATGGTCATTGCCTGGCACTTGTATGGCGAGAATGTTACTTGCCACTCCTGCATTGATGTCCTGGAGCTGAGATGACTGATCTCCAACAACCCAATCAGCTTCCTTTGTGCTAGGTATGACTCCAACCAGTGGAGAGTTTTACCCCTGATTCCCATTGACTCTAGTTTTGCTCGGGTTCCTTGATGCCACACTTGATCAAATGCTGCCCTCATGTCAAGGGCAGTCACTCTCAACTCACCTCAGAAGTTCAGGTCTTTTGTCCATGTTTGAACCAAGGCTTTAATGAGCTTAGGAGCTGTGTGGCCCTAGCGGAACCCAAACCAGGCATAGGTGAGCAGCCTATTGCTAGACAAATCCTGCTTGATAGCACTGTGATGACTCCTTACATGACATTACCGATGATCAAGAGTAGACTGATGGGGTGGCAATTGGCTGGGTTGGATTTGTCCTGCTTTTTGTGTACAGGACATACCTGGGCAGTTTTCCACATAGCCGGGTAGATGCCAGTGTTGTAGCTGTACTGGAACAGCTTGGCTAGGGGCGCGGCAAGTTCTGGAGCACAAGTCTTCAGTACTATTGCTGGAATATTGTCAGGGCCCATTGCCTTTGCAGTATCCAGTGCCTTCAGCCGTTTCTTGATATCACGTGGAATGAATCGACTTGGCTGATGACTGGCATCTGTGATGCTGGGGACCTCTGGAGGAGGCCGAGATGGATCATCTACTCAGCACTTCTGGCTGAAGATTGTTGCGAATGCTTCAGCCTTATCTTTTGCACTGATGTGCTGGGCTCCTCCATCATTGAGGATGGGGATACTTGTGGAGCCTCCTCCTTTAGTAAGTTGTTTAACTGTCCACCACCATTCACGACTGCCTGAGACAGGACCGCAGAGCTTAAATGTAATCCATTGGTTGTGGGATCACTTAGCTTTTCTATCACTTGCTGCTTATGCTGTTTGGCATGCAAGTAGTCCTGTGTTATAGCTTCACCAGGTTGACACCTCATTTTTAGGTATGTCTGATGCTGCTCCTGGCATGCCCTCCTGCACTCTTCATTGAACCAGGGTTGATCCCCTGGCTTGATGGTAATGGTAGAGTGGGGGATATGCTGGGCCATGAGGTTACAGATTGTGTTTGAGTACAATTCTGCTGCTGCTGATGGCCCACGGAGCCTCATGGATGCCCATGGATTTCATGGGGCCCAAAGATGATATTAAGGACTCCCAGGGCACCTCCCTCCTGGCTCTATACCACTGTGCCGGTGGGACAGGACATACCCAGGGACGGTGAGGGTGGAGTCTGGGACATTATCTGTAAGATATGATTCCCTGAGTATGACTATGTTAGGCTGTTGCTTGACTAGTCTGTGAGACAGCTCTCCCAATTTTGGCACTATCCCCAGATGTTAGTAAAGAGGACTTTGCAGGGTCGACAGGGCTGAGTTGCCGTTATCGTTTCCGGTGTCTTGGTCGATGCCGGGTGGTCCGTCCCAATTTTATTCCTTTTTCATTATTTTGTAGCGGTTTGTTACAACTGAGGCTTGCTAGGCCATTTCAGAGGGCATCAAGAGTCAACCACATTGTTGTGGGTTTGGAGGTCTGGGGTCACATATAGGTCTGGAGGTCCATGTCGGCCAATGGCGGCTCTTCAACACGTATTGCCACATTAATTATGCATTTCTGCGAAACACGCTACTTCCATTTGCCTGCCAGGTCTTCACCTCACCGCTTCAGCACGCTGGGCGCCAAATTTAACGTACAGCTGTATGCACACCTCTCAGTGCTTCCAGCCTGGGACTGCTGCAAAGAAGACAGGATGGCCCCGAAAGGCAAAAAGACTGGGCCCCAGGTTCAATGACGTGTCCCTCAAGCACCTTTTGAGCACAGTGGAGGTTCACCGTGATGTCCTCTAACCCCGCTCCGGCTGCAGGATGGGCAGCAACCTCACTAATCCAGCTTGGGAGGTGGTGGCAGCGGTGGTCAGTGCCAATGCCCTGTAAAAGAGAACAGCCACCCAGTGCCGCAAGAGGATGAATGATCTCCATTCCACCAGGGTAAGTCACTCTTCTCATCACCCTCAACTCACACACTCACAAACCCATCACACACCCACAGGGCCCTCACTCACTGCCAGTGCGAGGGACATCACATTCACTCTCTCACTCACACATTCATTGCCCTCATCCTGTCCATGGAACCACTCACCATCCACACAGGCCAGGCATACTCAGCATCTGACCTGTCAGGGTTCCTGCTTACACCCTCTCCATTTCTATTCACGCAGGACAAGCTGGTACACAACAGGAGGGAGAGGTCACAGACTGCTGGAGGGATGCCTGAAATCAAGGCCCGTACGGACTTTGAAAACTGAGCCATCCAGTTGGCCGGCAAGGATCTGGACCAGTCCTGTGCTGACGGTGAGGTCAGCGCTGCTCTACAAAGTGAGGATCAAGCACAGCAACATCCATCAGACAACCATACTGGGAGTGATGTGTCCTCTTTCACAGGCCACTGCCACGCACTCATTAACTCCCCTTGCTTCCGCAGGCACATCTGGGAAACAGCCGACAGAGTCCATAACCCAGGGCCACCAATCAAGTCCCGAAGAAATCTCTGAAGAGGAATCTGAAGGCACCCTCCTTGAAGACCCATCACTGTGCTCAACCACATCCTCCACCTAGCTTGGTGGGACCTAGCTTTACAGTTCGCTTGGGATCACAATCTGGTGAGCACATCATACTGTCTGATCCATAGCAAGGGGCGCAGGGACTTCCCAGGTGTCCGGCACTTGGAGAGCTGCTAGAGGCTAAGAATTTGTTGAGTCTAAGTCAGATGACGAGCCTCTGGACTCGGTCATGTCACAGTTGCTGGAGCTGCAAAGGCAAGCTCGGGAACAACTGGAAGGGATGTCCGCTGCACTCCTCAGATTGCAAGGCACGATGGAGGAGTCCGCCCACCTTCAGGCTGAGGTGATAGCGCCGGCATGCCAATGCACAGAGGTCAACACTGGTAGGATGGTGGCCACCATGGAGACCTTGGTCCAGGACTTCACTTTCTCATCTATTTAAAAAATGATTCTGAGTTTTGGTTCTTTATTTCATTCTTCCATGAGAAGTAAGTGTTGCTGGCAAGGCCAGGATTTGCTGTCCATCTCTAAGCACTTTTGAGAAGTTGGTGGTGAGCTGCTTTGTTGCACCACTGCACAATGGTTTGATACAACTGAGTGTTGCTCTGCCATTTCAGAGGACAGTTAAAATTCAACCACATTGGGTTTGGAGCCGCATGCAGGCCAGACCAGGGAAGGAATGAAACAGAAAGGACCGTCTGGCATCAACCTAAACACCGGAAACAACAACGACAATCACAGTCCTGTCGACCCTGCAAAGTCCTCCTGAGGGCTAGTGCCAAAATTGGGAGAGGTGTCTCACAGGCTAATCAAGCATTGGTGGACAGTCTATCACCAGAAATTGAGACAGAGAGGTCAAAGAATAATACCTAACAGATAATGTCCCAAACTCCTCCATCACTATCCCTGGGTATGTCCTGTCCCACCACAAGGACAGACACTGCAGAGGTAGTGGCACAGTGGTAGACAGTCGGGAGTGAGTTGCCCTCGGGGTGCTCAACATCGACTCTGGACCCCATGAAGTCTCATGGCATCAGATCAAAAATGGGCAAGGAAACCTCTTGCTGATTACCACGTACCGTCCTCCCTCAGCTGATGAATCAGTGCTGCTCCATGTTGAACATCACTTGGAGGAAGCACTGAGGGTGGCAAGGGTGCAGAATGTTCTCTGGGTGGGGACTTCAATGTCCATCACCAAGAGTGGCTCGGTAGCACCACAACTGACTGAGCTGGCCGAGTCCTAAATGACATAGCTGCTAGACTGAGTCTGCGACAGGTGGTGAGCAAACCAACAAGAGGGAAAAACATACTTGACCTCATTCACATCAACCTATCTGCCGTAGATGCATCTGTCCATGGCAGTATCAGGAGGAGTGACCACCGCACAGTCATTGTGGGGATGAAGTCTCGCCTTCATATTGAGGACACCCTCCATCGTGTTGTGTGGCACCATCACTGTGCTAAATGGGATAGATTTTGAACAGGTCTAGCAACTCAAGACTAGGCATCCATGAGGCACTGTGGGTCATCAGCACCAGCAGAATTGTACTCAAACATAATCCTGACTCCCCAAAGCCTGTCCACCATCTACAAGGCACAAGTCAGGAGTGTGATGGAATACTCTCCACTTGCCTGGATAAGTGCAGCTCCTACAACACTGAAGAAGCTGGACACCATCCAGGACAAAGCAGCCCGCTTGATTGGCACCACATCCACAAATATTCACTCCTTCCACCACCGATGCACAGTAGCAGCAGTGTGTGTACCATCTACAAGATGCACTGCAGAAATTCACCAAGGCTCCCTCGACAGCACCTTCCAAACCACGACCACTACCATCTGGAAGGACAAGGGCAGCAGATAGATGGGAACACCACCACCTGGAAGTTCCCCTCCAAGTCACTCACCATCCTGACTTGGAAATATATCACCATTCCTTCACTGTCGCTGGATCAAAATCCTGGAATTCCCTTCCCAATAGCACCAACACCACATGGACTGCAGTGGTTCAAGAATGCAGCTCATCACCACCTTCCCAAGGACAACTAGGGATGGGCAATAAATGCTGGCCCGGCCAGCAAAGCCCACATCTCGTGAACGACTAAAAAAAAAAAATTCCTTTCCTAAAGGACAATAATGAACCAGATGGGATTGTTTTGACAATCTCATAGTTTTATGTTCCCATTACTAAGTGTAGCCACTTTTTGTTAATTAATTTAATTTAAATTCCACCAATTTCCATGGTGGGACTTGAACTGATAACCCCAGATTATTAGACTGGTCCTCTGGAGTGTTAGTCTGACAAAGTTACCACTATGCCACCATGCAAGATTTTTCAAATCATTCTTTAATTTTTCTCTAGGCAAAGAAAATGAACCCCATATTCGTTTGTCTCTTGACATAACTGAAGTCTTGTAGTGATAGACAGAGCTAAGCGACCCCACAACCAATGGATTTAAGCTCCGCAGTCCTGCCACATCCAGTTGTGGACAATTAAACAATTTTCTGGAGGAGGAGCCTCCACACATATCCCCAGCCTCAATGATAGAGGAACCCAGCACATCAGTGCAAAACATAAGGCTGAAGGATTCACAGCAATCTTCAGCCTGAAGTGCCGAGTGGATGATCCATTTTGGCCTCCTCCGGTGGTCCCCAGCATCACAGATGCCAGTCTTCTACCAATTTGGTTCATTCTATGTGATATCAAGAACCGGTTGAAGGCACTGGATGCTGCAAAAGCTATGAGTCCTGACAATATTCTGGCAGTAGTACTGAAGACTTGTGCTTACAGTGCCTCTAGCCAAGCTGTTCCAGTACAGCTACAACACTGGCATCTTCCCGGCTATGTGGAAAATTGCCCAGGTATGTCCTGTACACAAAAAGCAGGACAAATCCAAACCGGCCAATTACAGCCCCATCAGTCTCCTCTCCATCATCAGTAAAGTGATGGAAGGGGTCATTAACAGTGCTATCAAGCTCAGCATTAACCTGCTCACTGATGCTCAGTTTGGGTTTCGCCAGGGCCACTCAGCTCCTGATCTTATTACAGCCTTGGTTCAAACTTGGACAAAAGAGCTGAACACCAGAGGTGAGGTGAGAGTGACTGCCGTGGACATCAAGGCAGCATTTGACCGAGTGTGGCATCAAGGAGCCTGAGTAAAACTGGGGTCAATGGGAATCAGTGGGAAAACCCTCCGCTGGTTGGGGTTGTTGGAGGTCAATCATCTCAGTTCCAGGACATCACTGCTGGAGCTCCTCAGAGTAGTGTCCTCGGCCCAACCATCTTCAGCTGCTTCATCGATGACCTTCCTTCCATCATAAGATCAGAAGTTCTTGTACTTTCTTTGTTTACGGGATGTTGGATAGGCCAGCATTTATTGCCCATCCCTAATTGCCCTTGAGAAGCTGGTGGTGAGCTGCCTTCTTGAACCGCTGCAGTTCCTGTTTTGTAGGTATGCTCACAGTGCTGTTAGGGAGTTCCAGGATTTTGACCCAGCGACCGTGAAGGAACAGTGATTTATTTCCAAGTCAGGACCTTGAGTGACTTAGAGGGGAGCCTCCAGGTGAGGGTATTCCCATGTGTCTGCTGCCCTTGTGCTTCGAGATGGTGGAAGTTGAGAAGATGGTTTCAAAGGATCCTTGCTGAGATTCTGCAGTGGTGATTGATGACTGCACATTGTTTAGTACCATTCGTGAATCCTCAGATACTGAAGCAGCCCATGTCCAAATGCAGCAAGACCTGGACAATATCCAAATATCCAGCCTTGGGCTGACAAGTGGCAAGTAACATTTGCGTCACACAAGTGCCAGGCAATGACCATCTCCAAAAAGAGAGATTTTAACCATCACTTCTTGATATTCAATGGCATTACCATCACTGAATCCCCCACTATCAACATCCTGGGGCTTGCCATTGGCCAGAAACTGAACTGGACTAGCCATATAAATACTGTGGCTACAAGAGCAGGTCGGAGGCTAGGAATCCTGCAGCGAGTAACTCACCTCCTGACTCCTCAAAGCCTGTCCACCATCTACAAGGCACCAGACAGGAGTGTGATGGAATACTCTTCACTTGCCTGGATGAGTGCAGCTCCCACAACACTCAAGAAGCTTGACACTGTCCAAGACAAAGCAGCCGCTTGATTGGCCCCACATCCACAAACATTCACTCCCTCCACAAGTGACGCACAGCAGCAGCAGTGTGTACCATCTTCAAGGTGAAGAAATTCACCAAGGTTCCTTAGATAGCACCTTCCAAATCCACGACCACTTTCACCTAGAAGGACAGGGGCAGCAGATAGATGGGAACACCACCACCTGGAAGTTCCCCTCCAAGTCACTCACCATCCTGACTTGGAAATATATCACCATTCCTTCACTGTCGCTGGGTCAAAATCCTGGAATTCCCTTCCCAATAGCACCAACACCACATGGACTGCAGTGGTTCAAGAAGGCAGCTCACCACCACCTTCTCAAGGGCAGTTAGGGATGGGCAAAAATGTTGGCCCAGCCAGAGGCACCCAAAATCAGTGAAGGAATTCTTTAAAAATCCTCAAAAACCTCTAACAACATTTTTGATTGTGATTTTCCTGTTATAAAACCATATTCTACCTGACTGTACCACAGTTTTCTAAGTGCTTTGTTGAGACTTCCTTAATGATTTATTTTAGAATTCCCATGACAAGTGTGATGCCAGTTGATGCCAGGCTAGCTGACCTGTGGACTGATAGACATCTACAGCACAGAAGGAGGTCTTTCGGCCCATCGTGTCCATGCCAGCCAACAAAGATCTGACTACACTAATCCCATTTTCCAGCGCTTGGCCCATAGCCCTGGAGGCTGTGGCAATGCAAGCGAATATGTAAACACTTCTTAAACATTACGTGAGTTTCTGACTCAACCATCCTTTCAGGCAGTGAGTTCCAGACTCCGCCCACCCTCTGGGTTAAATCAATTCTCCTCATCTCTCCACATAGCCTTCTTCCTCTTACCTTAAATCCATGATCCCTGGTTATTGACCCCTCTACTAATGGAAAAAGTGCCTTCCTATCCACCCTCTCTATGCCCCTCGTATCCTTATACACCTCTATCAGGTCCCCTCTCAAACTTTGCTGCTCCAAGGAAAACAACCCCAGCTTATCCAATCTTTCCTCACAGCTCAGACCCTCCAGCCCAGGCAGCATCCTGGTAAATCTCCTCTACACCTTCTCCAGTGCAATCACATCCTTCCTATAATGTAGTGACCAGAACTGTACGCAGTACTCCAGTTTTGGCCTAATCAGCATTTTATACAGTTCCAGCATAACCTCCCTGCTCTTGTATTCTATGCCTCAGCTAATAAAGGCAAGTATCCCATACGCCATCTTAATCACCTTATCTACCTGCCCTGCTGCCCTCAGGGATCTATGGATATGCACACCAAGGTCCCTCTGATTTTCAGTACTTTCCAGGGTCCTATCATTCATAGTGCCTTGTTAACCCTCCCCAAGTGCTTTACGTCACACTTTTACAGATTGAATTCAATTTGCCACTGCTCTGCCCACTTGACCAGTCCATTGATATCCTCCTGCAGTTTACAGCTATCCTCCTCACTATTTACCACCCTACCAATTTTCATGTAATCTGCGAACTTCTTGATCATACCTCCTACATTTAAGTCCAAATCATTTATGTACACCACCAACAGCAAGGGACCCAGCACCGAGCCCTGTGGAACCCCACCGGAAACAGATTTCCAGTCACAGAAACATCCCTCTACCATCACCCTCTGCTTCCTGCCTCTACCATCACCCTCTGCTTCCTGCCTCTTAGCCAATTTTGGATCCACTTTGCCTTGGATCCTATGGGCTCTTACTTCCTTGACCAGTCAGCTATGAGGGACCTTATTAAAGCCTTGATGAAGTCCATGTAGACCACATCAAATGCATTACCCTCAGCAACACTCCTGGTTACCTGCTCAAAAGATTTGATCAGATTTGTCAAACATGACCTTCCCTTAACAAATCCAAGATGACTATCCCTGATTAATCCGTGTCTCTCCGAGTCCAGGTATATTCTGTCCTTCAGAATTCCTTCTCGTAACTTCCTCACCATCGAGGTTAGACTGACTGGCCTGTAATTTCCTGGTCTATCCCTTCCTCCCTTTTTTAATAATGGGACAACATTAGCTGTCCTCCAGTCCTTTGGCACGTCACCTGTGTCCAGGGAGGATTTGAAAATTACTGCCAGTGCCCCTGATATCTCTTCACTTACCTCCCTCAACAGCCTGCAATACATCTCATCCAGGCCTGCGGATTTATCCACTTTTAAGGTTGCTAAACCCACTAGTACCTCCTCTGTTACTATGTTAATTTCGTCTAATATTTCAGTCCTCCACTCTGATGTCTATACCTGCGTTGTCCTTTTCCATTGTGAACACCGATGCAAGGTATTCACTGAGGACTTGAATGCACTGCCTGGGAGGATGGTGGAGGTGGGTTGCCTCACTTCCTTTAAAAAGTACCTGGATGAGCACTTGGCACATCATAACATTCAAGGCCAAGTGCTGGTAAATGGGATTAGGTAGGTAGGTTAGGTGTTTCTCATGTGTCGGTGCAGACTCGATGGGCCAAAGGGCCTCTTCTGCACTGTGTGATTCTGTGTTTCTGTGACTGTACCCATGTCTACCAGGTCCACGCACAGGTTACCCTCCATGGTCCCTAATTGGTCCTACTCTTTCCCTAGTTATTCTCTTGCTCTTTATATATATTTTTTAAAACCCTTTGAATTTTCTTTAATCTACCCACCAATGCTTTCCCATGCACTCCCTTAGCTTTCCTAATTTCAATTTCAAGATCCACCATGCAATTTTTATGCTCCTCTAGGGACTCTGCTGCACTGAGCCCTTGGTATCTACCATAAGCTTCTCTTTTTTTTCTTAACCTTAACCTTTATGTCCTTTGACATCCAGGGTTCTCCAGACTTGGTCCCCCACTTTGTCTTTACGGGAACATATTTGCCCTGTACTCTCACTATTTCCTCCTTGAATGCCTCCCACTGCTCTGACACAGTTACTCTGTGAGTAAGTGCTCCCAATCCACTTGGGCCAAATCATATCTCATCTTAGTAAAATCAGCCTTTGCCCAGTTTAGAACTTTTATTCCCAGCCCAGCCTTATCCATTTCCATAACTATCCTAAATCTAACTGATTAATGGTCACTATCTCCCTGTTTTCCCTCTCTCTCCTTACTTGAATTGTGGTGTTACATTTTCTAACTTCCAATCCATTGGGACTATTCCAGAACTGAGAGAATTTCGGAAACATCATAAGCAGTGCATTCATTACCTCTGCCACTATCTCATTTAGAACCCTTGGATGTAGGCCTTTAGGTCCTGGGGATTTGTCTGATTTTAGTTTCTTAAGATTCTCCAACGCTTTTCTTCTTCTGATATTAATAACCTTAAGTTCCTCACTTTTTGTAGCCTCTTCCTTCTGCTCTATTTCTGTCGGTAACTTGTGCCTTCTTCTTTGAAGACAGACAAAAATTATTTTTTTATTGTCTGCCATTTCCTCATTCTCCATGATCATTTCTCCTGTCTCTAAAGGACCAACATTTACTGGAAAAACTCTCCTTTTTATATACTTAGAAAATCTCTCACAAACTGTTTTTATATTCGTAGTTAGTTTACTCTCATATTCCATGTTTTCCCCTTTTATCACAGCTTTGGTCATTTTTAAGGCTGAGCTAGATAGATTCTTGATTAACAAGGAGGTGAAAGGTTATTCAGGGTGGGCAGGAATGTGGGGTTGAGGTTACAATCAGATCAGCCATGATCTTATTGAATGGTGGAGCAGGCTTGAGGGGCCGAGTGGCCTACTCCTGATCCTAGTTCATATGTTCATGTGTATGTTCTTATGTTGGTCTGTAATCTTAGGCCTCAGGTAATTCTTCACCATATTATATGAATCTTTTCTTTGAATCTAATCCCATTTGTAATTCTAGTAAGCAATGGATGAATCTGTTTTGCTGAGGTTTTGCTTTCTAATGGAATGTATTTTTGTTGAAAACTTTGAAACATTTCTTGAAATGCTTGCTAATTAAACCTGTCTTATGACACCACTAGATCTAAAAGAAATTTATCCCTAATGGGTGGAATTTTCCACTCTTGCTGGTGGCGGGAATTTTGGAAGGTGGGGCATAAAATTTTGGAATGATGGCAAAAGTTAATTTCCTGCCAGCAGGAAATTAGTTTGGAATTTTGTTCTCCCAAACTTCATGGTGGGCTAAAGGTGGGTGGACTTTACTGCTGATCTAGGTCAGGAACCACATTTTCATCTCAAGGATGCTCATTAAAAGGACAACTCACCAGAGTTACCTTTTCCATCCAAATTAAGTGCCCCCCCAGTGGATAATTAGAACAATTAATTAGACTTATCACCCCACCAGCCTCCGCATTCAAAGGATCATCCTCCGCCATTTCCACCAACTCCAGCATGATGCCACCACCAAACACATCTTCCCTTCAACCCCCAGCAGCATTCCGTAGGGATTGTTCCCTCCGGGACACCCTGGTCCACTCCTCCATCACCCCCTACACCTCAACCCCCTCCCACGGCACCTTCCCATGCAACTGCAGAAGATGCAACACCTGCCCCTTCACTTCCTCTCCCCTCACCGTCCAAGGACCCAAACACTCCTTTCAAGCGAAGCAGCATTTCACTTGCACTTCCTTCAATTTAGTCTACTGCATTCGTTGCTCCCAATGTGGTCTCCTCTACATTGGAGAGACCAAACGCAGACTGGGTGACCGCTTTGCAGAACACCTTCGGTCTGTCCGCAAGCATGATTCAGACCTCCCTGTCGCTTGCCATTTTAACACTCCACCCTGCTCTCTTGCCCACGTGTCCATCCTTGGCCTGCTGCATTGTTCCAGTGAAGCTCAACGCAAACTGGAGGAACAGCACCTCATCTTCCGACTAGGCACTTTACAGCCTTCTGGACTGAATATTGAATTCAACAATTTTAGATCTTGAACTCTCTCCTCCATCCCCACCCCCTTTCCGTTTCTACCCCTTCTTTTTGATTTTTCCAATAATTTATATAGATTTTTCTTTTCCCACCTATTTCCATTATTTTTAAATGTATTTCCACCTATTGTTTATCTCTACCCTTTTGCCCTTTTAGTATTCCTTCACCCCACCCCCGCTAGGTCTATCTGTACCCTGTCTGTCCTGCTTTCCACTCTTAATTAGCACATTCCTTAGATAATATCATCACCTTCAATATCTCTTTGTCCTTTTGTCTGTGACATCTTTTGGTTATCTCCACTTATTACTGGCTGCTTGTCCCAACAACCTCCCCACCACCACCTCAACCCCCTCCCTTTAACCAGCTTATATTTCACCCCTTTCCTATTTTTACTTAGTTCTGTTGAAGGGTCATGAGGACTTGAAACGTCAACTGTGCTCTTCTCCGCCGATGCTGCCGGACCTGCTGAGTTTTTCCAGGTATTTCTGTTTCTGTTTTTGTTTTGGATTTCCAGCATCCGCAGTTTTTTGCTTTTATCTCTATGGATAATTAGAACTGTCCATTTCTCGACCATATATAAGTGGCACGCAGCTGGTAAACTTCACTTCATCAATAACTTTGAGGTATGCAGATGATTTTTTCACCTACCTTTAACAATGCTGCAGCGAGATTTCAGGTGGTTGTTTCACAACCTGCGCCAAAGCTGGGCACAGGATGCAAGACCAGCAGGGAGGGAGAAGAGGAAAGCAGGACTTGGGGAGGGGGGGTGGATGGGTTGGTGGAACACTGGAGGGAAGATGGAGGCAGGATTGGGGTGAGGTAGTGGAGAGTAGACTGTCCTGGGGCTGAGGGAATGCTGTGTTGGAAGTGAAGGGGGTAAGATGAAGGCAGGATCGGAATGAGGTAGTGGAACACAGAAGGGAAGGTGGGGGCAGGATTGGGGTGAGGTAGTAGAACACAGGAGTGAAGGGGGGAAAGATGGAAGGCATTACTTGGGAGGTGAGGGTGCAGGTGTTGGAACAGGAACAGAGTGGATTATTAAAAGACCGAGTTATAAGACTGTCCAACGCAGAGTCACATTCTGTCCTTAATGGCACTGACACCAGTACTGGTGTAGAAGGGAGCTGTGCCAGTGAGACGGACTTCACTTGGACCGTGCTGGGGCCAGTGTCCTGGCGAATCGAATAACTAGGGCTGTAGGGAGGGCTTTAAACTAAAGAGAGTGGGGGGGGAGGGTTCTGGAAAGGGAATACGTAGGCTTACAAAACAAAAGGACGTGGCAGCCTTGCAGGGCAGCTATTTAGGTAATGATACCCAGAGTGTGACAGGAAGGGACAGAGTGTACAAACATCAAAAAACAGCAGCAAATAGGGTCAAAAAGGGAAAAAATGGTAAAAAGGCAAAATTAATGGCTTACTTAAATGCACGTAGTATTTGGAACAAAATGATTGAATTAATGGCACAAATGCAGGTTAGTGGGTATGATCTTATAGCCATTACGGAGACATGGTTATAAGGAGATCAAAACTGGGGATTTCAGGGGCATGTGACTTTTCGAAAAGACAGGCAAGAAGGAAAGAGTGGTAGGGTAGCTTTGTTAGTAGAAGATAGAATAAATACGATAGCAAGAAAGGATCTTGGATCAGAAGATGTAGAATCCATATGGTTGGAAGTAAGAAATAAGAAATTTCTTCACCCAGAGAGTGGTGAGCCTGTGGAATTCGTTACCACAGAAAGTAGTTGAGGCCAAAACATTGTATGTTTTCAAGAAGGAGTTAGATATAGCTCCTGGGTCAAAAGGGATCAAAGGGTATGGGGAGAAAGCGAGAGCAGGCTATTGAGTTAGATGATCAGCCATGATCATAATGAATGGTGGAGCAGGCTCGAAGGGCCGAATGGCCTACTCCTGCTCCTAGTTTCTATGTTTCTAACAAGGGGAAGAAGACACTGGTGGGCGTAGTCTAAATGCCCCCTGACAGTGGCTATAATGTAGGACAGAGAATAAATCAGGAGATAATGATGGCATGTAAAAAAGGCAGTACATTAATCATGGGTGACTTTAATCTTCGTGTAGATTGGGAAAATCAAATTGGAACAGGTAGTCACGAGCAAGAACTCATAAAGTGTGTTCAGGACAGTTTCTTGAACAATATTTTGTGAATCCAACAAGAGATTAGGCTATTTTGGATCTGGTAATGTGTAATGAAGCAGGTTTAATAAGTGATCTCAGAGCAAAGGATCCCCTAGGAAACAGTGACCATAATATGGTAGAATTTAGCATTTAATTTGAGAGTGAGAAACTTGGGCCGGAAACAACTGTGCTAAATTTAAATAAGGGTAATTACAAAGGAATGAGGGCAGAGTTGGCAGGAGTGGACTGGGAAAGGAGTTTCGCAGAAAAGACGGTTGATGAACAATGGCAGACGTTTAAGAAAATAGTTCATGGCTCACAGCAAAGACACATCCCAGTGAGGAAGAAGGATTCAAGGAAGGAGATAAACCAACCATGTCAGTTAAGGACAGTATCAAATTGAAAGGAAAAACATACAATGTGGAAAAGGTTAGTGGTAAGTCAGAGGATTAGGAAAGTTTTAAGAACCAACAGGAGATGGCCAAAAAATAATAAAGAGGGAAAATATAAATTTTGAGGCTAAACAAGTAAGTAATATAAAAACGGACAGTAAGAGCTCCTTAAAATATATAAAAAAGGAAGAGAGAGGCCAAAGTGGAGAATGAAGCTGGGGAAATAATAATGGGGAACCAGGAAATGGCAGAGGAGTTGAATAAGTAATTTTCTTCAGTCTTCATGGTAGAAGATACTAATAGCATTCCAAAAATACTAAATAATCAAGGGGCAAAAGAGGAGCAGGAAATAAATACAATAACTATCACTCGAGAAAAAGTACTAGGGAAACTAATCGGGCTAAAGGCTGATAGGTCCCTGGACCTGATGGGTTGCACTAGGAAGGAGACAAAAAACAGGTAACTACAGGCCAGTTAGCTTAACGTCTGTCATTGGGAAAATATTGGAACTTATTATAAAGGATGTAATAGTGGACATTTAAGAAATACATTATCTAATCAAGCAGAGTCAGCATGGCTTCATGAAGGGGAAGTCATGCCTAACAAATTTAATGGAATCCTTTGAAGAGACAACAAGCAGGATGAATAAAGGGGAACCAGTAGATGTAATATATTTGGATTTCCAATAGGCGTTCAATAAGATATCACACATAAGGCTACTTAATAAGAAAAGAACCCATGGTGTTGGGGATAGTATATTAGCATGGATGGAGGATTGAGGATTGGCTAACTAATAGAAAGCAAAGAGTTGGGATAAGGGGGGAATTTTCAGGATGGCAACCTGTAACTAGTGGAGTGCCACAGGGATCAGTGCTGGAGCCTCAATTATTTACAATATGTATTAAATGACTTTGATGAGGCAAGTGTCATCGCCAAGTTTCTGGATGACACAAAAATAGGTGGGAAGGCAAGTGTGAGGGTGACACAAGGAATCAACAGAGGGATATAGACAGGTTAAGTCAGTGGGCAAAAACTTGACAAATAGAATATGATGTGGGAAAATGTAAGGTTATGCACTTTGGCAGGAAGAATAGAGGAGCTGAATATTATTTAAATGGAGAAAGACTGCAGAGAGCTACAGCACAGAGGAATTTTGGAGTCCTCGTGCATGAATCCCAAAAAGCTAAGATACAAGTTCAACAGGTAATAGGGAAGGCAAATGGAATGTTGGCCTTTAGGGAATGGAGTATAAAAATAAGGAAGTCTTGCTAAAACTATACAAGGCATTAGTTAGACCACACCTAGAATACTGTGAACAGTTTTGGTCCCCTTATCTGAGGAAATATATACTGGCATTGGAGGCAGTCCATAGAAGGTTCATTTGGTTGACCCGGATATGGAGGGATTTTCTTATGAGGAGAGGTTGAGTAGGTTGGGCTTGTACTCATTGGAGTTTAGAAGAATGAGAGGCGACCTTATTGAAACATATAAGATTCTTAGGGGGCTTGACAGGGTAGATGCTGAGAGGTTGTTTCCCCTTGTGGGAGAGTCTAGGACCAGGGGGCATAATCTCAGAGTAAGGGGCCACTCATTTAAGACAGAGATGAGGAGGAATTTCTTCTCTCAGAAGGGTGTCAGTCTGTGAATTTCTTTACCACGGAGGGCTGTAGAGGCTGGGTCATTAAGTAAATTCAAGGCTGAGATAGACAGATTTTTAATCAGTAAGGGAATCAAAGGTTATGGGGAAAAGGCAAGAAAGTAGAGTTCAGGATTATCAGATCAGCCATGATCTCATCAAATGGCAGAGCGGACTCCAAATGGCCTACTTCTGCTCCTACGTCTTATGGTCTGTCGAGGGGAGAGAGCAGACTGTCCTGGGACCAAGTCCAAGTTGTTCGCGGGGGGGTGGTGGAAAGCTGTTGTAGGATGGCCGAGTTGTATTATTAATGATAATGTTGATTTGTAGACGCTTCTTGGGTGGAAACTTTAACTTTATTTACAATCTACTCAGCAGCAACTACATATGTGCTTTCAACTTCAACTCTATCTCTACACTTACTCCTGAGATAGCCCGCACTACTCTCCAAGTGATCTTGCCTAACAATTATTATTCTTAAAGGTACATTTCACACTAAATAAAACCATAATTACTACATTCCTCCCCCTTTAACTCGGCTATCCATATTATATTTACAAGTACATATTTTTCAAGGCAATATAATATTTACACTGGGTAAGGAATTTACATGTTCAGTCTTTCAGGTGGTTTCCTGGTCCGTGTGGAACGTTGCAGCTCCACAACTTCAGATTCTCTGTCAGGAATCTCCTTTTCCAGAATTGCCTGAACATCAGGTGCTTCAGTGGGCACCTGCAGTTCTGTATCCTCAACTCTTGCAGGAACATGTCAGTCCTGGGTTGAGTACTCTCAACTGGAAATTTGCCCCGGTCAAGGTCACTGGTGGAAACAGATCTTGGTGATTTGCCTCTCTTCTTTAAATGGTCCACATGTTTATGGATGATCCAACCTTCTACCTCCACGTGGTAAGATAGAGGACCAGTCCCTGCACTTACTTCACCCAGTAACCACTTTGGTCCTTCCCCGAAGTTTTTCACGTGCACCTGCTTTCCCACAGTAAATCTCCCTTATAACTGTGCCAGTCGTGCCTAGTTTTCTGGCTTCCCTGACTCCTTTCCACCTTCCCCTCTAAATTCGGCATTATTAAGCTCAATCTTGTCCAGAGACGGCATTTCAACAATAATTCGGCAGGTGTGACACCTGTTGTTGTGTGACGAGTAGTCCTGTAATGAAAAAGAAAGCATGCTAGCTTGGTTGCTTGGTGAACCTACACACATGGTCTGCAGTGGTTCAAGAAGGCAGCTCACCACCATGGGCAATAGTGATGGTCAATAAATGCTGGCCTAGCCAGTGATGCCCACATCCCATGAATGAATAAAAAATAAGCATCCACAATATACCCAATATGAGTGTAAGTTCTGCTTCCTCTTGGCATCACAGCACAGCTAACACTCTAGTGAAATGTTCTGTCTGAGTGGATCCATGGATCAGGTCATCATCAATGTGATGTACGATTCCCTTTCTAGGATACTTGACATTGTCCTCTGGAAGATTTCTGGCACTGATGTGATGCCAAAGGGTAGGCTGTTGAAGCAAAACCTCCTAAAACAGAGTAATTGAGGTTCACAGAATCACAGAATTATCATAACACAGAAGGAAGCCATTAGGCCTATCATGATTGCACTGGCTCTCCGAATTTGTTCCATTCCCCCACCTTCTCCCCACTACCCTGCAAATTCTTCCTCTTCAGATAGCAATCTAATTCCCTTTTTGATACCTGGATTGAACCTGCCTCTACCAAACTCTCAGACAGTGCATTCCAGACCTTAACCTATCACTGCTTGAAAAAGCTTTTTCTCATATCACTTTTGTTTCTTTTGCCAATTATGTTAAATCTGTGCTCTCTTGTTCTTGATCCTTTCACATTTGCGCACAGTTTCTGCCTATCTACACTGTCTAGACCCCTTATGATTTTGAATTCTTCTATCAAATCTCCTCTCAGCCTTCTCTTCTTTAAGGAAAGCAGTCCCAACTTCTCCAATCCATCTTTGTAACTGAAGTTCCTCATCCCTGAGCCATCCTCTTAAAAAGATTGTGAGCAACTCAGCATTGAGGAGTAGTTGCCAAAATCCACTATTTGCATTGAGCTTCATCAAGATTGAACTCTTTCCCAATTTAGTTAAGCTCTCATCCACAGAAGGCATAAGATGAACTTTGCGCTCAACTCTTTTGTTCAGCTGAGAAAGATCTACGCAAATTCTGATTGATCTGTTGGGTTTTCAGATTAATTTTGTTTCTCTCTCCAGAGATTCTTCAGACCTGCTGAGATTTTCCAGCATTTTCTGTCTGTATAATATTCAGAGATTTCTGTTCAACTATTCTTGCTATATGACCCTAACTTTACTGTCACAATAAATTCACCACGTTTGTCTGGTTATTATTAGCGATGACAGCTCTTTTGCACAGGTCACTTCCAGATCTCTGTTTGCAATTCACTCCCAATCAGTGTATAATTTCCAGTCCTTTGCCCAATATGCAGGATTTTATATTTATCAGTATAATATTGTATCTGTCATTTATTGGCCCAATCCCAAGACTTATTCTGACAGCCTTCTGCTACATCCTTTTTCTCAACTGATGTCAGCAAATTTAACAAGCTTACATTTAAAAGCCGATTTAAAACTGCCCAGATGGAATGTGATGGGCGAGTGGTTCAATAACAGTACTGCGCTGTTTTCGTGATGTTTTCACATATCATTGATCATTTAAAAGGGTACAAGGATGTCATTCAGACCAGGCAAGTAACTCAAAGTATCAGACCTAGCATTGAGTGCGCTACTGTGGCCTACAGAGAAACATTAAGCCTTCCCTGTCCCTAACTTCCCTCACTCATCAATCCCTTCATAACCCTCCCCTGACCACTGACCTTCATACCTGGGACCATTCCATTGGATCTACTGGTAACAGGGATTCCATTCCCACTCCTCTGATGGCCACCTAGTCACAGCTACCCGGTTCAAATGGCAATCCATACTGCAATAAGACAATGATGCACAGGGTTAAAATGGCAATCCATACTGCAATAAGACAATGATGCACAGGGTTCAAATGGCAATCCATACTGCAATAAGACAATGATGCACAGCGTTAAAATGGCAATCCATACTGCAATAAGACAGTGATGCACAGGGTTAAAATGGCAATCCATACTGCAATAAGACAATGATGCACAGGGTTCAAATGGCAATCCATACTGCAATAAGAAAATGATGCACAGGGTTCAAATGGCAATCCATACTGCAATAAGACAACGATGCACAGGGTTCAAATGGCAATCCATACTGCAATAAGACAATGATGCACAGGGTTCAAATGGCAATCCATACTGCAATAAGACAATGATATACACAGAGTTCAAATGGCAATCCATACTGCAATAAGACAATGATGCACAGGGTTAAAATGGCAATCCATACTGCAATAAGACAATGATGCACAGGGTTAAAATGAACTGGGCTTCAGGTCGGCACACTCATGAATGCTTCTGCGAACCCACATGGCATTCTCATCACAAGTTAAAATCAATACTTCTCTTTTTATATCTACCTAATATTTGGCTGGGTAACACTCCTGGAAAGTAAGGATCAGCCAGGGGAGCAGAGTTAACATCTGTTTGGGGATCACAGTTGGCACCTACCTTAACATCATAATTGTGGCCTGTCTTTTCATCTGAGTTGTGCTTATCTTCGGAGTCAAAGTGGCGAGCTACCTAGGATAGAAGAAGCAAAAACTAGGGCTGTATACAATCTTCCAACGTTGACTGAAATGGTTTGGAGAGCGTGTATCACCTGTCTAAACTTCAACATGTAACTCTGACAGCCTTCTCACCAGCATCACAAAGTTTTAAAATGACCCCCTTAGTGTCCATAAATATTTTCTTCAAAGCATTTCAATTGAAATCTCAGGGAAGATTTTGAGCAGCAGAGTGCTTTTTGAAAGGAGTGGAGGTCAACAGACACTATTATTCCTCTACATTGGAGAGAACAAACGTAAACTGGGCGACCGCTTTGCAGAACACCTGCGGTCTGTCCGCAAGAATGACCCAAACCTCCCTGTCGCTTGCCATTTTAACACTCCACCCTGCTCTCTTGCCCACACGTCTGTCCTTGGCTTGCTGCATTGTTCCAGTGAAGCTCAACGCAAACTGGAGGAACAACACCTCATCTTCCGAATAGGCACTTTACAGCCTTCCGGACTGAATATTGAATTCAATAACTTTAGGTCGTGAGCTCCCTCCCCTATCCCCACCCCCTTTCTGTTTCCCCTTCCTTTTTTTTCCAATAAATTATAAAGATTTTCCTTTTCTCACCTATTTCCATTATTTTTAAAAAAAACACCCCCACTAGAGCTATACCTTGAGTGCCCTACCATCCATTCTTAATTAGCACATTCGTTTAGATAATATCACCAACTTTAACTTTAACACCTATGTGTTCTTTTGTACTATTGTTGTTGACATCTTTTGATGATCTGCTTCTATCACTGCTTGTTTGTCCCTACAACCACACCCCCCCCCCCCACATCTCTCTCTCTCTATCTCTCCGCCCCCCACACACACACCTTAAACCAGCTTATATTTCAACTCTTTCTTGGACTCAAACTCAAGTTCTGTCGAAGGGTCATGAGGACTCGAAACGTCAACTCTTTTCTTCTCTGCCGATGCTGCCAGACCTGCTGAGTTTTTCCAGGTAATTCTGTTCTTGTTTTTGTTTTGGATTTCCAGCATCCGCAGTTTTTTTGTTTTTAGACACTATTCTTACTTGTCACCTGAAGCAGTTACACGCTGCTTGGAACTGAGAGGGCTCTGGAGCAATTTCATTCCTAGCCCCTTGGTCAAAAGTGGTGGAGAGGAAGTGGTTCAAAAAGGGAAGGTGAGAAGCACTGAATAAAAAATGCAATATAAAAATAGGGAATGTAGTCCTCCAGAAAACAGCAAGCTCACAGTGATTTCTTCTCCATTTAGCCCAGACATTGATGCCTCCACTTGACTACAGGGTGCACTCCCGGGTACCACAGTCTGCCAGCCAGACCCAGTAAGTAACTGAACTAATTCTCATACACAGTCACTGTTTCAACGATAAAAGAGCTGCCTACCCCAACTGGTCAGGGGTTAAATTGTTGGTGACAGGATGGAGGTCCTACGGAGGATGTTTAAAGAGTAAAGCTCCAGACTGAAGGGCAAAATCTCAAGGGTAGAAGTCTCAAGATTATATCTGATACTGTATGCAGGATCAGTGAAGACAGAAACAGATGAAATATGTTAGTGGTAACAGAGGGGGTTAATGAGGTCAATGCTGTTGAAGTTTTATTTTATTTGTTCATAAGATGTGGGCTTCGTTGGCTGAGCCAGCATTTATTGATCCCTAATTGCCCTTGAGAAGGTGGTGGTAAGCTGCCTTCTTGTACCGCTACAATCCAGGGCCAGAATTCTACGCTCCCTGGCGGGTTTTAAAGCGATGGTGAGGGGAATGTGAAAGTTGAAGGGACAGGATTACCTCTGGGTTCCCATCAGCCCAATCATAGAACCATAGAGAAGTTACCACACAGATTGAGGCCATTCAGCCTATCATGTCTGCGCCAGCTGAGAGGAAAACAATAAAAGAAAAACTAGCTGTCCATTTTAATCCCACCCACCTGGTCCGTAGCCTTGCAGGTTACAGCACTTTAGGTGCAGATCCAGGTGCATTTTAAATGAGTTGAGAGTTTCTGCCTCCACCACCAAGCCAGGCAGTGAATTCCAAACACCCACCACCCTCTGGGTGAAGAGGTTTATCCTCACATCCCTTCCAATCCTTCTAGCAATCACCTTAAATCTGTGCCCCCGGTAATTGACCCCTCAGCTAATGGAAACAGGGCATCCCTGTGCACTTTATCTTGGCCCCTAATTAGCTTGCACACCTCAAATAGGCCACCCCTCAAGCTCTTCAGTTCCAAGGAAAACAACCTCAGCCTGCCCAATCTTTTCTCATAGGTGCAATTTTCAAGCCCTGGTAACAGACTTGTAAATCTCCTCTGTGCTCTCTCAGAATCACAGAATCTTAACAGCACAGGAAGAGGCCATTCAGTCTGTCATGTCTGCACTACCTCTCCACATGGCAACCTGTGACTGTAACTCACAAATGTTGTTTACCACACTCGGTGCATTCACATTAACCTAACTGAGACTTTTATTATTTCTCCCTTATTCTGAGCCCATTTAATGACTGACATTTTAAAATTCATTCATGGAGTGTGGGCTTCACTGGCTTGGCCAGCACTTACTGCCCATCACTAGAGCTGTCTTCTTGAACCACTGCAGTCCATGTGGTGTAGGTACACCCACAGTGCTGTTAGGGAGGGAGTTCCAGGACTTTGAACCAGCAACAGTGAAGGAATGGTGAAATCTTTCCAAGTCAGGATGGTGAGTGACTTGGAGGGGAAAATTCCAGGTGATAGTGTTCCCATCTATTTGCTGCCCGTGTCCATCTAGATAGTACAGATCAGGAATTTGGAAGGTGCTGTCGAAGGAGCCTTGGTGAATTCCTGCAGTGCATCTTGTAAATGGTACACACTGCTGTTACTGTGCGTCAGTGGTAGAGGGAGTGAATGTTTCTGGATGCAGTGTCAATCAAGCGAGCTGCTTTGTCCTGGATGGTGTCCAGCTTCTTGAGCGGGAGCTGCACTCATCCAGGCAAGTGGGGAGAATTCCATCGCACTCCTGACTTGTGCCTTGTAGATGATGGACAGGCTTTGGGGAGTTAGGAGGTGATTTGGTCACCATAGGATTCCTAGCCTCTGACCAGCTCTTGTAGCCACAGTATTTATATGGCTAGTCCAGTTCAGTTTCTGGTTAATGGTTCCCCTCAGGATATTGATATTGGGGGATTCAGTGATGGTAATACCATCGAACGTAAAGGGGTGATGGTTAGATTCTCCCTTGTTGGAGATGATCATTGCCTGACACTTGAGTGGCGTGAATGGGACTTGCCACTTGTCAGCCCAAACTTGGATATTGTCCAGGTCTTGCTGCATTTGGACATGGACTGCTTCAGTGTCTGAGGTGTCACGAATAGTGCTGAACATTGTGCAAACAAAGAAAAGAACAAAGAACAAAGAAAAGTACAGCACAGGAACAGGCCCTTCGGCCCTCCAAGCCTGCACCGATCATGTTGCCCGTCAACTAAAACATTTTGCACTTCTGGGGTCCATATCCCTCTATTCCCATCCTATTCAAGTATTTGTGAAACTGCCTCTTAAACACCACTATCGTACCTGCTTCCACCACCTCCTCTAGCAGCGAATTCCAGACACTCACTACCCTCTGCATTAAAAACTTACTCCACACATCTCCTCTATAGTTTTCTCCTCTCACCTTAAATCTATGTCCCCTAGTAATTGACTCTTCCACCCTGGGAAAAAGCTTCTGACTATCTACTCTGTCCATGCCACTCATAATTTTGTAAACTTCTATCAAGTCGCCCCTCAATCTCCGTCGCTCTAGTGAGAACAATCTGAGTTTCTCCAACCTCTCCTCATAGCTAATAACCTCCAGACCAGGCAGCGTCCTGGTAAACCTCCTCTGCACCCTCTCCAATGCCTCCATATCCTTCTGGTAATGTAGCGACCAGAATTGCACACAATATTCCAAGTGTACAAACATCAGCAAACATCCCCACTTCTGAACTTATAATGGAAGGAAGGTCATTGATTAAGCAGTTGAAGGTGATTGGGCCAAGGACACTATCCTGAGGAACTCCTGCAGTGATGTCCTGGAACTGAGATGACTGACTGTTATGACCAATGCAGTTGGTAAAGTGGAGTTATTTTAAAAATTCTAGAGGGAAACTTTGTTTTACTCTCTCAAACTCAATATAAGTTTGCCCAGGGTGTTTTCTTATATTCCTAAATTTCTGCTTCAGGAACCAACTCATATGCACTCCAAAGAGCTTTTTTCACCACATCATAATTCACCAACATTTCTTCTGAAAGCGAAGCATATACCTCATGCCCCCTACCTAATAATTTAGACTGTAATAATACCGTCCAGTTCTCCTGTGGCCATTTTATCTGTTTAGCTAGCTTCTCAAATGAAGTAAAGAATGCTTCAATATCTGTTTCCTCAAACTTTGGAAGAGCTTCTACAAATTTAAACATATCCTCACTGGGTTCTATTATAGAGGTAAATCATTCCTCACCTACTGACATCTCTTTTCTAACTACCAACATTTTCAGTTGGAATCCTCCCGCTCTCTCTCTTTCTCTTTCCTCCTTCTCCATCTTCGCAATTTCTAATTCCCTTTTAAAGGCATTTCTCTGTCCTTTGATTCTAATTCAAGCTTTTTCATTTGTAACTGAAGTTTCGCTACTTCCAGCTGTGACTCACCAGTGTCAGGTTTCAATTCCAACTGTATATGCTGTGCTATACTTTTAACTATATCTGATTTCCTAGCTCCTGCAGGTAACCCCAATTGTACCTTATCCGCCAACTCTGTTAGCTGCTTTTGGTTATTTTCTCCAACCCAAGTAGTTATCGCTTCTCCTCCCAGACACGTCTTAGTAATTGCCTAAGCCATCTTGCAGTCTCACCACTCCTAAAATACCTCAACAATTCTTGAACTCAACGTGTTTCTCTTACTCATAAGTTTTACTATTCATCAATTCCTAATCAATCGAGGAATTAGAAATATAATTTATCCTGGACGAGCCCCAAATTGTTTTGACCGATGCAGTTGATAAAGCGGAGTTATTTTTAAAAATTCCAGAGGGAAAATTTAAACAACTGTCATAATTTTAAGTGTTAATTTTGAGGTACGACTCTAAACTCAGGAACCAGACCACTAGTTCTCGGTTTTGCATTAAACTAAATGAAACATTTTAATAATTTACACTTGTTAAAATATATGTACACATGGTTACAAATTACTACTGTCATAGCTTTTAACAAATTCCCAAACTAATCCCCATTAAGGCAACAGCAACCCATAGACTTAATGAAACACCAGGCAAAGCATTTTCACCATAGAAATTCAAAATGAGGTTCCTTTCACTGTGGAGCCAGTTGGATGCTTACAGCTGCCTTTTGATCTTACATTTCCTGTGCTCTGCACACCCAAAAACTACTGGAGTTATACCTACCAGCCCAGTTGAATGTTAATTATCATTGTATCAACAACCTCTTTGAACTTTACCTTTTGTGCCAATTGTATTAGTAATATAAAATAATATATATAATCTGGAGTGCAAAGGGACTTGGGAGTCCTAGTCCAGGATTCTCTTAAAGTTAACTTGCAGGTTGAGTCGGTAGTTAGGAAGGCAAATGCAATGTTGGCATTTATTTTGAAAGGACTAGAATATAAAAGCAGGGATGTGCTGCTGAGGCTTTATGAGGCTCTGGTCAGACCATATTTAGAAAATTGTGAGCAATTTTGGGCCCCGTATCTCAGGAAGGATGTGCTGGCCCTGAAGAGGGTCCAGAGGAGGTTCACGAGAATGATCCCAGGAATGAAAGGCTTAACATATGAGGAACGTTTGAGGACTCTGGGTCTATACTCGATGGAGTTTAGAAGGATGAGGGGGGGATCTGACCGAAACTTACAGAACACTGAAAGGCCTGGATAGAGTGGACGTGGGGAAGATGTTTCCATTAGTAGGAGAGACTAGGACCCAAGGGCACAGCCTCAGAGTAAATGGAAGACCTTTTAGAACAGAGATGAGGAGAAACTCCTTTAGTCAGAGAGTGGTGAATCTATGGAATCCATTGCCACGGAAGGCTGTGGAGGCCAGGTCATTAAGTGTATTTAAGACCAAGTAGATAGGTTCTTGATTGAAAAGGGGATCAAAGGTTACAGGGGGAAGGTGGGAGAATGGGGTTGAGAAACTGATCAGCCATGATTGAATGGCAGAGCAGACTCGATGGGCCGAATGGCCTAATTTCTGCTCCTATGTCTTATGGTCTTATGGTCTATAAACATATTGCTTGGTATCTGTTAGAAAGGTGTCAAGTTTTCACTCCACTTCTTGAATGCTCTATTCCAAAAATGCAAATGTACACTATCTCTCTTCCATATCAAAACTAGTACCCATCAAAGCATCCAGACTAGCTGGCTTTAATCCAATTAAGACATACCCACAAACTAAGCCTCTATTTTAAAAGGAAAATATTTTCCAAAGTATTATATACATTAATAGCTTCATGACACTGATCTCCAACAACCACAACCATCTTCCTTTGTGCTGGGTATGACTCCAGCCAGCGGAGAGCTTTTCCCCGATTCCCATTAACTCCAGTTTTGCTCGGGCTCCTTGATGCCACACTCGGTCAAATGCTGCCTTGATGTCAAGGGCAGTCATTCTCACCTCACCTCAGGAGTTCAGCTCTTGTGTCCATGTTTGAACCAAGGCTGTAATGTGGTCAGGAGCTGAGTGTCCCTAGCGGAACCCAAACTGGGCGTCAGTGAGCAGGTTATTGCTAAGCAAGTGCCACTTGATAGCTCTGTTGATGCCCCCTTCTTTACTTCACTGATGATGGAGAGTAGACTGATGGGGCAGTAATTGGCTGGCTTTTTGTGTACTGGACATACCTGGACAATTTTCCATATTGCTGGGTAGATGCTAATGTTGTAGCTGTACTGGAACAGCTTGGCTAGGGGCGCAGCAAGTTCTGGAGCACAAGTCTTCAGTACAATTGCCAGAATATTATCAGGGCCCATAGCCTTTGCACAATCCAGTGCCTTCAGCCGTTTCTTGATATCATGTGGAGTGAATCAAATTGGCTCAAGACTGGCATCTGTGATGCTGGGGACCTCCAGAGGAGGCCGAGATGGATCATCCACTTGGCACTTCTGGCTGAAGATTGCAGCAAATGCTTCAGCCTTATCTTTTGCACTGATGAACTGGGCTCCTCCATCATTGAGGATGGGGATATTTGTGGAGCCTCCTCCTCCAGTGAGTTGTTTAATTATCCACCACTATTCACAACTGGATGTGGCAGGACTGCAGAGCTTAGATCTGATCTGTTGGTTGTGGGATCGCTTAGCTCTGTCGATCACTTGCTGCTTATGCTGTTTGGTACACAAGTAGTCCTGTGTAATAGGTTCACCAGGTTGACACCTCATTTTTAGGTATGCCTGGTGCTGCTCCTGGCATGCCCTCCTGCACTCTTCATTGAACCAGGGTTGATCCCCTGGCTTGATGGTAATGGCAGAGTGGGGGATATACCGGGCTTTGATGGTACAGGTTTTTCCGAGTAACGTTCTGCTGCTGCTGATGGCCCACAGCACCTCAAGAATGTCCAGTCTTAAGTTGTTAGATCTGTTCAAAATCTATCCCATTTAGCACAGTGATAGTGCCACACAACACGATGGAGGGTATCCTCAATGTGAAGGTGGGACTTTGTCTCCACAAGGACTGTGCGGTGGTCACTCCTACCCATACTGTCATGGACAGATGCATCTGCGGCAGGCAGATTGGTGAGGATGAGGTCAAGTTTGTTTTTTCCTCTTGCTGGGTCCTTCACCACCTGCCACAGACCCAGCCTAGCAGCTTTGTCATTTAGGACTCGGCCAGCTCGGTAAGTCGTGGTGCTACTGAGTCACTCTTGGTGATGGACATTGAAGTCCCCACCCAGAGTACATTCTGCACCCTTGCCACCCTTAGTGCTTCCTCCAAGTGGTGTTCAACATGGGGGAGCACTGATTCATCAGCTGAGGGAGGGCAGTACATGGTAATCAGTAGGTTCCCTTGCCCATGTTTGTCCTGATGCCATGAAACTTCATCTGGTCTGGAGTTGATGTTGAAGACTCCCAAGGCAACTCCCACCCTACTGTATACAACTGTGCCGCCACCTCTGCTGGGTCTGTCCTGCCGGCAGGCCAGGGCATACCCAGGGATGGCGAGGGTGGTGTCTGGGACATTATCTGAAAGATCTGATTGGAAGAGGCGATGGCATAATGGTATTGTCGCTGGACCAGCAATCCAGAGAGCTATAATGTGGTGACCAGAACTGTACACAAAATTCCAGTTGTGGCCTATCCAGCATTTTATACAGTTCCATTATTACACCCCTGCATTTGTATTCAATACCTCATCCAATGAAGGAAAGCATATGTTTTCTTTAACACCTTATCCACCAGTCCTACCAACTTCAGGGACCTGTGGACATGCACAACAAGGGTTCTCACTTCCTCTACCGTTCTCAGTAGACTCCCATTTTTTATGTATTCCCTTGCTTTGTTCCCCCTCTCCAAATGCATTACCTCATGTTTCTCTGGACTGAATTCCATTTGCCACTTTTCTGCCCACTCAACCAAACCATTGATATCATTCTCGAGTCCATATCTATGCTCTTCATTATCAACTACACGGCCAACTTTTGTATCATCTATAAATTTCCCAATCATGCCACCCACATTTAAGTCCAAATCATTAATATATACAACAAACTGCAAGGGATCCAACACTGAGACCCGTGGAGCACCACTGGAAAATTTGCAAAAACGTTCATTAACCATCACCCTTTACTTTCCTGTTGCTGAGCCAATTTTGGATCCAACTTGCCACATTCCTCTGAATCCCATGGGCTTTTACATTTCTGACCAGTCTGCCTTGCTGGACCTTGTCAAATGCCTTATTAAAATCCACATACACAACATCCACTACACCTACACTCATCAATCCTCTTTGTTACTTACTCAAAATATTTGATTAAATTAGTAAGGCACAATCTTCCACTAACAAAACCATGCTGACTATCCCTGATTAATCCATTCCTTTCTAAGTGACAGTTTATCCTGTCTCTCAGAATTGATTCTAATAATTTGCCCACCACTGAAGTCAGACTGTCCAGCCTATAATTATTTGGTCTATCCCTCACACCCTTTTTAAATAATGGTACAGACCTCCAATCCTCTGGTGCCTCACCTCCCTCTACTGAGGATTGGAAAATGATCCTCAAAGCAATGACTATTTCTCCCAGACTTCCTTCAACAGCCTGGGATACAATCCATCGGGCCCTGGTGATTTATCCACCTTCAAGGATGTCAGTCCCTCCAGTACTTCCTCTCTCACTATGCTTATTGTATCTAATATTTCACACTCCTCCTCTTTAACTAGAATATCTGCTTCATCCCTCTCCTTACTAAAGGCCGAGGCAAAGTACTCATTGTGAACCCTGCCCACATCGTCAGCATCAGAGCACAAGTTACCATGTATATCTCTGATCGGCCCTAACCGTTCCTTAAATATCTTTGGGTTTTCTTTGATTTGACATGCCAATCACAGAATCACAGAGAAGAGGCCCTTCGAGTCTGCACCGACATGTGAGAAACACCTGACCTACCTACCTAATCCCATTTACCAGCACTTGGCCCATAGTCTTGAATGTTATGACATGCCAAGTGCTCATCCAGGTACTTTTTAAGTCCAAATCATTAATATATACAACAAACTGCAAGGGATCCAACACTGAGCCCCGTGGAGCACCACTGGAAAATTTGCAAAAACGTTCCCACCACCCTCCCAGGCAGCGCATTCCCGACCGTCACCACCCTCTGGGTAAAAAACTATTTCCTCACATCCCCCCTAAACCTCCTGCCCCTCACCTTGAACTTATGTCCCCTTGTGACTGACCCTTCAACTAAGGGGAACAGCTGCTCCCTATCCACCCTGTCCATGCCTCTCATAATCTTGTACACCTCGATCAGGTCGTCCCTCAGTCTTCTCTGCTCCAACAAAAACAACCCAAGTCTATCCAACCTTTCTTCATAACTTAAATGTTTCATCCCAGACAACATCCTGGTGAATCTCCTCTGCACCCCCTCCAGTGCAATCACATCCTTCCTATAATGTGGCGACCAGAACTGCACACAGTACTCCAACTGTGGCCTCACCAAGGTTCTATACAACTCCAACATGACCTCCCTACTTTTGCAACCTATGACTCGATTGATAAAGCAAGTATCCCATATGCCTTTTTCACCACCCCACTAACATGTCCCTCCGCCTTCAGAAATCCATGGACACACACACCAAGGTCCCTTTGTTCCTAATGCCGTTCATTGAATACTTCCTTGTCAAATTACTCCTTCCAAAGTGTATCACCTCACACTTTTCAGGGTTAAATTCCATCTGCCACTTATCTGCCCATTTGACCATCCCATCTATATCTTCCTGTAAACCAAGACACTCAACCTCACTGTTAACCACCCGGCCAATCTTAGTGTCATCAGCAAATTTACTAATCCTACGCCCTACATAGTCATCTATGTCGTTTATATAAATGACGAGTAATAGGAGACCCAGCACAGATCCCTGTGATATGCCATTGGACACTGGCTTCCAGTCACTAAAGTATCCTTCTGTCATTGCCCTCTGACCCCTACAACTGAGCCAATTTTGAATCCACCTTATCAAATTACCCTGTATCCCATGTACATTTGCCTTCTTTATAAGTCTCCCATGTGGGGCCTTGTCAAAGGCTTTGCTGAAATCCATATAAATTACATCAGCTACACTACCCTCATAGGCTTGGCCTAAATAGCCAAGTGGTTATGGTATTGGGTTTGTAACCCCAAGATCAAGAGTTCAAATCTCACAATGGCCAACTATGAAACAATGTAACTTCATCTGAAACAGATGGAAATGGGTTTGTACTTGAGAGAATTACAACTACTGTCATCTATACATCTGGTCACCTCCTCAAATAATTTAATCACATTTGTTAGGCATGACCTCCCTCTGACAAAGCCATGCTGACCATCCCTGATCAAACCTTGCCTCTCCAAGTGGAGATAAATTCTCTCTTTCAGAATTTTGTCCAATAATTTCCCTACCACTGACGTGAGACTCACTGCCTGTAATTCCCTGGCTTATTTCTACAACCCTTCTTAAATAGCGGAACCACATTAGCTGTTCTCCAGTCCTCTGGCACCTCCCCCGTGGCCAGAAAGGAATTAAAAATTTGGTTCAGAGCCCCTGTGATCTCCTTTCTTGCTTCACTCAGCAGTCTGGGACACAAATCATCTGGACCTGGAGATTTATCCACTTTTAAGCCTGCCAACACCTCCAATACCTCAAGAACCGCGCAGTCTCTCTCCCCAAGTTCCATACCTTCATCTCCATTCTCTTGGGTGAGGACGGATGTGAAGTATTCATTCAACACTCTACTGATGTCCTTGGCTCCACCCATAGATTATCCCCTTGGTCCCTTATGGGCCCTACTCTTTCCCTGGTTATCCTCTTCCCATTGATATATTTATAGAATATCTTGGATTTTCCCTACTTTTACCTGCCAGAGCTTTCTCATATCCCCTCTTTGCTCTCCTAATTGTTTTCTTAAGCTCCACCCTGCACTTTCTGTACTCCACTAATCCCTCTGCTGATTTGCTCCCCTTGTACCCGCTAAAAGCCTCTCTTTTCCTTCTCATTGTATCCTGAATATCTCTGGTTATCCATGGTTCTCTGGGCTTATTACTCCTTCCTATCACCCGAGAGGGACACGTTGAGCCTGTACCCTCCCCATTTCCTTTTTGAACACCCCCCACTGCTCTTCTGTACACTTCCCCACAATTAGCTGTTCCCAATAGTTTTTCATATTCCCTCTTTGCTTTCCTATTTACCTTTTTTACTTCATGCCTATACTTTCTCACTCTTCTAGACTTTGTACAATATTAAGTTTTTTGTGACTGCCAAAAGCTTCTTTTTTCTTGGCCTATATGCTTCTAGATAACCAGGGTGGGCTCTAGATTTAGCAGTACCACCCTTTTTCTTTGCGAGGACATGTCTGCACTGTGCCATAGAATCTTGCTTTTGAATGCCTCCCACTGGTCTGTCACTGATTTCCCTTCAAGTAGCTGTAACCAGTCCGCTTTCACCAAATAACCTCTTGGTTTTATAAAATTTGCCTTTCCCAAATTTAAAACGTTTACTCTAGTTCTTTATCCTTTTCTATAATTAGATGAAATCTAAGTGTATTATGGTTACTATCTCCAAAATGGTCACCAACTGCTTATTCATCCACTTGCTCAGCTTCATTTCCTAAGACTAAATCTAGAATTGCACCCCCTCTCATTGGCCTTGTTACATGCTGGCTAAACTAGTTATCTTCAATGTAGTTCAGGAATTTTGTGCTCTCTGCACCCTTCACACTGTTCATACCCCAGGGGATAGTTGAAGTCCCCAACTATTATTGCCCTATTGTTTTAGCACTCAGAAATGCGCCTACATATTTGCTCTTCTCCCTCCTTCTCGCTATTTAGGGATCTACAGTACATTCCTAGTCATGTGGCTGCCCCTTTTTATTCCTGAGCTCAACCCATATGGCCTCATTTGATGATTAATTTAGTACATCATCCCTCCTCACAGTAATTAATTAATTCTTTAACTAATAATGCTACACCCTCACCTTTTCTATTCCCCCTCCTCTATCCAGCCTGGAAACCTGATATCCAGGGATGTTGAGCTGCCATTTCTGTCCCTCTGTAAGCCAGGTTTCTGTTATAGCGAGATATCATGCTGCCATGTGTCTATCTGTGCCCTCAGCTCATTGGCTTTGTTTGCTATACTCCTTGCATTTAAATAAATAACTTTTAACATCGCTAAATTCCTGTGCTCTATGCCTTTTAACTTTTGCTTCTTTTGTCTTTCAGAGTCAGCCACTAATTTTCTGTCTCCTGCTCTCTGCTCTGAATTTGTTCCACCTGAATCTGTCCCCCTGATAATCTAGTTTAAACCCTCCCCAACAGCATCAGCAAATCTCCCTGCAATTCTACGCTGGGGCAGACAAGGCCTGGGACAAGAAGTCTGCACTCACCCCAATTGAGGACCTGAAATGGCCAACTATTCATCACTTAAGGGCCGTTTCCCACCCAGCCTCAATTTTTAGGCTGACAAGAAGATTAAATGTCTGTGGTGAAACTCCAAAAAGAACAGAGTTAGATCCCAGGCAGGTAGGTGGCGAGGTGTGGTGGGTGGGGGTGGTTGCGCCTCCATCAGAAGCCCTCTTGTAACTGGGGACACCACCACACCCTCTCCAGATCTCCCTACCCCCCAGGCCTCTCCCGCAAGATCCAGATCACACCCTTTATACACCCCACCCAGACCTTCCCTACCCTCCCCGCCCCCCTGGGACCCCTTGAACTTAGCTGGGCCTCCAGTGCCTGGACTTCAGCTCCGATGTCCTCCTGCATTTCTTCTTCTGTCCACTGCAGCATTGGCGCTGCAGGGACTGGAGAGCTGCCGGCCAATCTGAATCTCTAAGGTGGGATTTCTTCCCGAGTGAAGGGTGGAAGTCCTGCCTGCAGCCACTTAATGCTCATTCAAGCGTGAAATGGCTGCAGGGCACTCAGAGTTGGTGGGGACGTGTTCCCAGCTGATGTTTTGGATGGCGGGAAGCAAGACCCCACCATCCAAAAAATTCTGGCCTATGTGTTGTAGTAACACACAGTACTATTAGGGAGGGAGTTCCAGGATTTTGACCCAATGACAGTGAAGGAACAGTAATATAGTTCCAAGTCAGGATGCTGTGTGTCTTGGACAGGAACAGTGATGTCCCCATGCATCTGCTGCACTTGTCCTTCGAGGTGGTAGAGATGGCGAGTTTGGAAGGTGTTGTCGAAGGTGCGTTGCTGTAGTGATTTGCTGTACATGGATCTCCAAAAGACATTTGATACAGTGTCACACCACAAGCTTGTTAGCAAAGTTATAGCTCATGGAATAAAAGGGACAGTAGCAACATGGATATGAAATTGGCTGAATGACAGGAAACAGAGAATAGCGGTTAATGAATGTTTTTCGGGCTGGAGGTAGGCTTGTAGTGGAGTTCCTCAGGGATCTGTGTCGGGATCCTTGCCTTTCCTGTATTAGGTCACCACTCAGGCTTCTTTTTTTTCAAGCAAAACGAGCGCAGCCTGGCAATCCTTTCCTGGTAAATCTTCTCTGCACCCTCTCTATTGTTCCTACATCCTTTTTATAATATGGTGATCAGAATTGCATGCTCCAAGTGTGCTCTAACCAGTGTGCTCTAATACAGGTTTAGTATAACATCCCAGCTTTGTAATTGTATCCCTTTGGAAATAAAGCTTAATGCTTGGTTTGATTTTTACAACCTTGCAAACCTGTGGCATGAATCTTAGTGATTGATTTATTTGTACTCCAAGACGCCCGACCGAGACTTGCACCTTCCAAGTAATAAGTGTTCTCTCTATTCTTGCTATCAACACATACCAACTCACATTTATTTACGTTGAACTTCATTTATTTGCCCCATTCTGTAAGTTTATTAATATTCTCCTGTAATTTGTGGTAGTCCTCCTCGATACTGACCACCAACCCCCACCCTCAAATGTGGCATCATGTGCAATTTTAGAAATTGTGTTTTTAACTCCAAAGTCCAAATTGCTAATATAAATTGTGAACAGCAGTGGTCCCAACACTGTTCCTTGTGGAACACCAGTTTCGCCTTCGACCACTCTGAAATGGTCCCCGAACTCCCACTCTCTGCTTTCTGTCTTGAAGCTCACCAACAGCCCATTCTGACAGTGGTCCCCTGACTCCGTGTTTCCTTGTTCATGAATTATTATGGAGCATCTTGTAGAAGGCTTTTTGGAAATAATAATAATTGGAAATAAATTATATCTACTGCATTATTATTGTCTAATCTCTCTGCCACATGCTCAAAAAAATCAATATTGTTGATGAAACAAGATTTTCCCTTTTAAATCCATGTTGAATATTCATTATTATGGTTCTCATTTCTTGATGTTCTTCTACTCTCTCCTTTAGTAAAGATTCCATTATTTTCTCTACGACTGATGATAAGCTGACTGGTCGATAATTTTGTGAACATGTTCTGTCCCTCTTCTTAAATATAGGAATTACATTAGCTATCCACTTGTCTTCTGGCACTATACATTTTTCAAACAAATTATTAAATATGTGTGGTAATATCTCTGCGTTTCTTCCCTAGTTTCTTCTGAACTAAGTGGATGCAAACTGGCCAGACCAGGTGTTTTATCCTCTTTGAGCTTTTCTTGTTTTAAGGATTTCCCTACCCATTCCCCTCCCCTCATAAGACTTTTCCGATCCCATAGCTTTCTTTGGGAGCAACCAAAAGATAACACCCAAGCCAAGGCCTTAATAAATTCTACCTTGAAGCTGCAAGCTAGTACAAAGGCTTCTTGCTTCTTCATGCTCCCTTCCCTGTTGTCACCCACTTCCTCCTGGCTCATTCACTATTCTTTTATTGGGAAGAGGTATTGGGTGGCTTGGGGCACCATCTTATGGACCGGACTACCCAAAACATCCTCCTGTAAGATAAAGCTAGGTGAGCCTCGAGGTCAGCAGTCCTCTGCTTGAGCAACACAAACCTTTTACACTTGATAATTCTGTACTCTTCCTGGATATTTCACAGATTCATAAACCCTACCACATACAAGTCCAGCTTCTGGTATTTCCACCAACTCCAGAGCTTACAGTTCTGTGGAAAGTGAAGCACAACTTCCCATTGGCACAAAGTGTAAAAGCAGTTTGTTATTTGTAAAGGTAATCTTGCCACAGTGCAAGAGAGCAACGGGAAAGAGAATTTAATAGTATGGGGGAAAGAAATTCTCTGCTGGTCCATTCCCTACTGAACCATTAACATTTAACTTGTTCTTCTCTCTACAGATTCAGACCAGCTAACTCCAACACCTTATCAATTATACAAAATTGCCATCTGTACCCATTCTCTGTTCTGTATTAAAATCCTAGAATGGGGAAGGGTGCAGATCAGAGGCAGTTCAATGACTGCAATACTATTTAATCTGAATGAAGAGGCCAATTTCCCACTGAAAGAATCATTCACTGTAAGGGCAACAAAGACAATCAGAAGATATGCTGAATCGTTATTTCACTTCACTTCTTTGTTGTAAACTGTATGATTAATTTCAAAACACAGTGATTTGTTCAGCAGTAACTCTTGTTGTTTCACATTATTTATTATATTCCAATTTTCCTGGGGATAACAGCACTGCTAACCCTGGCTATTACACATGGGTCTAATTCTGGTGAATATGCTGACCAAATAAGCAACATACTGCAAATATTTCATTATTGTGAGACTGAAAATGTAGCCTTTGATTAAAATCTACAGATCTACTTAAATAAAACTGTGTTTGGTAAATATAAATATTCAGTACTTTTGCAGGGCAAATTGATTAATAATATTGCAAATAAGAAAAAAATTATTATTTAGTTCTGTCAGATTTCAGTATGACACTATTACTAACCCTGTCATTTTTCTTCTTGAAAATATGAAAATGTTTTGTTTAGTTTAACTCTGAAATGGGCCCTCTAACAGTTTGTTGTGAGGATTCCTGCCTCCACCCGCTCAGGCGGTGTGTTCCAGATTCCAACCACCCTCCTGGATGAAAAAAAATCCTTAAATCCCCTCCAACCCTCTTGCCCCTTACCTTAAATCAATACCCCCCTTGTAATTGACACCTCCACTAAGGGGAATAGTTTCTTCCTATCTACCTTATCTATGCCCCTTTTATTTTTGTATATCTCTATCAGGTCTCCCTCCGCCTTCTCTGCTCTAAGGAAAACAACCCTAGACTATCCAGTCTCTCTTCATAGCTGAAACACTCCAGCCTAGGTAACCTCCTGATGAATCTCCTCTGCACCCTGTCCAGCAAAATCACATCCTTCCTATAGTGTGGAGAACAGAACTGCACACAGTACTCCAGCTGTGGCCTAACTAGTGTTTTATACAGCTGCAACATAACCTCCCTGCTCTTATATTCTATGCCTTGGCTAATCAAGGCAAGTATCCCATATGCTTTCTTAACCATCTTATCTATCTGTGTTGATGCCTTCAGGGATCAATGGACATGTACACTAAGGTCCCTCTGATCCTCTGTTCTTCCTAGAGTCCTACCATTCATTGTGTATTCCCTTGCTGTGTTAGTCCTCCCAAAACGCATCAACTCACACTTCTCAGGAATAAGTTCCATTTGCCATTGCTCTGCCCATCTTACCAGCCCATCGATATCGTCCTGTAATCTAAGGCTTTTCTCCTCACTATTTATGACACCACCAATTTTCGTGTCATCTGCAAACTTACCTCCTATATTCATGTCTAAATCATTAATGTACACTACAAGCAGCAAGGGTCCCAGCACTGATCCCTGCGGTACACCACTCATCACAGGCTTCCAATCACAAAAACAACCTTGGACCATCACCCTCTGCCTCCTGTCACTAAGCCAATTTTGAATCCAATTTGCCAAATTGCCCTGGATCCCATGGGCTCTTACCTTCTTGACCATTCTCCCATGTGGGACCTTGTCAAAAGCCTTACTGAAGTCCATGTAGACTACATCAACTGCACTACTCTCACCAACACAACTGGTCACCTCCTCGAAAAACTCAATCAGATTTGTTAGATTTGATCTCCCACTGACAAAACCATGCTGACTATCCTAGATTAATCCCTGCCTCTCCCAAGTGGAGATTATTCCTGTCCCTCAGAATTTTTTCCAATAGTTTCCTTACCTTTGATGTTAGACTCACTGGCCTGTAATTACCTGGTTTATCCCTACTAACACTTCTTGAATAACGATACCACATTTACTGAGCTCCAGTCCTCTGGCATCTCTCCTGTGGCCAGAGAGGATTTGAAAATTAGTGTCAGAGCCCCTGCAATCTCCTTCCTTGCCTCCCACAGCAGCCTGGGATACATCTCATCTGGGCCTGGGGATTTCCCCACTTTTAAGTCCACTGAAACCGCTAATACCTCCTCCCTTTCAATGCTAATTGTTCAAGTAAATACAGTCACCCTCCCTGATTTCGACACCTACATTGTCCTTCTCCACAGTGAACACATATGAAAATCATTCAAAACCTCACCTACGTCCTCCAGCTCCACACACATATTGTCACTTTGGTCCCTAATGGGCCCTACTCTTTCCCTGGTTATCCTCTTGCCCTTAATATATTTATAAATTGCCTTAGGATTTTCCTTTATCTTGCCCACCAGTGTTTTTTCATGCCCTCCCCTTCGCTCTCCTAATTACTTTTTTAAGTACCCCCCTACACTTTCTATACTCCTCTCGGGCTTCTACTGTTTTCAGCTCTCTGTATCTGTCATAAGCCTCCTTTTTTCCCTTATCCAATCCTCTATATCCCTTGACATCCAGGGTTCCTTGGGCTTGTTGGTCCTACCCTTCACCTTTATGGGAACATGTTGACCCTGAACTCTCACTATTCCCTTTTTGAATGAATCCCACTGGTCTGATGTAGACTTTCCTACATGAAGCTGCTCCCAGTCCACTTTGGCCAGATCCTGTCTTATCATATTGAAATCAGCCTTCTCCCAATTCAGGGCCTTTATTTCCGATTTATCTCTGTCCTTTTCCATAACTGCCTTAAATCTTACAGAGTTATGGTCACTACCCCTGAAATGCTCCCCCACAGACACTTCTACCACTTGCCTGGCTTCATTCCCTAAGATTAGGTCCAGTATCGCCCCTTCTCTTGTCAGACTTTCTACGTGTTGGCTCAAAAAGCTCTCCTGGATGCACTTTAAGAATTCCGCCCCCTCTAAGCCTTTCACACTTAGACTATCCCAGTTAATATTGGGGAAGTTGAAATCCCCAACTATTATTACCCTACCATTTTCACACTTCTCTGAGATTTGCCTAGATATCTGCTTCTCTATCTCCAGCTGACTGTTTGGAGACCTGTAGTCCACTCCCAACAAAGTGATTGCCCCCTTGTTGTTTTTAAGTTCTACCCATATGGCCTCATTTGAGGAAGCTTCAAAGATACCATCCCTCTTTACTGCAGTAATTGACTCCTTGATTAATAGTACACTGGCACCTCCATCCGAGGGCAAAATTCTGCCCTATGTCTCTGTGATAGCAACAATATCTTATTCCCCTGTGTTAATCAACACCCTCAATTCATCTGTCTTACTTGTAAGACTCCTTGTATTAAAATAGATGCAATGCAGCCTTGCATTATTCCCTTGTGCCTTAACAGGTCTATATTTTCTCTGCCTTCCAGACTGACTTAGTTTCTCTTCTATATTTGGCTGTGCATCACCCCTTACTGTATCCCCACTCTGTGTACCATCTCCCACCAACTTGGTTTAGACATCAACCCCGACCTCCCCCAACAGCAACAGCAAGCTTACCTGTTAAATTAAATATAATATCTCCAGATTTGCAGATGACACAAAGCTGGGTGGGAGGGTGAGCTGTGAGGTGGATGCAGAGATGCTTCAATGTGATTTGGACAAGCTGAGTGAGTGGGCAAATGCATGGCAGATGCAGTATAATGTGGATAAATGTGAGGTAGCAAAAACAGGAAGGCAGATTATTATCTGAATGGCTATACGTTGAGAGAGGGGAATGTGCAACGAGACCTGGGTGTCCTCGTACACCAGTCGCTGAAGGTAAGCATGTAGGTGCAGCAGGCGGTAAAGAAGGCAAATGGTATTTTGGCCTTCATAGCCAGAGAATTCGAGTACAGGAGCAGGGATGTCTTGTTGCAATTGTACAAGGCCTTGGTGAGACCGCACCTCGAATATTGTGTGCAGTTTTGGTCTCCTTACCTGAGGAAGGATGTACTTGCTATAGAGGGAGAGCAGTGAAGGTTTACCTGACTGATTCCTGGGATGGCGGGACTGACATATGAGGAGAGACTGAGTGGATTAGGATTATATTCACTGGAGTTCAGAAGAATGAGGGAGGATCTCATAGAAACCTATAAAATTCTAACAGGACTAGACAGAGTAGATGCAGGAAAGATGTTCCTGATGGTGGCGTGTCCAGAACCAGGGGTCACAGTCTGAGGATATGGGGTAGACCATTTAGGACTGAGATGAGGAGAAATTTCTTCACCCAGAGAGTGGTGAGCCTGTGGAATTCATTACCACAGAAAGTAGTTGAGACCAAAACACTGTATGCTTTCAAAAAGGAGTTATATATCGCTCTTGGGGCAAAAGGGATCAAAGGGTATGGGGAGAAAGCAGGAGCAGGCAATTGAGCTGGATGATCAGCCATGATCGTAATGAATGGCAGAGCAGGCTTGAAGGACCAAATGACTTACTCCTGCTCCTAGTTTCTATGTTTCTATTCTTTATTTCATTTGAGAAGCTAGCTAAACAGATGAAATGGCCACAGGAAAACTGGATGTTATTATGACAGTCTAATTTGTTAGGTCGGGCACATAAGGTATATGCTCTGCTGTCATGAGAAATGTCAGTGACTTATGGTGTGGTGAAAAAGATACTTTGAGCGAATATGAGTTGGTTCCTGAAGCATAAAAGAAATTTAGGAATATGAGAAAACAGCCTG
The DNA here is from genome assembly GCF_017639515.1 of Carcharodon carcharias. Classification (NCBI taxonomy): domain Eukaryota; kingdom Metazoa; phylum Chordata; class Chondrichthyes; order Lamniformes; family Lamnidae; genus Carcharodon; species Carcharodon carcharias. Next base: position 267,899,224 of record NC_054467.1, read on the forward strand.
GGCAAACTTATATTGAGTTTGAAAGATTAAAACAAAGTAATTTTGACCAGTGGATACAGGTGTTAAAAATAGAGACAATCTATGCAGCTCTTAGGGAAGTCATTCTTTTTGAAGAATTTAAGGATTCAATTCCTTCAGTAGTGAGAACTCATGTGGAGGAACAGAGGGTTGATCCTGTAAGACAAGCAGCGCAGAGATAGCTGATGATTATGAGTTAGTTCATAGATCTAATACTTTTTTCCACCATGCTTTCAAATTGCAAAAAGATAAAAAGTGGGAAGGTGACAGGAAGGCAGGTATTTAGGGAAGAGAAGGAGTAGCTGGAAGTTCCCAGGAAGTTTTTTTCTCAGAATAAAAAAGTGCTGAAGGTAAAAATGACATTTGAAAATTGAGTTGTTTTCATTGTAATAAAGTGGGGCATACGAAGTGAGTGGCCAGAATTTTACGTTCATCGGTCGGACGGTCCCAACAGACTCGGCAGCAGGCGGGTGGCCAATTGCCGCTGGCGAAATGGGCCGCGCCGCCATTTTCTGCGGACAGGCCAATTAAGGCCCACACTGCGGCTTTGCGACTCCCATGGAGAATGGGAAAATAGTGGCGGGGGCGGGTGGCCTCAGACTGCCGGTTCCAATGGGGAGCCGACAGCCTGTTTAAAGAGGGGCCAGGCAGCCTGCTTGAAGCAGAGCACCATGGCCACTCCGAGATCAAGAAACGTTGCATGGAGGGCAGAGGAGGAGGTGGAGGAGGAGGGGGGCAGGCTGCAGGAAAGGCCAGTGCGGGGGGCCACCGTGCCCCTAGATTTTCGGTTGCATGCCTTGCTGTCCTCCTGGAAGAGGTGGGAAACCAGCGTCAGATTCTGTATCCTGAGGATGGGAGGAGGTGGGTGAGTGCCCATGATGACATCTGGCGCACTGGCGCTCAGTGCAGAAAACGATTCAATGATTTGCACTCTGGTCGGGTGAGTACCATGTCAGTCTTGGCCATTTGACCCAGAAGGCAGCTTTAGACTTTGACCCTCCCCCCACCATGTCTTGCTGTTGTTACTGCATTGGTCATCAGTCGCACGCTGGGTGGACAAATGGGTACTGACAATGGTTACAGCGGCCTATTTGAGATGTCTCCTCAGCCCCGCAACTATCCCGGCAACAATGCATCCACATCAGGTCCCCCTGCACTCTCCCCACTCCTATGCTTCATAACAAACCATGTGGCATTCATGAGGCCATCTGACTGACCAGCCTGTCTGCATGTGTATTTAATGGTTGGGGCCTGTCTTGACTCATTTCCACCTCACCAATGTTCTTCTCCTAAGGGTCTTTAAGGGTGAGCGACTTATGGGGCTGGGGGGGAAAGGGATGAAAGGTTGAAATGAATTAGCACTACCTGATGCATTGTCCTTGTTGTTAATATCAGCAACACCACCAGAGCGACCCACACGTCCGCACCGCAGACCCCCTCTACACCTGAGGGACAACATGTGCAACTTGCAGCACATCATTTCAGCCAGCCAGGCACCAGCGCAGACACACAAACCTCGGTGGGGACTTTACCGTTGGCTAGTGTCCCGGGTCACAGTGGAGAGGGCACAGCATGATTGCTGGAGGAGATGGTAGGGGCAGAGAGTGCTGATGGCTCCAGCAGCCGGAGGGCTGCAGGGGACGAGGCACATGCTGAGTCCCAACACTGATGACGTGCCTCTGGAGTTGTCCACATTGCAGCAGCTGCAGGAAAGGCGGCAGGAAGTGCGTTTGCATCTGGCAGGGTTGCATGAGGGAGTGGTTCAGTTGCTCTCTGCGACGGAGGGGTCACGTGAAGATTCTGCCCGCAGGGCAGAGCTTCAGGCTTCCTTCAATGAGAGAATGGTGACTCTCACAGAGAGGGGCTTTAACCGAATGGATCAAAATGTGATTGGGATACGCTCTGACCTGCAAGCCCTCACAGCGGTACTGGCCACAGGTGGTCTTTCCCATTGTGGGGGATGTTGTGGACACCAAGTGCTGGCACTCGGTGCCCATGCATCTGTGATGAGCAGGGAGGTCGAAATGGACCTCACGTTGGCGCGGCAGCTGCCTGTCATCGCTGCGAGTTTCTCTCAGGATGCTCCGGATGAAGGCAGCAGCTCCTCCGCCCCTCTGCCAGTCAACGTTTCTTCTGTTGAGGCTGTGACAACTGGGGAGGTGCCAGTTCAGGAACTGGCCACTCCCTCCCAGGCGGTGCCATCACAGGCTCCACGGGCCAGAGGATGCCCACCAAGGTCATCTAGGCCAATAGGACAGCAGAGTCAGCAGGCTGTCTCACGAGCCACTCCAAACGATGGGGCGGCACCAAGACATAGCACCCGGAAACGTAAGCATAAGGCACGTTAGGCACTCCCCAGGTATGTCACTGGTGATTTTGAGTCGGCCTTCAAATAGGGACCTATTTTTCTGTCAATGTGAAATAATCATGTGGGCTTTAATTTTGGACACAATAAAGACAACCTTTGTTACCATGGCTGAGAGTCTTTTCATTGTGGTTCTTTTTCTTTTTCACATAATTATCATGAGTGCTTGAGTGGAGATTGATGTTTCTGTACTAAGGCCTTATTTGCTGCTGATAAGGTGGAAGACGTAGCACCAAGTGCCACATGTGGAAGTCCTAGGCAATGCTGCTCCTGCTGATCCATGTGTGTGGTAGCTGAAGGTTCTTTGGATTAAATAGTCCCAGGTGTCCCTGCCTCCTTGGTGTAAACATGGGTCGCTGTTGTGCCCCTCATCATCATCCTGTGCTTCCTCATCCTCTGAGACAATGCTGGATTCATCATGTTCATCATTCAGGGCGTCAAGGTCTTCATCGTCAATTCCATCCCCCATTTCCAGTGCAAGATTGTGCAGGGCGCAGCAGACTACCACAATCAGAGACACGCGATCTGGGGAGTACTGGAGTGCGCCCCCGGTGCGATCAAGGCAGCAGAAGCGCATCTTAAGAAGACCGATGGCTCTCTCCACCATAGCTATAGAACCATAGAACACTACAGCACAGAAAACAGGCCATTCGGCCCTTCTAGTCTGTGCCAAAATATTATTCCGCTAGTCCCATTGAGCTGCACCCAGTCCATAACCCTCCAGACCTCTCCGATCCGTGTATCTATCTAATTTATTCTTAAAACTTAACAGTGAGCCCGCATTTACCACGTCAGATGGCAGCTCGTTCCACAATCTCACCACTCTCTGAGTGAAGTTCCCCCTAATGTTCCCCCTAAACCTTTCCCCTTTCACCCTAAAGCCATGTCCTCTCGTGTTTATTTCTCCTAATCTAAGTAGAAAGAGCCTACTCGCATTTACTCTGTCTATACCCCTCATAATTTTGTAAACTTCCATCATATATCCCCTCATTCTTCTACACTCCAAGGAATAAAGTCCTAACCTGTTTAATCTTTCTCTGTAACTCAACACCTTAAGACCCCACAACATCCTAGTAAATCCTCTCTGCACTCTCTCAATCTTACTGATATCCTTCCTGTAGTTAGGCGACCAGAACTGCACACAATACTCCAAAGTTGGCCTCACCAATGTCTTATACAACCTCACCATAACATCCCAACTCCTATACTCAATACTTTGATTTATGAAGGCCAGTATGCCAAAAGCTTTCTTTACAACCTTGTCTACCTGTGACGCCACTTTCAGGAAACTATGTATCTGAACTCCCAGATCCCCTTGTTCCTCCGCATTCCTCAGTGCCCTACCATTTACTGTGTTTGTCCTACCTTGGTTTGACCTTCCAAAATGTAACACCTCACACTTTTCTGCATTAAATTCCATCTGCCATTTTCTGGTCCATTTTTCCAGTTGCTCCAGATCCCTCTGCAAGCTTTGAAAGCCTTCCTCGCTATCCACAACGCCTCCAATCTTAGTGTCATCAGCAAATTTGCTGATCCAATTCACCACATTATCATCCAAATCATTGATATAGACAACAAACAACAATGGTCCCAGCACAGATCCCTGAGGCACACCACGAGTCACAGACCTCCAGTCTGAGAAGCAATTATCCACTACCGCTCTCTGTCTTCTCCCACACAGCCAATTTCGAATCCAGTTTACAACCTCTCCATGGATACCAAGTGTCTGAACCTTCTGAACTAACCTCCCATGTGGGACCTTGTCAAAGGCCTTACTAAAGTCCATGTAGACAACATCCACAGCCTTTCCTTCATCTACTTTCTTGGTAAACCCCTCGAAAAACTCTACAAGGTTCGTTAAACACGACCTACCACGCACAAAGCCATGCTGACTATCCTTAATCAGCCCTTGGCTGTCCAAATAATTATATATCCAATCTCTCAGAACACCTTCCAATAATTTACCTACTACTGACGTCAGGCTCACTGGCCTGTAATTACCTGGTTTACTTTTGGAACCTTTTTTAAACAACGGAACAACATGAGCTACCCTCCAATCCTCCGGCACCTCACCCGTGGCTAAGGACATTTTAAATATTTCTGCCAGGGCCCCTGCAATTTCTACACTAGTCTCCCTCAAGGTCCGAGGGAATATCATGTCAGGCCCGGGGGATTTATCTATCTTTATTCGCTGTAAGGCAGCAAGCACCTCCTCCTCTTTAATCTCTATGTGTTCCATGAAACTACTGCTTGTTTCCCTTCCTTCCTTATACACTATGCCAGTTTCCTGAGTAAATACTGATGCAAAAAAACTGTTTAAGATCTCTGCCATCTCGTGAGGCTCCACTCATATACAACCTCTCTGATCTTCAAGGGGACCAATTGTGTCCCTTAGTATCCTTTTAATCTTAATATACTTGTGGAAACCCTTCAGGTTTACCTACACATTATCTGCCAAAGCAACCTCATGTCTTCTTTTTGCCTTCCTGATTTCCTTCTTTAGTATTTTCTTACATTTTCTATACTCTACAAGTACCTCATTTGCTCCATGTTGCCTATACCTGCTATACACCTCTCTCTTCTTCTTAACCAGATCGCCAATATCCCTTGAAAACCAAGGTTCCCTATGCCTGTTAACTTTGCCTTTAATCCTGAGTGGAACATGCAAACTCTGCACACTCAAAATTTCGCCTTTGAATGCCTTCCACTTACTGAACACATCCTTGCCAGAAGACAACTTATCCCAATCCACTCATCCTAGATCCTTTCTCATTTCCACAAAATTGGCCTTTCTCCAATTTAGAATCTCAACTCGAGGACCAGACCTATCCCTATCCACAATTAGCTTAAAACTAATGACATTGTGGTCACTGGACCCAAAATGTTTGCCTACATATACTTCTCCGGGGTCGAGTTCTGGTCATAAACCAGCTGATCGCCGCCATGTTGTGGTATCGACTGGTCACTTTGACCCCTCCCCCGGACTTTGTCACAAGAATCCAGAAATTGTTAGTCGACTTCTTCTGGGACAAAAGATTGCACTGGGTCGCTGCTGAGGTTCTGAGTCTCCCGCTTAGGGAGGGTGGTCAGGCGCTAGTGTGCCTACGCACACAGGTGGCGACTTTCCGCCTTCAGACCCTGCAGCGATACCTTTACGTCGAGCCTCCTCCTAGATGGTGTGCCCTAACGACGTATTTCTTCAGTCAGGTGCACGGCCTGAATTATGACGTGCAGCTCCTGTTTATAGAGCAGAGGGGCCTCGGTGGCTCCTTGCAGGCGTTGCCCGTCTTTTACCAGGACCTGATCAAAGTCTGGAATATGGTCACCTCACGACGCAGCTCTCCCCTGTCAGGAGTAGCGGCTATCGTCAGAGAGCCGCTGCTCAGGAATCCGCCCCTCCGTCCCTTTCAGTGGTTGGCAGAGAGGAGGGCTGTGGCCGCAGGGGTGACCAGGATCGGGGACGTGCTGGGTGGCGGAGGACTGGGCTGGATGCTCCTGCAGGAGTTGGCGCGTCGAGCGTCTGTGAGTGTCCAAGTCGCAGCCGATGCCATCCAAGACCTGAGAACGGTCGTGCTCGGACCCGACGTTATTTTGGGTCTTGAGGTCGCCCAGGTGCGCGGTGGTCTTCCTGCTGAACGTTCCCCTGTTCAGACAGAATTCCACATCGGCCCCAAGCCCCGAACCCTCCCTCGGGTGCTGGTGCCCCGCAATATGAGCCGCCTCGGGGACATGCCCTCCGTGCCTTTTGGCACGGCAAAGAGGGGCTTTTTGTACGGACTGCTGCTGCACACCTTCCATTTTCTCGCCCTTGTCCGCCGCCCGGACACGCCCTGGCGTGCCTTGTTGCCTTCCGGCGGCGGAGGCCCCCGATGGGAGGCCCTCTACGGAGGCGTCCTCCTCCTTTCTATCGGGGACCTGGGTTGGAGGGTGTTTCATGCAGCAGTCCCCTATAATAGGAGAATGCATAGGTTCACGGACTCTCAGGACACATGCCCTTTTTGCGGTCTTGTGGAGTCCATGGACCATGCTTATATAGGGTGTGGTAGGCTGCACTCCCTTTTTAGTTACCTGAAAAACCTGTTATTAATGTTTTGTTTGCACTTCAGCTCCACGCTCCTGATCTATGGGCACCCGGTGCGGAAGGGGGTCGGGAAGGAGGACGACCTCCTCGTGAACCTGCTCCTGGGCCTGGCCAAGTTGGCCATTAACAGGTCCAGGCAGCGGGTGATCGACGGGGGAGTCCCGCCCGATTGTTTGTCCCTCTTCCGCGGCTATGTTTGCTGCCAGATGTCCCTGGAGAGGGACCACGCGGTGTCTGCCGGCACTCTCGAGGCCTTCCGTGCTCAGTGGGCACCGCGGGGACTGGGGTGCTTTATCGACCCCTTTAATCACATTGTGGTTTAAAGTTTGTAAGTTTCCTTTAAACTTTGCTCTTGGTTTTACAGCTGACCTAATTTAGGGGCTGTGCCTGATTTATCCCAATTTTGTTAATTTGGTTTTATTGGTTTTAACCCGAAAGAGTTACATATACTTCTGTCACCTGGCCTGTCTGGTTCCCTAATAGGAAATCAAGTATTGCATCCTCTCTCGTTGGTACCTCTATATATTGATTTAGAAAACTTTCCTGAACACATTTGACAAACTCCAAGCCATCCAGCCGTTTTACAGTATGGGAATCCCAGTCAATATGTAGAAAGTTAAAATCTCCTACTATCACAACTTTCTGTTTCTCTCTACAGATTTGCTCCTCCAATTCTCTCTGACTATTGGGCGGTCTATAATACAACCCGATTAGTGTGGTCACACCTTTTCCATTTCTCAGCTCCACCCATATGGCCTCTGTAGACGAGCCCTCTGGGCTGTCCTGCTTATGCACAGCTGTGATATTTTCCCTGACTAGTAATGTCACTCCTCCCCCTTTCATCCCTCCCCCTCTATCACATCTGAAACAACGGAACCCCGGAACATTGAGCTGCCAGTCCTGCCCCTCCTGCAACCAAGTCTCACTAATAGCAATAATGTCGTAATCCCACGTGCCAATCCACGCCCTAAGCTCATCCGCCTTTCCGACAATACTCCTTGCATTGAAATAGATGCACCTGAGAACATTTCTATCACGTACGGACCCTTGATTTCTGTCTATACAAGCATTCCTCGCTTGAGCTTTATCCTCCTCCACCTCACTATCTGCTCCAACACTCTGGTTCCCCTCCCCCTGAAAATCTAGTTTAAACGCCCTGGAGCAGCACTAGCAAACCTGCCCGCAAGGATGTTAGTCCGTCTCCAGCTCAAGTGTAAACTGTCCCGTCGGAACAGGTCCCACCTTCCCTGGAACAGAGCCCAATTGTCCAGAAACATGAAGCTCTCCTTCCTGCACCATCTCCTTAGCCACGTATTTAGCTGTATTATCCTCCTATTTCTAGCCTCACTAGCACGTGGCACGGGTAGCACTCCTGAGATCGTAACTCTGGAGATCCTGTCCTTCAACTTAGCACCTAACTCCCTAAACTCTCTTTGCAGGACCTCCTCCTCCTTCCTATCCATGTCATTGGTCCCTACATGGACCACAACATCTGGCTGCTTACCCTCCCTCCTGAGAATACTGAGAACTCGATCTGAGATATCGCGGACCCTGGCACCAGGGAGGCAACAGACCGTCCGGGATTCTCGATCTATCCCACAGAACCTCCTATCTGTCCCCCTAACTATCGAATCCCCTATCACTACTGCTCTCCTCTTTTCCCTCCCTCCTTTCTGAGCTGAGGGTCTAGCCTTGCTGCCAGAGACGTGACCACTACAACTTGTCCCTGGTAGGTCGTCCCCACCAACAGTATCCAAAACGGTATACCTATTGTTGATGGGAATGGCCACTGGGGTGCTCTGCTCTTTCTGGCTATTCCCCTTCCCTCTCCTGACATTCGCCCAGCTGCCTGCCTCCTGACTTTTAGGGGTAACTGTCTCCCTGAAACTCCTGTCTATTACTGCCTCTGCCTCCCAAATGATCCGAAGTGCATCCAGCTCCAGCTCCAGTTCCCTAACTCAGCTTCTCAGGAGCTGCAGCTGGATGCACCTTTTGCAGGTGTAGTCATCAGGGACAAATGTGCTTTCGTTGACTTCCCACATGCTACGTTCGGAGCACTCGACTGCCCCAACTGCTGCCTCCATTACCTACTCCTAACTTACTTAAAGGACTTTACCCGGCCCTACCCCACTGGGAGCAAGCTCGTCCTCAACCTCTGCTCGCCTAAGCCTCTCGAGCCAAAGCCTCAAAGCTCCACTCCTTCACTGGGCCGCTCACACGCTGGCCGTTCACACGCTGGCCGCTCCTCTTCAGCTTCCCCTCCTTTTATTTTCAATCTCCGCGCTCTTTTTCAACTGACCTGCCTTCAAGATCTGCGCTCTTTTTCAAATGTTGAGTGCAAGAGTCCTTCTCCTCGATTCCCTCCTGAGTCGTGGTGACTGCGCTGACTCCTCCCAGAATGCTTCAGTCACTTTTCACCAGCGCCCTTGTGGAGCCATGGCTCTTATTGTAGCGCTCCTCAGTCTCTGTTCTTGGATAGTGGAGAGGTGTCATGAGCCACCTTCTGAGGGGAAAGACCTTGTCGTCCAGCAGCCATCCATCCAGCCGAACCGGAGCCTGGGAGTGTCTGAGGATGTAGCGTTGTGGGAGCTGCCTGGGTACCTTACACAGACTTGAAGAATCTGCATCCTGTGATCACACACTATCTGCACGTTCATGGAGTGGAAGCCCTTCCTGTTGATGAAGGCACCGGGCTCACCTGCTGGCACCTTGATGGCCACGTGTGTACAGTCTATAGCACCCTGAACACGGGGGAAGTCAGCAATGGCCATGAAGCCTCTGGCTCGCTGTGTCTGACTTGCCTGGTCACAGCGGAAGCGGATGAAGGTGGATACCTGTCTGAACAGAGCATCTGTAACCTGCTTGACACAAGTGTGGACAGCTGATTGGGAGACACCGCAAAGATCACCCACCGAGCCCTGGAAGGAGCCAGAGACATAGAAGTGGAGGGCAACTGTGACCTTCAGAGCCACTGGCATGGGCTGTCCGCCCACACAGTTAGGGGAGATCTCAGGGCCAATCATCTGATTGATATAGTTGACTGCCTCCCTTAAGAGTCAGAGCCTCCTTCGGCACTGTACCTCAGTCATATTGAGGTAACTGCTTCTCTGCCTGTATACCCTGGCAGCAGGATAGAGGCGTCGTCTGTGGCCCCTTGCACCTTGGACAACCTCTTGGCCCTGCGCCCCTTGTACCTGCGCCTGGACACCCAAAGGTGGCTCCCCTGGAGGCTGATTGTTCAGTCCTGGCCTCCTTATTCTATCCCTCCCTCCCTCCTCAGGGGAGCTGCCTCCACTGGAGAGGTCAGAACCCACACCCAGGCTAAATGGAGGCCTCTGGAAAGCTGCAAGGCCGAAAAAGAATGCTGTCTGCAGACTGGTTACAAATTACATAAATAACTCTTGGACATCGATGAGAACTAGTAACAATCACACAGGCAAGTTTAAAACAATTTCATCAATTATAACTTCATGTAAAATATGAACAACCCCTCTGAGTCCGCATATCCCGACATTGCAAAAGTTTTGTTAAATAATCTCCTGCCCGTTGGGCCTGTGCGCCGACCCGAAGTTTGCACAGGCCCCTCCAAATCCTGGACAATTGGCAAGTGAAGAGCCTTAACGAGCCCTTCAATTAATGGCGGGCAAACTGAGTGCACCTGCCCACCGAAATATCGCGATGCTACACGCAGACGTCGGCACGCTCGCACGATGTCAGCGCACGACATTTTGCACGCTGATGTGCCGGCTATGCCACTCGCATGTCAGCCGGAAAATTCTGCCCAGTGTGTTGGAGGCTGCAGCAAAAATCTGTAGGAATTGTAGAGCTACAGAAAATCTGTGGAAGTAAAACTATTGTGGTTTCTGAGGTTCGGGCACAGGAGAAACCAGTGGTTTGTGTACAGGTGAAATAGGGAGAATCAGTGAAAGGTAAAGGAGCGGGATTGTGTTCACAATTTACCCAAGAGAATTCTGAGGAGCAGATTACAGAAATGTTTAAAGACTTTGTATGTGAAGGGAAAGTCTTTCCATGTGTACAGGGTGGAGGAGGCAAAGATGTTAAAATTTTAAGAGACACAGGGGCCAGTCAATCTTTAATGTTGTGGGATAGTGATATATGTTGTTCAAAGGGAGTGTTGCAGGAGAAGGTAACAATAAGTGGGGTTCATGGAGATAATAAATCTATTCCATTCTGGAAGGTAAATTTAAAGAGCAAATGGAAGACTGGTGAAGTTATAGTTGGAATGGTGGAAAGATTATATATTACATGGGGTTCAATTTATTCTGGGTAATGATATAGCTGGATTGCAAATGTGGGTGATGCCTAGGGTAGTTGAGCAGCCTGTAAAAGTGTTTTCAACAGAAATGCTACAGAAAGAACATCCTGGATTGTTTCCTGATTAAGTTATAACAAGATCAAATGCCCATAGGCTAGAACAAAATAAATAAGCTAAGCAGGCACCTAAGAAGGTGTTGAAATCCAATTATCTGGCCCTGTGTTTGATTATATTGTTCAGGAGGAAGGAATGCAGGTCAGTTCAGTTGAAGAGTTTAACTCACAAGGTTAGTGGAGTTACAAAAAAATGATTTGCGATTAAAACAGTTATATCAGAAATCTTATTCAGAAACAGAAGCAAAATGTATTCTAGTATGTTATTATCCTCAAGAGAATATTTTGATGAGAAAATGGCGATCGGATTATGTCTCAGCAAATGAAAGCTAGAGGGAGGTGCATCGGATTGTTATCCCAGTTGGGTATAGAAATGAGATTCTAAGGATTGCTCATGAAATTCCAATGGGGGGACATTTAGGAATTAGGAAAATACAGGAAATGATACAGAGGTTTTTTTTGGCCAGGATTGCATAGGAATGTAATCAAATTCTGTACAACCTGTTATATATGTCACATAACAGGAAAATCACAAGCAGTGATTAAGCAGGTGCCTTTAATCCCAATACCAGCATTTGAAGAACCTTTTACCAGGGTCATGATTGATTGTGTAGAACCCCTCCCTAAGACTAAAAGTGGAAATCAGTATTTATTAACAATAATGGATGTGTCTACTAGGTTTCCTGAAGCGATACCTTTAAGAAATATTACAACTAAGAAGATTGTTGAGGAGTTAATTAAATTTCTTACAAGATATGATTTACCTAAGGAAATACAATCAGATCAGGGGTCAAATTTCATGTCACAGCTGTTTAAGGAAGTAACGAACAGTTTGGGGATTAACCACTTTAAGTCAGCATCTGTTTAAGCAACTGGTTAAGTTATCATCTGGAGTCACAAGGAGCTTTAGAAAGATGCCATCAAACTTTAAAAACTATGATAAGAGCACACACTCATGGTTATGCACAGGATTGGGATACAAGAATTCCATTTTTATTATTTGCTATTGGAGACGCTCCTAATGCATTGACTGGTTTTAGCTCTTTTGAACTAGTTTATGGTAACAAGGTAAGGGGACCACTGAAATTGAGTCAGGAGAAATTAGTGAGTCAAAGTTCAGAAACTAATCTCCTGGATTACGTATTAAATTTCAGGGAAAAATTGAACAGAGCATGTGAATTGGCTAGGGAACATTTAAAGATATCACAGCAAGTGATGTAAGTGAAAGCAGATAAGAAGGCGAAGATTCGTAGTTTTGGTTCTGGAGAGAAAGTACCACTTCTGTTACCAGTACTAGGTGATTTCTTAAATGCAAGATTTAGTGGGCCTTACAGGATTGAAAAGAAATTGCGTGAAGTAAATTATTTAATAAACACTCCAGATAGAAGAAAGAAGCAGAAGGTGTGTCATATAAAACAAAAACAGAAACAGAAATACCTGGAAAAACTCAGCAGGTGTGGCAGCAACGGCGGAGAAGAGTACAGTTGACGTTTCGAGTCCTCATGACCCTTCAACAGATAATAATAATTATAAATATGCTTAAAAAGTACTTTGACAAGGAAGAGGAACAAAAAGAGATGTTAGTGATGGTAGATGATAAGAAAGAGGTAGAAGTGCAGGACTCTGTTATTGATTTTCCTCTAATCAAGTTGGATAACAAAGGGGTGTTTGAAAATTTAAATGCAATATTGAGTTACCTTCCAAGCAAGTGTCAAAGTGATTTGGAAAAGCTATTACAGTCACACAAACCCTATTTGTGGAAATAAATTGGGAAAGACACATTTAGCTTTCCATGATGTATGTATAGAAATATTATCATCAATAAAATGACCTTATAGACATTATAGATTAAATCTGGTAAAGTTATCACAATTACCAAAAGAAATTGATTTCAAGCTTCAAAATGATATCATTGAGTCTAGTTGCAGTAACTGGAGTTCGCCTATTGTACTGGTACCAAAACCAGATAGAACACAAAGACTGTGTGTGGACTATCGAGAGGTGAATGTGGTGACAAAAGCAGATTCATATCCCATATCACGGTTGGAGGGTTGCATTGAGAAAGTGGGACAATCAAAATTTATCACAAAGATTGACTTGCTAAAAGGATATTGGCAGGTACAATTGTTGGAGAGAGCAAAGGAGATATCAGCTTTCATAATGCCAAGTGGTCTATATCAGTTTAAAGTGATGCCATTTGGTATGAAGAATGCACCTGTGACATTTCAAAGACTGACAAAGTAATTGTGGGTCTAAGCAATTGTGCGGTGTTTATTGATGATCTAATTGTTTTCAATCAGACGTGGGAGGAGCATTTACAGCATCTGGAAAATTATTTACTCAGCTACAAGAAGCTAATTTGGTGATGAACTTGGCTAAAAGTGAACTTGCAAAAGCGCAAGTTTCGTATCTAGGCCATACCATTAGACATGGTAAGCTGGCTCCGAAAGATGTGAAAGTCAAGACTATTGTGGATTTCCCAGGGCCTACAACAAAATGAGAAGTTTTGAGATTTACGGGCATGAGTGGGTTTAACCAGCTAAAATTTGGTACAAATTTCTGAGTGGTTGCTTAACTGACTGAACTAATAAAAAAGAATAAGAAGCTTCAATGGACACTGGAGTGTCAGAAGTCATAGACAGTTTGAAAACTGTATTAACTATGACACCAGTGTTGGCAGTGCCCAATTATGCCAAACAATTCAAGTTAGCCATTGATGCAAGTGATATAGGCATTGGAGCTGTACTGTAACAAGATGACACTGGAATTGAAAAACCGATAGGGCATTTTTCATGGAAACTGAATGTACAACAGAGAAGATATTCAATGATCGAAAAAGAGACTTTGAGTTTGGTGTTAGCATTGCAGCATTTTGAAATTTATGTTGCAAACAATTCATCAGAAATAATTGTTTATACAGAACATAATCCTTTGAAGTTTTTGGACAAATTTTGAGACAAAAGTGCAAGGTTTTTCAGGTGGAGCCTATTATTAAAATGGTTTAACCTATGTATTATACATATTGCTGGAAGAGAAAATCTGTTCGCAGATGCGTCATCAAGAGTTTGAAGTTTAAAGGAAAATGGAACATTTAAAAAAAAAACCTGGACACTGAACTGGAGTGATTTCTGTTGATCAATGAGGTTCTTTTCACTTTGGTTTCTGTGGAGCCAGTTGGAGGTGAATTCGTAAGGTGAAAATGCTTTGCCTGGTGTTTGTTAAATCTATGGGTTGCTGTTGCATTAATGGAAATTGATTTGGGAATTTGTTAAAATTTATGATAGTAGTAATTTGTAACCATGTGTACATATATTTTAACCTGGGTAAATTATTAAAATGTTTAATTTAGTTTAATATAAAACCTCTCGAGAATGGTGGTCTGATTCCTGAATTTCGAGTCGCATCTCAAACATAACACTTAAAATTATAAGTTATGACAGTTGTTTAAAGTTTCCCTCTGGGATTTTTAAATAACTCTGCTTCACCAACTGCATCGGTCATAACATCTATTCATGCCACCAAACATGCCCGATGCTGGCGGCCACGGTAAATCCCGATGACTTACTGTGTATGCCGATCTTATTACAGTGAAAACATTTAAGTTTTCTTGCATTTCTTCCATTCTCAACACCTTCCTCTCTAGTCTGAGGTGAAATCTCCTTAAATTCCCCAGCTGTTCCTTCTATTCTGAAGGAAGTGAATCTTTAAATTCTTCCAAAAGAATTACTTCTCTAAGGGTTTTATAGGATCCTTCTTTTTTTAATGCCCTTACCACTGATCAAAATTACTTTGTCTGACTGTTTCAAATTCAATATCAGTCTGTCCAGGCTGTTTTCTCACATTTCAAAATTTCTCTGGAACCTACTCATAAGCACTCAAAATAGCCTCTTCACTGCATCATATTCCCTCATCTGACTTGGACTTAGCAGATTCCTTGCCTCCAACAGTTCTCTGAATGCCGGCAACCTTGGACGTCCCTGCCTCGGCCTGATGTGGAACAGATTGTGTGCTGTATTCACCAGGTTGTGATCCAGAGGCTGCTCTACATCTTAGGTTCCACTGAGCTACAGTGGCGGAGGGCATGGGTGAGTGCTGTGATGGGTCTTCAACAGTGATGCCCTTAGGGTCCTCATTCGAGGTGCTTTTGGTGGTGGGGTGAGGGTCAAGGTTGCCTGAGGCTGATGTGGAAGATGTGCCTGGGAGACAAAGTGGAGGCTATTTGTGCTTGGTAGCTATGTTGAACACAGAATAGTGGATACAGAGTAGAGTTGAGAGAGGGATGATGTGCTGCCAACCTTAACGTCACCACAGAAATGATCCATATCCCCTCCGGCTATCTCCAACAAGTGACTCTGGAATGGTGTGCGGTTCTTGATGTCCAGCACTTCACCACTGGTCT
Source organism: Carcharodon carcharias (assembly GCF_017639515.1). Classification (NCBI taxonomy): domain Eukaryota; kingdom Metazoa; phylum Chordata; class Chondrichthyes; order Lamniformes; family Lamnidae; genus Carcharodon; species Carcharodon carcharias. Next base: position 267,914,476 of record NC_054467.1, read on the forward strand.
GGGACCTCTCCCATTTATTGTGCGTGATCTTGTCCTGCATTAGATGGGTGGAGACAGTATGAGCAAGGTGCATGCCAGGTTAAATGAGAAGGATGCCAGGCATCCATGTGTGTTGAGTGGAGCCATGGACATGATGAGAAGACTATCTCCAAAGGAAATAAGTCATGAAGAGTGACATCAAAAGGCAGCGTGAGAGAGTGGCGGAGATATCACAGAATCACAGTGCAGAAGAGGCCCTTCGGCCCATCAAGCCTGCATCGACATGTGAGAAACACCTGACCTACCTACCTAATCCCATTTACCAGCACTTGGCCCATAGCCTTGAATGTTATGACGTGCCAAGCGCTCATCCAGGTACTTTTTAAAGGATGTGAGGCAACCCACCTCCACCACCCTCCCAGGCAGCGCATTCCAGACCCTCACCACCCTCTGGGTGAAAAGGTTTTTCCTCACATCCCCCCTAAACCTCCCTAACTTATGTCCCCTTGTGACTGACCCTTCAACTAAGGGGAACAGCTGCTCCCTATCCTCCCTGTCCATGCCCTCATAATCTTGTACACCTCGATTAGATCGCCTGTCAGGCTTCTCTGCTCTAAAGAAAACAACCCAAGTCTATCCAACCTCTCTTCATAACTTAACTGTTACATCCTAGGTAACAAACCTGTGAATCTCCTCTGCACCCCCTCCAGTGCAATCACATCATTCCTATAATGTGGTGACCAGAACTGCACACAGTACTCCAGCTGTGGCCTCACTAAGGTTCTATACAACTCCAACATGTCCTGCCTATTTTTGTAATCTATGCCTCGATTGATAAAGGCAAGTGTCCCATATGCCTTTTTCACCACCCCAACTAACATGCCCCTCCGCCTTCAGAGATCTATGGACACACACGCCAAGGTCCCTTTGTACCTCAGAACCTCTTAGTGTCATGCCGTTCATTGAATACTTCCTTGTCAAATTACTCCTTCCAAAGTGTATCACCTCACACTTTTCAGGGTTAAATTCCATCTGCCACTTATCTGCCCATTTGACCATCCCGTCTATATCTTCCTGTAGCCCAAGACACTCAACCTCACTGTTAACCACCCGGCCAATCTTAGTGTCATCCACAAACTTACCAATCCTACCTCCCACAGAGCCATCTACGTCGTTTATATAAATGACAAATAATAGGGGACTGAGCACACACTGGCTTCCAGTCACTAAAGCGTCCTTCTGTCATCACTCTCTACAACTAAGCCAATTTTGAATCCACCTTATCAAATTACCCTGTATCCCATGTGCATTTGCCTTCTTTATAAGTCTCCCATGTGGGACCTTGTCAAAGGCTTTGCTGAAATCCATATAAACTACATCAACTGCACTACCCTCATCTACTCACCTGGTCACCTCCTCAAATAATTCAATCAAATTTGTTAGGCATGACCTCCCTCTGACAAAGCCATGCTGACTATCCCTGATCAAACCTTGCCTCTCCAAGTGGAGATAGATTCTCTCCTTCAGAATTTTATCCAATAATTTCCCTATCACTGATGTGAGAGTCAATGGCCTGTAGATCCCTGGCTTATCTCTACAAGCGTTCTTAAATAGTGGAACCACATTAGCTGATCTTCAGTCCTCTGGCACCTCACCCGTGGTCAAAGAGGAATTGAAAATTTGGGTCAGAGGCGCTGCGATCTCCTCCCTCGCCTCCCTCTGCAGTCCGGGACACATATCATCTGGGCCTGGAGATTTGTCCACTTTTAAACCTGCCAACACCTCCAATACCTTGTCACACCATATATCAATTAGCTCAAGAACCTCGCGGTCTCTCTCCCCGAGTTCCATACCTTCATCCTCATTCTCTTGGGTGAAGATGGATGTGAAGTATTCATTCAACACTCTAGCAATGTCCTCTGGCTCCACCCATAGATTTCCCCCTTGGTCCTTTATGGGCCCTACTCTTTCCCAGGTTATCCTCTTCCCATTGATATACTTGTAGAATATCTCGGGATTTTCCCTACTTTTACCAGCCAGAGCTTTCGCATATCCCCTCTTCGCTCTCCTAATTGCTTTCTTAAGCTCCACCCTGCACTCTCTGTACTCCACTAGTGCCTCTGCTGATTTGTTCCCTTGTACCTGCTAAAAGCCTCTCTTTTCCTTCTCATCATAATCTGAATATCTCTGGTCATCCATGGTTCTCTGGGATTGTCACTCCTTCCTATCATCCTAGAGGGAACATGTGGAGCCTGTGCCCTCCCCATTTCACTTTTGAACACCCCCCACTGCTCCTCTGTAGATTTCCCCACAAGCAACTGTTCCCAGTCGATCTTGGCCAGATCTTGCCTTAGAACCATAGAACCATGGAACACTACAGCACAGAAAACAGGCCATTTGGCCCTTCTAGTCTGTGCCAAAATATTCTGCTAATCCCATTGACCTGCACCCAGTCCATAACCCTCCAGACCTCTCCCATCCACGTATCTATCCTATTTATTCTTAAAACTTAAAAGTGAGCCCGCATTTACCACGTCAGATGGCAGCTCGTTCCACACTCTCACCACTCTCTGAGTGAAGAAGTTCCCCTTAATGTTCCCCCTAAACCTTTCCCCTTTCACCCTAAAGCCATGTCCTCTCATGTTTATCTCTCCTAATCTAAGTGGAAAGAGCCTACTCGCATTTACTCTGTCTATACCCCTCATAATTTTGTAAACTTCTATCAAATCTCCCCTCATCCTTCTACACTCCAAGGAATAAAGTCCTAACCTGTTTAATCTTTCCCTGTAACTCAACTCCTTAAGACCCGGCAACATCCTAGTAAATCTTCTCTGCACTCTCTCAATCTTACTGATATCCTTCCTGTAGTTAGGCGACCAGAACTGCACACAATACTCCAAAGTTGGCCTCATCATAACATCCCAACTCCTATACTCAATACTTTGATTTCTGAAGGCCAGTATGCCAAAAGCTTTCTTTACAACCTTGTCTACCTACGCTGCCGCTTTCAGGAAATTATGTATCTGATCTCCCAGATCCCCTTGTTCCTCCGCATTCCTCAGTGCCCTACCATTTACTGTGTTTGTCCTACCTTGGTTTGTCCTTCCAAAATGCAACACTTCACACTTTTCTGCATTAAATTCCATCTGCCATTTTCTGGTCCATTTTTCCAGTTGCTCCAGATCCCTCTGCAAGCTTTGAAAGCCTTCCTCGCTATCCACAACGCCTCCAATTTCAGTGTCATCAGCAAACTTGCTGATCCAATTTACCACATTATCATCCAAATCATTTACATAGACAACAAACAACAATGGACCCAGCACAGATCCCTGAGGCACACCACGAGTCACAGACCTCCAGTCTGAGGAGCAATCATCCACTACCACTCTCTGTCTTCTCCCACACAGCCAATTTCGAATCCAGTTTACAACCTCTCCATGGATACCAAGTGTCTGAACCTTCTGAACTAACCTCCCATGTGGGACCTTGTCAAAGGCCTTACTAAAGTCCATGTAGACAACATCCACAGCCTTTCCTTCATCTACTTTCTTGGTAAACTCCTCGACAAACTCTACAAGCTTTTTTAAACACGACCTACCACGCACAAAGCCATGCTGACTATCCTTAATCAGCCCTTGGCTGTCCAAATAATTGTATATCCGATCTCTCAGAACACCTTCCAATAATTTACCTACTACTGACGTCAGTCTCACTGGCCTATAATTACCTGGTTTACTTTTGGAGCCTATTTTAAACAACAGAACACCATGAGCTACCCTCCAATCCTCCGGCACCTCACCCGTGGCTAAGGACATTTTAAATATTTCTGCCAGGGCCCCTGCAATTTCTACACTAGTCTCTCTCAAGGTCCGAGGGAATATCATGTCAGGCCCGGGGGATTTATCTACCTTTATTCGCTGTAAGGCAGCAAGCGTCTCCACCTCTTTAATCTTTATATATTACATGAAACTACTGCTTGTTTCCCTTCCTTCCTTATACACCTTATTTTACTAAAATCCACTCTCCCCCAATCCAAAACATACTTTTGCAACTTGTCGATTTCTTTGTCCGTAACAAACTTAAACTGTACCATGTTGTGGTCACTATCACTAAAATGCTCCCCCACCACTACCTCAGCCACCTGTCCGGCTTCATTCCCCAGAATTAGGTCCAGCACTGCACCGTCCCTTGTTGGACCCTCTACATATTGACCTAAAACGTTCTCCTGTACACATTTCAAGAAATTCATTCCACCCAATCCCTTAACATTATGTCTATCCCAATTGGGAAAGTTGAAATCACCTAATATAATTACCCTATTGTTATTGTTTTTACCAACCTCCGCAAATTGTGCACATATGTGCACCTCAATTTTCCACTGACTATCTGGGGGCTTATAATAAACACCTAGCAATGTGGCTGCACCTTTTTTATTCCTAAACTCTACCCACAAAGCTTCATTCGATGCCCCCTCCAAGATATCATCTCTCCTGACTGCAGTAACTGACTCCTTAATTAATAATGCAACACCTCATCCTCTTTTACCCCCTCCCCTGTCTCGCCTGAAGATTCTATATCCCGGAATGTTGAGCTGCCAACCATGTCTCAGTGATGGCTACTATATCACAATTCCATGTGTCAATCCTCACCCTTAACTCATCCTTTATACCTGTAATACTCCTGGCATTAAATTAGAAGCCATCCAGCCTTGCCTTGCTCCCTTGAAGCTTAATGCAGCTGTACTCCCTATGACTTGGTTGTTTTACTGTATGATGGTGTGTCCCTATTCTGCTAATATTCTGTGTCCTCTCCCCCTGCTGAATTAGTTTAAACTCCTCCCAACACTAGCAAACCAGCACTAGCAAACCTGCCCGCAAGGATATTAGTCCCTCTCTGGTTCAGATGTAGACCGTCCTGCTTGTGCAGATTGCACCTTCCCCAGAAACAGTCCCAGTGATCCAGGAATCTAAAACCCTCCCTCCTGCACCAACTCTTAAGCCACGTATTCATCTGCGTCATTCTCCTCTTTCTGAGCTCTCTAGCACGTGGCACTGGGAGTAATCCAGAGATTACAACTCGAGAGGTCTTGCTTTTTAGTCTATTGCCTAACTCCCTGAATTCTTGATGCAAGACCTCATCCCTCAGAACCAGCACACGTGTGGGGAAGCTGCAAAAAGTCACATCATCACAAAGGTGAGAGCTAATTGGTGAGCAGTGGGTAAGTGTTTGTCTCCAGTTTTTTAATCCAGTTTTTCTCCAGTTTAAAATAGATTAAGCTAAGGAAAGGTAAGAATTCTAGTTTTTAACTTAAGTACATAAATAATTCAACTTTTCTTTACTGCACTTAACTTAAAATAAGGGTTTTTTTTCAACTAGAGGAATGGCAGGGGAGCTCAGTCCCTTGTTATGTACCACCTGCAACATGTGGGAAATCCTAGACGTTCCTTGCACTCTGACCGACCACATGTGTGGGAAGTGCCATCGGCTGCAGCTACTTGAGCTCCGAGTTTCAGAGCTTGAGAGGCTGCTGGAGGCACTGAGGTGCATCCGCGAGAGTGTTTCATGGATAGCACGTTTTTAGACATGGTCACCCCACAGTTTACGGAAGTGCAGACAGAGAGGGAATTGGTGACCATCAGCCAGAAGAAAGGTGTCAGGCAGATAGTCAGGAAATCCCCAGGGTGCATCTCATCTAGAGGTATCGGTGGGGGAACCCTTGATGTTGAGGGATATACAGGGGTGGATGAAGAGAAAAAGGGACGCCTATGGCAGATACCAAGGCCTCAAAACATTGGAAGCCCTAGAGGAGTATAGAATGTGTAGGGGGGAACTTAAAAAGGAAATTAGGAGAGCAAAAAGGGGGCTTGGAAAAACATTGGCAGGTAAAATAAAGTAAAATCCAAAGTTATTTTACAAGAACATTAAGAGTAAGAGGATAACTAGGGAAAGAGTAGAGCCCATTCAGGACCATAGTGCTAACTTGTGTGTGGAGCCGAAAGACATAGGTAGGGTTCAAAATGAATACTTTGTGTTGGTATTCACAAGTGAGAGGGACGATGTGGGTATGGAAATCAGGCAGAAGGACTGTGATATAATTTGAAGAAATTAGCATAGAAAGGGAGGAGGTTCTAAGTGGTCTGGCAGGTTTACAAATAGATAAATCTCCAGGCCCAGATGAAATGTATGCCAGGCTTTTGAGTGAGGCAAGGGAGGAGATAGCAGGGGCGCTGGCAATAATTTTCAAAACTTCTCTGGCCACAGGAGAGGTGCCAGAGGACTGGGAGACAGCCAAAGTGGTACCGTTATTCAAGGAGGGAGGAAGGGATAAACCAGGGAATTGCAGGCCAATCAGTCTAACCTCAGTGGTGGGGAAATTATTGGAAGAAATACTGAGCGACAGAATTAATCTACACTTGGAGAGGCAGGGATTAATCAAGGAGAGTCAGTACGGTTTTGTTAAGGGGAGGTCATGTCTGATCAAATTGCCAAGACCCACTCTCTGAAGATTTAAGAAGTCGAATAGCAAGGAAAAAATGCAAAGAGCACCTCTTCCTGATGCACCGAATTCCCACTGTGCACCAAATTGCCAATACCTACACTCACTCTGGCTGTATCTAACTCACAATGAGGTCTCTCCCGTTTGTGTGCAAGCCCACTGTAGTGTGATTCTAAATAGTCCCTTTCTCACACAGTCAGCTGAGTCAGCTACCTTACCAACCTTTTAACTAGACTCCTGAATTTACAAAAATTAAAGAGAAATTAAAGAGAAATACTTACCAGTTCAATTCCCACTGTGCACCATATTGCCAAAAACTGACTGGCCGTATCTCACTCAGGATGAGCGCTCTCCCCTGTTCATGTGCAAGCACTGCAGTACCGCTCGCAAATCGGTATTCCATTTTGGAGGCTGATGAGGGCGCTGGTTCTTCCAGGGAGTGCGGACAGATCCAAGCTTCTAGCACCACAAGCAGCTAGACTGTACAGAGGTGAGGAAGGGAGGAAGACCAATAGTAATTGGGGATTCTATAGTCAGGGGAACAGATAGGCGCAACTGTGGCCGTCAATGTGCCTCCAGGATGGTCCGTTGCCTCCCTGGTGCCAGTCACTGAATGGCTGCAGGGCATCCTGAAGGGGGAGAGTGATAAGGCAGAGGTCATGGTACATGTTGGTCCCAATGACATAGGTAGAAAGAGGGATGAGGTTTTGCATCAAGAATTCAGGGAGTTAGGCAGTAGACTAAAAAGCAAGACCTCTCGGGTTGTAATCTCTGGATTACTCCCAGTGCCATGTGCTAGCAAGCTCAGAAATAGGAGAATGGTGCAGATGAACACATAGCTTAAGAGTTGGTGCAGGAGGGAGGGTTTTAGATTCCTGGATCACTGGGACCGTTTCTGGGGAAGGTGGGACCTGTACAAGCAGGATGGTCTACATCTGAACCAGAGAGGGACTAACATCCTTGTGGGCAGGTTTGCTAGTGCTGTTGGGAGGAGTTTAAACTAATTCAGCAGGGGGAGGGGACACAGAATCTTAGCAGAATAGGGACACATCATAATACAGTAAAACAATCAAGTCAGAGGGAGTACAGCTGCATTAAGCTTCAAGGGAGCAAGGCAAGGCTGGATGGCCTCTACTTTAATGCCAGGAGTATTACAGGTAAAAAGGATGAGTTAAGCGATGATTGAATGACGGAGCAGACTTGATGGGCCGAATGGCCTAATTTCTGCTCCTATGTCCTATGGTCTTATGGTCTTAAGGGTGAGGATTGACATGTGGAATTGTGATATAGTAGCCATCACTGAGATGTGGTTGAGGGAGAGACAGGATTGGCAGCTCAACATTTTGGGATATAGAATCTTCAGGCGAGACTGGAGAGGGGGTAAAAGAGGAGGGGGCATTGCATTATTAATTAAGGAGTCAGTTACTGCAGTCAGGAGAGATATCTTGGAGGGGGCATCAAATGAAGCTTTTTGGGTAGAGCTTAGGAATAAAAAAGGTGCAGCCACATTTATTATAAACCCCCAGATAGTCAGTGGGAAATTGAGGAGCAAATATGTGCACAATTTGTGGAGCTGTGTAAAAACAATAGCAATAGGGCAATTATATTAGGTGATTTCAACTTTCCCAACATTAATTGGGATAGACATAGTGTTAAGGGCTTGGATAGAGTGGATTTCTTGAAATGTGTATAGAACCTTTTAGGTCAATATGTAGAGGGTCCAACAAGGGACGGCGCAGTGCTGGACCTAATTCTGGGGAATGAAGCCGGACAGGTGGCTGAGGTAGTGGTGGGGGAGCATTTTAGCGATAGCGACCATGACATGGTACAGTTTAAGCTTGTTATGGACAAAGAAATCAACAAGTTGCAAAAATATGTTTTGGATTGGGGGAGAGTGGATTTTAGTAAAATAAGGCAAGATCTGTCCAAGGTAGACTGGGAACAGCTACTTGTGGGGAAATCTACAGAGGAACAGTGGGGGCGTTCAGAAAGGAAATGGGGAAGATACAGGCTCAACATGTTCCCTCTAGGGTGATAGGAAGGAGTAACAAGCCCAGAGAACCATGGATAACCAGAGATATTCAGGTTATGATGAGAAGGAAAAGAGGCTTTTAGCAGGTACAAGGGAACAAATCAGCAGAGGCATTAGTGGAGTACAGAAAGTGCAGGATGGAGCTTAAGAAAGCAATTAGGAGAGCAAAGAGGGGATATGAGAAAGCTCTGGCTGGTAAAAGTAGGGAAAATCCCAAGATATTCTCTACGTATATCAATGGGAAGAAGATAACCAGGGAAAGAGTAGGGCCCATAAAGGACCAAGGAGGATATCTATGGCTGGAGCCGGAGGACATCGCTAGAGTGTTGAATGAATACTTCACATCCATCTTCACCCAAGAGAATGAGGATGAAGGTATGGAACTTGGGGAGAGAGACTGCGAGGTTCTTGAGCAAATTGATATAGGGAGTGACAAGGTATTGGAGGTGTTGGCAGGTTTAAAAGTGGACAAATCTCCAGGTCTGGATGGTTTGTGTCTCAGACTGCTGAGGGAGGCAAGGGAGGAGATCACAGGAGCTCTAACCCAAATGTTTAATTCCTCTCTGGCCACGGGGGAGATGCCAGAGGACTGGAGAACAGGTAATGTGGTTCCGCTATTTAAGAAGGGTTGTAGAGATTAGCCAGGGAACTACAGGCCAGTGAGTCTCGCATCAGTGGTAGGGAAACTATTGGAGAAAATTCTGAAGGAGAGAATACATCTCCACTTGGAGATGCAAGGTTTGATTAGGGATAGTCAGCATGGCTTTGTCAGAGGGAAGACATGCCTAACAAATTTGATTGAATTTTTTTAGGAGATGACCAGGTGTGTTGATGAGGGTAGTGTAGCTGATGTCGTTTATATGGATTTCAGTAATGCCTTTGACAAGGTCCCACATGGGAGACTTATAAAGAAGGCACATGCACATGGGATTCAGAATAATTTGATAAGGTGGATTCAAAATTGGCTTAGTTGTAGGAGACAGAGGGTGATGACAGAAGGATGTTTTAGTGACTGGAAGCCAGTGTCCAGTGGCGTACCACAGGGATCTGTGCTGGGTCCCCTGTTATTTGTCATTAATATAAACAAAATAGATGACTATGTGGAGGGTAGGATTAGTAAGTTTGCGGATGACACAAAGATTGGCCGGGTGGTTAATCGTGAGGTTGAGTGTCTTGGGCTACAGGAAGATATAGACAGAATGGTCAAATGGGCAGTTAAGTGGCAGATGGAATTTAACCCTCAAAAGTGTGAGGTGATACACTTTGGAAGGGGTAGTTTGAGAAAGAAGTATGCAATGAACAGCATGGCACTAGGAAGTTCTGAGGAACAAAGGGACCTTGGCATTTGTGTCCATAGATCTCTGTAGACAGAAGGCATGTTAGTGGGGTGGTGAAAAAGGCATATGGGACACTTGCCTTTATCGATCGAGGCATAGATTACAAAAGTAGGGAGGTCATGTTGGAGTTGTATAGAACCTTGGTGAGGCCACAGCTGGAGTACTGTGTGCAGTTCTGGTCGCCACATTATAGGAAGGATGTGGTCGCACTGGAGGGGTGCAGAGGAGATTCACCAGGATGTTGCCTGGGATGATACATTTAAGTTATGAAGAGAGGTTGGATAGACTTGGGTTGTTTTTGTTGGAGCAGAGGGGTGACCTGATCAAGGTGTACAAGATTATGAGGGGCATGGGCATGTTGGATAGGGAGCAGCTGTTCCCCTTAGTTGAAGGGTCAGTCACAAGGGGACATAAGATCATGGTATGGGGCAGGAGGTTTAGGGGGGATGTGAGGAAAAACCTTTTTACCCAGAGGGTGGTGACGGTCTGGAATGAGCTGCCTGGGAGGCTGGTGGAGGCGGGTTGCCTCACATCCTTTAAAAAGTACCTGGATGAGCACTTGGCACATCAGAACATTCAAGGCTATGGGCCAAGTGCTGGTAAATGGGATTAGGTAGGTAGGTCAGGTGTTTCTCACGTGTTGGTGCAGACTCGATGGGCCGAAAGGCCTCTTTTGCACTGTGTAGTTCTGTGACTCTGTGAATGAAGGAGGGTTGATCAGTTAGTTTGCATATGATGCGAAAATTGATGGGGTGGTAAATAGCGAGGCGGACAGCCTTAGATTACATGAGGATTTAGACGGGCTGGTTGGGTGGGCTAATCGGTGTCAAAATAGAATTTAATCTGGATAAGTGTGAGGTGATGCACTTGGGCAGGACAAACAAGGCAAGGGAATACACGATGAATGGTAGGACCCTGGGAAGTACCAAGGATCATAGGGGTTTTGGTGTGCATGTCCGCCGGCCCCTTAAGCTAGCGGGACAGGTAAATAAGGTGGTTAAGAAGGCATGTGGGATACTTGCATTTATTAGTCGAGGCATAGAATACAAGAGCAGGGAGGTTATGCTGGAACTGTACAAAATGCTGGATAGGCCACAGCTAGGATATTGCGTGCAGTTCTGGAATCAGAATTATAGGAAGGATGTGATTGCACTAGAGAGAATTCAGAGGAGATTTACCAGGATGTTGCCTGGGCTGGAGAGTTTTAATTATGAGGAGAGATTGGGTAGACTGGGGTTATTTTCTCTGGAACAGAGGAGATGGAGTGGGGGATATGATTGAGGTGTATAAAATTATGAGGGGCATAGATAGGGCAGACAGGAAGGAACTTTTCCCCTTGGTGGAGGGATCAATAACCAGGGGGCATAGATTTATGGTAAGGGGTGGGAGGTTTAGAGGGGATGTGAGGAAGAATTTTTTCACCCAGAGGGTGATGGGAATCTGGAACTCACTGCCTGAAAGGGTGGTAAAGGCAGAAAGTCTAATAATATTTAAGAAGTATTTGGATGTGCACTTGCGATGCTATGGCATACAAGGTTATGGGCCTAGTGCTGGAAAATGGGATTAGAATAGTTAGGTACTTGTTTGATTGGTGCAGGCTCAATGGGCCGAAGGGCCTTTTTCTGCACTGTAGACTTCTATGACTCTAAGATGGAGATATGAGGGCATGTATGAGAGAGTGAGTGATGATGTCCCTCGAGCTGACAGTGAGTGAGATGCCAGTGAATGTGCAATGGTCTTGTGAGTGTGTGAGTTTAGAGTGATGAGATGTTTGACTTACTCAGCGGCACAGATGAGATCATTGACCTATTTTCTGCACTGAATGGCTGACCTCCTGTGCACTGTATTGGCATTGACCTCCTGTGCACTGTATTGGCACTGACCACCTCTGCCACCACCTCCCAAGCCAGAATGGTGAGACTTGGTGGGCCTTCTGCATCCAGAACCGCAGTCGAGGACAGCGTGGCAGGCTTTCACAGGGTCCAAAAGGCATACCAGGGATGCGTCACTGAATCAGAGGGCTGCACTCTTCTTGGCTTTTGGAGCTATGTCTTCATGGTACAATCCTGCCCTTGCAGCATTGAGAACAGTGTGCACGGCTACAGTTTAAATATGGTGCGCGGAGTGAGGAAGTGGTGAGTTAACGGTGATGCAGGAAAATTGGAGACTGCCTATCAGCGATCCAGCATGTTTTCAATGAAGGCATAATTTGAGCTGGGAAGGAGACAATGTGGCGTGAAAATCCGTCATTGCATCTGGTGGGTATAGTGTCATTTCTCACGCCTGCTACCACACTTAGTGCAAATCTACGATGATTCCGCCCATAGTTAATTTTTTCTTGTTTCATGAATGTTTTATTCTTTGTGTTAAAAATACACTAGCAGGCTCTTGTGAATCTGTTCAGTAACTGCCCTCCACAGTTTCTAAAATAAATAAAAGTTAGGATCTATCAAGCCAAGATTCACTCTGGGATCTGACTTTTCCAGTGTTAACATCAGCTGGGATCATAACAAAGTAGGGGCTTGTCCGGGATTGTAAGAAGGTGGGGTGTCTTGTGGAATCGAAAAGCATTGCATTTCAGTGGGACCTGTGAATCTTTAAACACACGAATATATGGAGGTACTGGCCATAGGAACAGGATTTGCTGCGAAGTATATTACACTTGTCGAAACTCAAGAATGGCTTTTTTTCTAGTAGAAGATGTAACAGTAGATCATTTGAAATCCTTGACTAAGGCTAAACTGAGAGAGTTAGCAGATAAATTGAATGTAGGAAAAAAAGCAGGGTTTATAAGATACGATTAAAGTAATTACCCAGCGTTTAGGATTAAAAGAGGTGGAACCTGAAGTTAGTATCCCACAGCCAGAGTTAGCAAAAATTCAGTTAAGAACGAAATAAATCCAGGTAGAAAGAGATAGAGAAAAACAGAAGATTGAATTTGAAAAAAAGGAACTGAAAAGAAATGAATTGGAAGAAAGTGAGAGAGAAAGAGAAATGAGTAAAACTTGAATAAGGAAGAAAGGAGAAAGAAAAAGGCAAAGAAAGAGAAAAAGGCACGGGAATGCAGAATCTTGAGCTTGAGTTTCAAAGTGAGAAAGAAAGGAAAAAAGATATAGTAGTTCAGAATGTGATTTTGATCCCTCTGCGGATTTTGATTGAACTAAAAATTTGTGTTTAGTGCCTAAGTTTACAGAGGATGGCTTTGAGAAAGATATCTCCCTTCATTTAAAAAGATAGCTGTGAAGTTAAGTGCCCAAAAGTGTCCTGATAGGTACAGCTATGCATGTGTACCCTAATCTGTTAGAAGAGCAATCTGCAGACTATGAGTGGTTAAAAGGGCAATAATCAATGAGCTTGTCCCTGAAGCTTATCAATTAAAGTTTAGGACCATAAGCAAAAAGCCTAATCAGACACATGGAGAATTTGCAAGAGAGAAGGAAATGCTGTGGGGTCAGTGATTTCAATCACTGAAATTAGAAAAAAAAAACTTTTGAGGGAAATCAGTGATTATTGAAGAATTCTGAAATATTATTACAGTAATCATTAAGACTTATTTTGATGAGCGTCAAGTATCAAGGATCTGAAAAGCGGCAGTTTTGGCTGATACCTATGATATCTCACACAGACAGTTAGGTGTGGGGAAAGGGTCATATAGGAATCAACAGGGAAACTGGAAGAATTGGGAGCATGGTGATGGAAAAGATAATAGTTCTAGAGGACAAATAGAAGGATGTTAAAATGATAAAGGAGATAGGCTAGAACCTAAAACTGATGTAAAGAAAATGTTATGCTTCCATTGTAATAAAACTGGACACACTAAAGCTAATTGCTGGAGATTAAATGGGAGAACCTGTTGCAGTAGTAGGAATACATAAGGAATCCTGAGAAAAGGTTGTAGCAGAACAGGAAGTGGGTATTAAAACCATAGCAGTGGTACAGGTAAAAAATGTTCCCTCAGAGCCTACTAGGAAGGGGAATACGGTTCAGGTTAGTCAAGAGAATTCCTCTTTGACTACTGCTAAAGAGAGCCAGGCTACTGGGTGTTCTAGATGTTCGATCTCAAAGGGAGAAGTGTTTCCTTACTCCTCCAACTAAATAAGGAAATGAATTAAAATTTTTAGATATACTAAGGCAGTTCAGTCATTGATCATGACTGATGATGCAATATGTGTTCCAGGTAGGTTTATGAAGGGAAAAGTACTAATAGGAGATAATCATGAAGTTTAAAAACCCATTCCTTTGTGTAAAGTCAATTTACTGAGTAGCTTAGTAAACGGAATTGTGACAGTGGCAATTGTTGCTCTTCCACCTATTGAAACGGTAGATTTTATTCTGGGCACTGGTGGGTGGTATAGTGTTTCCACATTCTGAGATGGAGTGTCACAAGTTTTCCTGCAAAAAAAAAAGATTTGAGGTTACTATCATAATCATATTAAATGGTGGAGCAGGCATATGGGGCCTAATGGCCTACTCCTGCTCCTTGTTCATATGAATAAAAGTTCCTTGCTAAAAGTTCCTTGTTGAGCAAAGAACTGACCCAAGTAACTTTACTGATGTATCAACCTCAGTAATGGACAGAACAGAAGCAACTGAAGTGTCTGGAGAACTGGAAATTAAGAATTATCAACAGAAAGGACTGAAACTGTAAAATGATCTGGAAGGGTCAATGTCCAGAGACACTGATTTACAAGTGCTTGCCAGCGTTGACACACAAGATACAGCAGCTGGAATACTGGCAAGTGGACAATTTGCAAAAGACCATTTAAAACATGCAGAGAAGTGGAATGATATGCTTTGTGAATTATGTAAAATAGTTGAAGTATTAGAATGAGCCATAAAATTCCAGAGGTAGGAAGTGATTGATGTTGGTCGAAAAGAATTAAATAACGCCCATTTGAAATGGGAATGGGAGAAACTACTAGATCGTAAAATGTTCAAAGATCAAACCAAGCTGGAGTACGAAACACTTTTGTGTGAACATAAAAGATATCTCAATAACATCTTTGAAAGAGCTAAATGAGGTTTTGATCAGAGGAGAAATGGGTTCTTAGCTCATAAAGACGCCACTTTGACGTTATTATCTTGACATGAGTTTACCACGTTTGAGTTTGGAAAATGAGCTTGATGATGGACTTCATACCTACAGCGAATGAAAATGACGAGTGGGCTGGGGGCTTAAATGAAACCTTCTTTGCCGAATTAAAGACTGGGAATAAGAAAAAAAAATAAACGCATTGAGTTATGATAATTCTATGATGCATAAATCCTGCTGGTCTTACTTGTTACACGTAGTGACTTTTAATTTGGTTAAACCTTTGTAATTGTACAATATGACGTGTAGTTGTGAAACGAGACAAAATGTTTATTTGCGTAATGTAATAAGCTATTTGTTAGAAGTTTCTGATGTTAAATTCTTGCAAAGAAGGTGTAAAGGCCATTTCAAATAAACCTTCACCGTAGTGAAGCTTTCTTTCTATTGAGCTGAAAAAGACTCACTTTGAGTTGAAATCAGAGATCTGAGGCGTCGAATGATGGTTCCAGTGGGTGGTGGTGTTTCTGCGTGTGGACCGGCCGGCCGGCTGTAGGAAGGTGGCACACGCGCAGGTCATTTCCTTTCATTCCCGGTGTTTCTGCGCGTGGACCGGCCGGAGGAGGAAGCTGGCTGGGGGTGTTCCTGTGCTCCGGCTGGGAACTCACTCCCCCCCCGCGCTGACCGACAGCACCTTCCAGACCCACCAGCACTAACACCATCGGGGAGGACAGGGGCAGCAGATAGGTGGGAACACCACCCCCTGGAAGTTCCCCTCCAAGTCACTCACCATCCTGACTTGGAAATATATCACCGTTCCTTCACTGTCGCTGGATCAAAATCCTGGAACTCCCTCCCTAACAGCACTGTGGGTGTACCTACACCACATGGACTGCAGCGGCTCAAGGATGGGCAATAAATGCTGACCCAGCCAGTGAAGCCCACACAGGTTATAACGGGACAAAACAAAAACAGAATTACCTGGAAAAACTCAGCAGGTCTGGCAGCATCGGCAGAGAAGAAAAGAGTTGACGTTTCGAGTCCTCATGACCCTTCGACAGAACTTGAGTTCGAGTCCAAGGAAGAGTTGAAATATAAGCTGGTTTAAGGTGTGTGTGTGGGGGGGCGGAGAGATAGAGAGACAGAGAGGTGGGGGGGGGGTGTGGTTGTAGGGACAAACAAGCAGTGATAGAAGCAGATCATCAAAAGATGTCAACGACAATAGTACAATAGAACACATAGGTGTTAAAGTTAAAGTTGGTGATATTATCTAAACTAATGTGCTAACTAAGAATGGATGGTAGGGCACTCAAGGTATAGCTCTAGTGGGGTTTTTTTTTATTATATACTGGAAATAGGTGGGAAAAGGAAAATCTTTATAATTTATTGGACAAAAAAAGGGAAGGGGGAAACAGAAAGGGGTTGGGGATGGGGGAGGGAGCTCACGACCTAAAGTTGTTGAACTCAATATTCAGTCCGGAAGGCTGTAAAGTCCCTAGTCGGAAGATGAGGTATTGTTCCTCCAGTTTGCGTTGGGCTTCACTGGAACAATGCAGCAAGCCAAGGACAGACATGTGGGCAAGAGAGCAGGGTGGAGTGTTAAAATGGCAAGTGACAGGGAGGTTTGGGTCATTCTTGCGGACAGACCGCAGGTGTTCTGCAAAGCGGTCGCCCAGTTTACGTTTGGTCTCTCCAATGTAGAGGAGACCACATTGGGAGCAACGAATGCAGTAGACTAAGTTGGGGGAAATGCAAGTGAAATGCTGCTTCACTTGAAAGGAGTGTTTGGGTCCTTGGACGGTGAGGAGAGAGGAAGTGAAGGGGCAGGTGTTGCATCTTTTGCGTGGGCATGGAGTGGTGCCATAGGAAGGGGTTGAGGAGTAGGGGGTGATGGAGGAGTGGACCAGGGTGTCCCGGAGGGAGTGATCCCTACGGAATGCTGATAAGGGGGGTGAAGGGAAGATGTGTTTGGTGGTGGCATCATGCTGGAGTTGGCGGAAATGGCGGAGGATGATCCTTTGAATGCGGAGGCTGGTGGGGTGATAAGTGAGGACAAGGGGGACCCTATCATGTTTCTGGGAGGGAGGAGAAGGCGTGAGGGCGGATGCGCGGGAGATGGGCCGGACACGGTTGAGGGCCCTGTCAACGACCGTGGGTGGAAAACCTCAGTTAAGGAAGAAGGAGGATATGTCAGAGGAACTGCTTTTGAATGTAGCATCATCGGAACAGATGCGACGGAGGCGAAGGAACTGAGAGAATGGGATGGAGTCCTTACAGGAAGTGGGCTGTGAGGAGCTGTAGTCGAGATAGCTGTGGGAGTCGGTGGGTTTGTAATGGATATTGGTGGACAGTCTATCACCAGAGATTGAGACAGAGAGGTCATGGAAGGGAAGGGAAGTGTCAGAGATGGACCACGTGAAAATGATGGAGGGGTGGAGATTGGAAGCAAAATTAATAAATTTTTCCAAGTCCCGACGAGAGCATGAAGCGGCACCGAAGTAATCATCGATGTACCGGAGAAAGAGTTGTGGAAGGGGGCCGGAGTAGGACTGCAACAAGGAATGTTCCACATACCCCATAAAGAGACAGGCATAGCTGGGGCCCATGCGGGTACCCATAGCCACACCTTTTATTTGGAGGAAGTGAGAGGAGTTGAAGGAGAAATTGTTCAGCGTGAGAACAAGTTCAGCCAGACGGAGGAGAGTAGTGGTGGATGGGGATTGTTCGGGCCTCTGTTCGAGGAAGAAGCTAAGGGCCCTCAGACCATCCTGGTGGGGGATGGAGGTGTAGAGGGATTGGACGTCCATGGTGAAGAGGAAGCGGTTGGGGCCAGGGTACTGGAAATTGTTGATGTGACGTAAGGTGTCAGAGGAATCACGGATGTAGGTGGGAAGGGACTGGACAAGGGGAGAGAGAAGGGAGTCAAGATAACGAGAAATGAGTTCTGTGGGGCAGGAGCAAGCTGAGACGATCGGTCTACCGGGGCAGTTCTGTTTGTGGATTCTGGGTAGGAGATGGAAGCGGGCCGTCCGAGGTTGGGCGACTATCAGGTTGGAAGCTGTGGGAGGGAGATCCCCAGAGGAGATGAGGTCAGTGACAGTCCTGGAAACAATGGCTTGATGTTCAGTGGTGGGGTCCTGGTTCAGGGAGAGGTAGGAGGAAGTTGACGCTCAGCCTCCGCGAGGTAGAGGTCAGTGCGCCAGACAACAACAGCACCACCCTTGTCAGTGGGTTTGATGACAATGTCAGGGTTGGACCTGAGAGAATGGAGTGCAGTAAGTTCAGAGAGAGACAGGTTAGAATGGATGAGAGGAGCAGAGAAATTGAGACGACTAATGTCGCGGCGACAGTTCTCAATGAAAAGATCGAGAGAAGGTAAGAATCCAGAGGGAGGGGTCCAGGTGGAAGGAGAATATTGGAGATGGGTAAAAGGATCCGTTGAACTGGGAGAGGACTCCTGCCCAAAGAAGTGAGCCCGGAGACGAAGACGGCGGAAGAAGAGTTCAGTATCATGCCGAGCCCGAAATTCATTGAGGTGAGGGCGTAAGGGTATGAAACTAAGTCCTTTGCTGAGCACTGAACGTTCAGCATCGGAGAGGGGAAGGTCAGGGGGTATAGTGAATACACGGCTGGGGTTGGGATTGGAAGAAAGGGTGGGGACGGAGGGACAGGCAGGGGTGGAGGGACCTAGATGGGTGTTGGTGTCGATGAGTTGTTGGAGCTTGCGTTCCTTAGCACTTGAGAGAAAGAGAAAAAGTTTCTTGTTGAGGCGTCGGATGAGCCGAAGGATAAAATGAAACTGGGGGCACGCGCAGCTTTGAAAAAGGGTATGGCGGTGCTGCTGGAGGGAGAGGGCGAGTGTGTTCATATGGCGGTGCATGGCACTGAGTGTGGATTTCAGAATGTGACGGGAACAGCAGTCCGAGAAATGTTTTATGTCCCGGAGATACTTGTAATCCTGGGAGGGTTCGAAACATGAGGGGTGGAATTTCAGTTGAAATCCACGTGGGGTAAGTCGGAGACGGAGACAGTCACTGAGAAAGGAGATATGGCTGTATCTCCTGTATTTTAGTAAACACCTTGTCAAACACTAGGAGGGAAATGGAAAGCAATGAAGGTGAGCAAGACAACGGAGAGATACGGAAATCTTGTCACAGAGAGGAACAGAACTTCTTCAAGGAGGTAGGCATTTCTTCCTTAACCGAGGTTTTCCACCCACGGTCGTTGACAGGGCCCTCAACCATGTCTGGCCCATCTCCCGCGCATCCGCCCTCACTCCTTCTCCTCCCTCCCAGAAACATGATAGGGTCCCCCTTGTCCTCACTTATCACCCCACCAGCCTCCACATTCAAAGGATCATCCTCTGCCATTTCCGCCAACTCCAGCATGATGCCACCACCAAACACATCTTCCCTTCAGCCCCCTTATCGGCATTCCGTAGGGATCGCTCCCTCCGGGACACCCTGGTCCACTCCTCCATCACCCCCTACTCCTCAACCCCCTCCTATGGCACAACCCCATGCCCACGCAAAAGATGCAACACCTGCCCCTTCACTTCCTCTCTCCTCACCGTCCAAGGGACCCAAACACTCCTTTCAAGTGAAGCAGCATTTCACTTGCATTTCCCCCAACTTAGTCTACTGCATTCGTTGCTCCCAATGTGGTCTCCTCTACATTGGAGAGACCAAACGTAAACTGGGCGACCGCTTTGCAGAACACCTGCGGTCTGTCCGCAAGAATGACCCAAACCTCCCTGTCGCTTGCCATTTCAACACTCCACCCTGCTCTCTTGCCCACATGTCTGTCCTTGGCTTGCTGCATTGTTCCAGTGAAGCCCAACGCAAACTGGAGGAACAACACCTCATCTTCCGACTAGGGACTTTACAGCCTTCCGGACTGAATATTGAATTCAACAACTTTAGGTCGTGAGCTCCCTCCCCCATCCCCACCCCCTTTCTGTTTCCCCCTTCCTCTTTTTTTCTTTTCCCAATAAATTATAAAGATTTTCCTTTTCCCACCTATTTCCATTATAAAAAAACCCCCACTAGAGCTATACCTTGAGTGCCCTACCATCCATTCTTAATTAGCACATTCGTTTAGATAATATCACCAACTTTAACTTTAACACCTATGTGTTCTATTGTACTATTGTCGTTGACATCTTTTGATGATCTGCTTCTATCACTGCTTGTTTGTCCCTACAACCACACCCCCCCCCTCCACCTCTCTGTCTCTCTATCTCTCCGCCCCCCACACACACACCTTAAACCAGCTTATATTTCAGCTCTTTCCTGGACTCGAACTCAAGTTCTGTCGAAGGGTCATGAGGACTCGAAACGTCAACTCTTTTCTTCTCCACCGATGCTGCCAGACCTGCTGAGTTTTTCCAGGTAATTCTGTCTTGGTTTTTGTTTTGGATTTCCAGCATCCGCAGTTTTATTGTTTTTATAACGGGACAATCTGGATGTTGTCAAATTTCGGTTCAGTCTTTAAGGCGGAGAAACCCGTTTCCTTTTTAATCTTCTCCACATGACGATCTCGCGCTGCACTTTCCCGCTCTCTCTCACGGCCTAGCGCACGCGCTTTGCGCCAGGCTGGGGCCGTGCGGCGCGGCTGCGCAGCGGGCTGGCCCTGTGGTGCTGCCGAGCGGCGGACGGCCTGGCCGTGCGCTGCGGCCGCGAGACGGGAGGGCTGGCCGCGTGGCGCGGCTGCGCGGCGAGCTGTTGGGCCATGCGGTGCGGCTGCGCGGTGGGAGGCCTGAACGTGTGTGCAGCGGCTGCGCGGCAGGTGGGCTGGCCGTGTGGTGCGGCTGCGCGGCGGGAGGGCTGGAGGAGTGGTGCGGCTGCGCGGCGGGTGGCCTGGACGTGTGCTGCGGCTGCGCGGCGGGTGGGCTGGACGTGTGCTGCGGCTGCGCGTCGGGTGGGCTGCACGTGTGGTGCGGCTACATGTCTTTTGAATTGCGCTGACGGTTAGAGCTGTTGTCTCTTGGTTGCCTCTCGCGCAGTCATGGCCGCCCCCGCCGTCCTGCTCGTTTTCACCGTTTGCGGCCGACACTTCAATTCAGTGCAAGCTGCCGGAGTCGAGCCTCAGCTTCACGTCCTGGAAACAAGCCGTTCAACGGATATGTCCGACTTCCACCTCCCGACAGCAGGTGAACAGAAGGGGCTTCGATCCCAATTCACCGTTCCTGCTGCTCCGGAAAGCGGGGATCCCGCCCCCTCCATCCAGTAACTCCCCCCCTCCATCCAGTTACCCCCTCCATCCAGTAACTCACCCCCTCAATCCAGTAACTCCCCCCCTCCATCCAGTTACCCCCTCAATCCAGTAACTCACCCCCTCAATCCAGTAACTCACCCCCTCAATCCAGTAACTCCCCCCCTCCATCCAGTAACTCACCCCCTCAATCCAGTAACTCACCCCCTCATCCAGTAACTCACCCCCTCAATCCAGTTACCCCCTCAATCCAGTAACTCACCCCCTCCATCCAGTAACTCCCCCCCTCCATCCAGTTACCCCCTCAATCCAGTAACTCACCCCCTCAATCCAGTAACTCACCCCCTCAATCCAGTAACTCCCCCCTCAATCCAGTAACTCACCCCCTCAATCCAGTAACTCCCCCCCTCCATCCAGTAACTCCCCCCCTCCATCCAGTTACCCCCTCAATCCAGTAACTCACCCCCTCAATCCAGTAACTCACCCCCTCAATCCAGTAACTCCCCCCCTCCATCCAGTAACTCACCCCCTCAATCCAGTAACTCACCCCCTCATCCAGTAACTCACCCCCTCAATCCAGTAACTCCCCCCTCAATCCACAAACTCAGCCCCTCCATCCACAAACTCACCCCCTCCATCCACAAACTCACCCCCTCAATCCAGTAACTCAGCCCCTCAATCCACAAACTCACCCACTCAATCCACAAAATAACCCCCTCCATCCACAAACTCACCCCCTCAATCCAGTAACTCACCCCCTCAATCCAGTAACTCACCCCCTCAATCCACAAACTCACCCCCTCAATCCAGTAACTCACCCCCTCAATCCAGTAACTCACCCCCTCAATCCAGTAACTCACCCCCTCAATCCAGTAACTCACCCCCTCAATCCACAAACTCACCCCCTCCATCCACAAACTCACCCCCTCCATCCACAAACTCACCCCCTCCATCCACAAACTCACCCCCTCAATCCAGTAACTCAGCCCCTCAATCCACAAACTCACCCACTCAATCCAGTAACTCACCCCCTCAATCCACAAACTCACCCCCTCAATCCAGTAACTCACCCCCTCAATCCAGTAACTCACCCCCTCAATCCAGTAACTCACCCCCTCAATCCAGTAACTCAGCCCCTCCATCCAGTAACTCACCCCCTCAATCCAGTAACTCACCCCCTCAATCCAGTAACTCACCCCCTCAATCCACAAACTCACCCCCTCAATCCAGTAACTCACCCCCTCAATCCAGTAACTCAGCCCCTCAATCCAGTAACTCACCCCCTCAATCCACAACTCACCCCCTCAATCCACAAATTCACCCTCTCAATCCACAAACTCACATCCTCAATCTAGTAACACACCCATCCATCCTGTAACTCAGCCCCTCCATCCAGAAACTCACCTCCTCAATCCAGTAACTCAACCCCTCCATCCAATAACTCACTCCCTCCATCCACAAACTCACACACTCCATCCAGTAACTCACCCCCTCAATCCACAAACTCACCCCCTCAATCCACAAACTCACCCCCTCAATCCAGTAACTCAGCCCCTCCATCCACAAACTCACCCCCTCAATCCACAAACTCACCCCCTCAATCCACAAACTCACCCCCTCCATCCAGTAACTCACCCCTCCATCCAGTAACTCACCCCCTCAATCCACAAACTCACCCCTCAATCCAGTAACTCACCCCTCCATCCAGTAACTCACCCCCTCAATCCACAAACTCACCCCCTCAATCCAGTAACTCAGCCCCTCCATCCACAAACTCACCCCCTCCATCCAGTAACTCACCCCCTCAATCCACAAACTCACGCCCTCAATCCACAAACTCAACCCCTCCCATCCACAAACTCACCCCCTCAATCCAGTAACTCACCCCCTCAATCCACAAACTCACCCCCTCAATCCAGTAACTCAGCCCCTCAATCCACAAACTCATCCCCTCAATCCACAAACTCACACCCTCAATCCAGTAACTCACCCCCTCAATCCACAAACTCACCCCCTCAATCCAGTAACACCCCCTCAATCCACAAAATAACCCCCTCAATCCAGTAACTCACCCCCTCAATCCAGTAACTCACCCCTCAATCCAGTAACTCACCCCCTCAATCCACAAACTCACCCCCTCAATCCAGTAACTCACCCCCTCAATCCAGTAACTCACCCCCTCAATCCAGTAACTCACCCCCTCAATCCACAAACTCACCCCCTCCATCCACAAACTCACCCCCTCCATCCACAAACTCACCCCCTCCATCCACAAACTCACCCCCTCAATCCAGTAACTCAGCCCCTCAATCCACAAACTCACCCACTCAATCCAGTAACTCACCCCCTCAATCCACAAACTCACCCCCTCAATCCAGTAACTCAGCCCCTCCATCCACAAACTCACCCCCTCAATCCACAAACTCACCCCCTCAATCCACAAACTCACCCCCTCCATCCAGTAACTCACCCCTCCATCCAGTAACTCACCCCCTCAATCCACAAACTCACCCCCTCAATCCAGTAACTCACCCCTCCATCCAGTAACTCACCCCCTCAATCCACAAACTCACCCCCTCAATCCAGTAACTCAGCCCCTCCATCCACAAACTCACCCCCTCCATCCAGTAACTCACCCCCTCAATCCACAAACTCACGCCCTCAATCCACAAACTCAACCCCTCCATCCACAAACTCACCCCCTCAATCCAGTAACTCACCCCCTCAATCCACAAACTCACCCCCTCAATCCAGTAACTCAGCCCCTCAATCCACAAACTCATCCCCTCAATCCACAAACTCACACCCTCAATCCAGTAACTCACCCCCTCAATCCACAAACTCACCCCCTCAATCCAGTAACACCCCCTCAATCCACAAAATAACCCCCTCAATCCAGTAACTCACCCCCTCAATCCAGTAACTCACCCCCTCAATCCAGTAACTCACCCCCTCAATCCACAAACTCACCCCCTCAATCCAGTAACTCACCCCCTCAATCCAGTAACTCACCCCCTCAATCCAGTAACTCACCCCCTCCATCCACAAACTCACCCCCTCCATCCACAAACTCACCCCCTCCATCCACAAACTCACCCCCTCAATCCAGTAACTCAGCCCCTCAATCCACAAACTCACCCACTCAATCCAGTAACTCACCCCCTCAATCCACAAACTCACCCCCTCAATCCAGTAACTCACCCCCTCAATCCAGTAACTCACCCCCTCAATCCAGTAACTCACCCCCTCAATCCAGTAACTCAGCCCCTCCATCCAGTAACTCACCCCCTCAATCCAGTAACTCACCCCCTCAATCCAGTAACTCACCCCCTCAATCCACAAACTCACCCCCTCAATCCAGTAACTCACCCCCTCAATCCAGTAACTCAGCCCCTCAATCCACAAACTCACCCACTCAATCCAGTAACTCACCCCCTCAATCCACAAACTCACCCCCTCAATCCAGTAACTCACCCCCTCAATCCAGTAACTCACCCCCTCAATCCAGTAACTCAGCCCCTCCATCCAGTAACTCACCCCCTCAATCCAGTAACTCACCCCCTCAATCCAGTAACTCACCCCCTCCATCCACAAACTCACCCCCTCAATCCAGTAACTCACCCCCTCAATCCACAAACTCACCCCCTCAATCCACAAACTCACCCCCTCAATCCAGTAACTCAGCCCCTCCATCCACAAACTCACCCCCTCAATCCACAAACTCACCCCCTCAATCCACAAACTCACCCCCTCCATCCAGTAACTCACCCCTCCATCCAGTAACTCACCCCCTCAATCCACAAACTCACCCCCTCAATCCAGTAACTCACCCCTCCATCCAGTAACTCACCCCCTCAATCCACAAACTCACCCCCTCAATCCAGTAACTCACCCCCTCCATCCACAAACTCACCCCTCCATCCAGTAACTCACCCCCTCAATCCAGTAACTCACCCCTCAATCCACAAACTCACCCCCTCCATCCAGTAACTCACCCCCTCAATCCACAAACTCACCCCCTCAATCCAGTAACTCACCCCTCAATCCAGTAACTCACCCCCTCAATCCAAAACTCACCCCCTCAATCCAGTAACACCCCCTCAATCCACTAACTCACCCCCTCCATCCAGTAACTCACCCCCTCATCCAGTAACTCACCCCCTCAATCCAGTAACTCACCCCCCTCCATCCAGTAACTCCCCCCCTCCATCCAGTAACTCCCCCCTCCATCCAGTAACTCCCACCCCCTCCATCCAGTAACTCACCCCCTCAATCCAGTAACTCACCCCCTCCATCCAGTAACCTCACCCCCCTCATCCAGTAACTCACCCCCTCATCCAGTAACTCACCCCCTCCATCCAGTAACTCACCCCTCATCCAGTAACTCACCCCTCCATCAGTAACTCACCCCCTCCATCAGTTACCCCCCCCTCAATCCAGTAAACTCACCCCCTCATCCAGTAAACTCACCCCCCTCCATCCAGTAAACTCACCCCCTCCATCCCAGTAACTCACCCCCCATCCATCCAGTAACTCACCCCCTCCATCCAGTAACTCACCCCCTCCATCCAGTAACTCACCCCCTCCATCCAGTAATCACCCCTTCAATCCAGTTACTCACCCACTCCATCCAGTAACTCACCCCCTCCATCCACAAACTCACCCCCTCATCCAGTAACTCACCCCCTCCATCCAGTAACTCACCCCCTCAATCCACAAACTCACCCCCTCATCCAGTAACTCACCCCCTCCATCCACAAACTCACCCCCTCATCCAGTAACTCACCCCCTCCATCCACAAACTCACCCCCTCATTCAGTAACTCACCCCCTCCATCCAGTAACTCACCCCCTCCATCCAGTAACTCACCCCCTCATCCAGTAACTCACCCCCTCCATCCACAAACTCACCCCCTCCATCCAGTAACTCACCCCCTCATCCAGTAACTCACCCCCTCCATCCACAAACTCACCCCCTCATCCAGTAACTCACCCCCTCCATCCACAAACTCACCCCCTCATCCAGTAACTCACCCCATCCATCCACAAACTCACCCCCTCATCCAGTAACTCACCCCCTCCATCCAGTAACTCACCCCTCCATCCAGTAACTCCCCCTCAATCCACAAACTCACCCCCTCATCCAGTAACTCACCCCCTCAATCCACAAACTCACCCCCTCAATCCACAAAATAACCCCCTCTATCCAGTACTCACCCCCTCAATCCACAAACTCACCCCCTCAATCCACTAACTCACCCCCTCATCCAGCTAGCTCACCCCCTCAATCCAGAACTCACCCCCTCAATCCACAAACTCATCCCCTCCATCCAGTAAACTCACCCCCTCAATCCAGTAACTCACCCCCTCAATCCACAAACTCACCCCCTCCATCCAAAACTCACCCCCTCAATCCAGTAACTCACCCCCTCAATCCAGTAACTCACCCCCTCCATCCAGTAACTCCCCCCCTCAATCCAGTAACTCAACCCCTCATCCAGTAACTCCCCCCCTCCATCCAGTTACCCCCTCAATCCAGTAACTCACCCCCTCCATCCAGTAACTCACCCCCTCAATCCACAAACTCACCCCCTCAATCCAGTAACTCAGCCCCTCCATCCACAAACTCACCCCTCAATCCACAAAATAACCCCCTCATCCAGTAACTCACCCCTCAATCCACAAACTCAACCCCTCCATCCACAAACTCACCCCCTCAATCCAGTAACTCACCCCCTCAATCCACAAACTCACCCCCTCCATCCAGTAACTCACCCCCTCAATCCACAAACTCACCCCCTCCATCCAGTAACTCACCCCCTCAATCCACAAACTCATCCCCTCAATCCACAAACTCACACCCTCAATCCAGTAACTCACCCCCTCAATCCACAAACTCACCCCCTCAATCCAGTAACTCACCCCCTCAATCCACAAAATAATCCCCTCAATCCAGTAACTCACCCCCTCAATCCAGTAACTCACCCCCTCAATCCACAAACTCACCACCTCAATCCGCAAACTCACCCCCTCAATCCAGTAACTCACCCCCTCAATCCACAAACTAACCCCCTCAATCCAGTAACTCACCCCCTCAATCCACAAACTCATCCCCTCAATCCAGTAACTCACCCCCTCAATCCACAAACTCACCCCCTCAATCCAGTAACTCACCCCCTCAATCCACAAAATAACCCCCTCCATCCAGTAACTCACCCCTCCATCCAGTAACTCACCCCCTCAATCCACAAACTCACACCCTCATCCAGTAACTCACCCCCTCAATCCACAAAATAACCCCCTCCATCCAGTAACTCACCCCCTCAATCCAGTAACTCACCCCCTCAATCCGCAAACTCACCCCCTCCATCCACAAACTCACCCCCTCAATCCAGTAACTCACCCCCTCAATCCATAAACTCACCCCCTCCATCCAAAAAACTCACCCCCTCAATCCAGTAACTCACCCCCTCAATCCAAGAACTCACCCCCTCCATCCAGTAACTCACCCCCTCCATCCACAAACTCATCCCCTCATCCAGTAACTCACCCCCTCCATCCACAAACTCACCCCCTCATCCAGTAACTCACCCCCTCCATCCACAAACTCACCCCCTCAATCCAGTAACTCACCCCCTCAATCCAGTAACTCACCCCCTCAATCCAGTAACTCACCCCCTCAATCCAGTAACTCAGCCCCTCCATCCAGTAACTCACCCCCTCAATCCAGTAACTCACCCCCTCAATCCAGTAACTCACCCCCTCAATCCACAAACTCACCACCTCAATCCGCAAACTCACCCCCTCAATCCAGTAACTCACCCCCTCAATCCACAAACTAACCCCCTCAATCCAGTAACTCACCCCCTCAATCCACAAACTCATCCCCTCAATCCAGTAACTCACCCCCTCAATCCACAAACTCACCCCCTCAATCCAGTAACTCACCCCCTCAATCCACAAAATAACCCCCTCCATCCAGTAACTCACCCCTCCATCCAGTAACTCACCCCCTCAATCCACAAACTCACACCCTCATCCAGTAACTCACCCCCTCAATCCAGTAACTCACCCCCCTCAATCCACAAACTCACCCCCTCCATCCACAAACTCACCCCCTCAATCCAGTAACTCACCCCCTCAATCCATAAACTCACCCCCTCCATCCAAAAAACTCACCCCCTCAATCCAGTAACTCACCCCCTCAATCCAAGAACTCACCCCCTCCATCCAGTAACTCACCCCCTCCATCCACAAACTCATCCCCTCATCCAGTAACTCACCCCCTCCATCCAGTAACTCACCCCCTCAATCCACAAACTCACCCCCTCATCCAGTAACTCACCCCCTCCATCCACAAACTCACCCCCTCATCCAGTACCTCACCCCCTCCATCCACAAACTCACCCCCTCATTCAGTAACTCACCCCCTCCATCCAGTAACTCACCCCCTCCATCCAGTAACTCACCCCCTCATCCAGTAACTCACCCCCTCCATCCACAAACTCACCCCCTCCATCCAGTAACTCACCCCCTCATCCAGTAACTCACCCCCTCCATCCACAAACTCACCCCCTCATCCAGTAACTCACCCCCTCCATCCACAAACTCACCCCCTCATCCAGTAACTCACCCCCTCCATCCACAAACTCACCCCCTCATCCAGTAACTCACCCCCTCCATCCAGTAACTCACCCCTCCATCCAGTAACTCACCCCCTCAATCCACAAACTCACCCCCTCATCCAGTAACTCACCCCCTCAATCCACAAACTCACCCCCTCCATCCACAAACTCACCCCCTCATCCAGTAACTCACCACCTCCATCCAGTAACTCACCCCTCCATCCAGTAACTCACCCCCTCAATCCACAAACTCACCCCCTCCATCCAGTAACTCACCCCTCCATCCAGTAACTCACCCCCTCAATCCACAAACTCACCCCCTCATCCAGTAACTCACCCCCTCAATCCACAAAATAACCCCCTCCATCCAGTAACTCAGCCCCTCAATCCACAAACTCACCCCCTCAATCCACAAACTCATCCCCTCCATCCTTAAAACTCACCCCCTCAATCCAGTAACTCACCCCCTCAATCCACAAACTCACCCCCTCCATCCACAAACTCACCCCCTCAATCCAGTAACTCACCCCTTCAATCCACAAACTCACCCCCTCCATCCAGTAACTCACCCCCTCAATCCACAAACTCACCCCCTCAATCCACAAACTCACCCCCTCAATCCAGTAACTCACCCCTCCATCCAGTAACTCACCCCCTCAATCCACAAACTCACCCCCTCAATCCAGTAACTCAGCCCCTCCATCCACAAACTCACCCCCTCAATCCACAAAATAACCCCCTCCATCCAGTAACTCACCCCCTCAATCCACAAACTCACCCCCTCAATCCACAAACTCAACCCCTCCATCCACAAACTCACCCCCCTCAATCCAGTAACTCACCCCCTCAATCCACAAACTCACCCCCTCCATCCAGTAACTCACCCCCTCAATCCACAAACTCACCCCCTCCATCCAGTAACTCACCCCCTCAATCCACAAACTCATCCCCTCAATCCACAAACTCACACCCTCAATCCAGTAACTCACCCCCTCAATCCACAAACTCACCCCCTCAATCCAGTAACTCACCCCCTCAATCCACAAAATAACCCCCTCAATCCAGTAACTCACCCCCTCAATCCAGTAACTCACCCCCTCAATCCACAAACTCACCACCTCAATCCGCAAACTCACCCCCTCAATCCAGTAACTCACCCCCTCAATCCACAAACTAACCCCCTCAATCCAGTAACTCACCCCCTCAATCCACAAACTCATCCCCTCAATCCAGTAACTCACCCCCTCAATCCACAAACTCACCCCCTCAATCCAGTAACTCACCCCCTCAATCCACAAAATAACCCCCTCCATCCAGTAACTCACCCCTCCATCCAGTAACTCACCGCCTCAATCCACAAACTCACACCCTCATCCAGTAACTCACCCCCTCAATCCACAAAATAACCCCCTCCATCCAGTAACTCACCCCCTCAATCCAGTAACTCACCCCCTCAATCCACAAACTCACCCCCTCCATCCACAAACTCCCCCCCTCAATCCAGTAACTCACCCCCTCAATCCATAAACTCACCCCCTCCATCCAAAAAACTCACCCCCTCAATCCAGTAACTCACCCCCTCAATCCAAGAACTCACCCCCTCCATCCAGTAACTCACCCCCTCCATCCACAAACTCATCCCCTCATCCAGTAACTCACCCCCTCCATCCACAAACTCACCCCCTCATCCAGTAACTCACCCCCTCCATCCACAAACTCACCCCCTCATCCAGTAACTCACCCCCTCCATCCACAAACTCACCCCCTCATTCAGTAACTCACCCCCTCCATCCAGTAACTCACCCCCTCCATCCAGTAACTCACCCCCTCATCCAGTAACTCACCCCCTCCATCCACAAACTCACCCCCTCCATCCAGTAACTCACCCCCTCATCCAGTAACTCACCCCCTCCATCCACAAACTCACCCCCTCATCCAGTAACTCACCCCCTCCATCCACAAACTCACCCCCTCATCCAGTAACTCACCCCCTCCATCCACAAACTCACCCCCTCATCCAGTAACTCACCCCCTCCATCCAGTAACTCACCCCTCCATCCAGTAACTCACCCCCTCAATCCACAAACTCACCCCCTCATCCAGTAACTCACCCCCTCAATCCACAAACTCACCCCCTCAATCCACAAAATAACCCCCTCTATCCAGTAACTCACCCCCTCCATCCACAAACTCACCCCCTCATCCAGTAACTCACCCCCTCAATCCACAAACTCACCCCCTCCATCCACAAACTCCCCCCCTCAATCCAGTAACTCACCCCCTCAATCCATAAACTCACCCCCTCCATCCAAAAAACTCACCCCCTCAATCCAGTAACTCACCCCCTCAATCCAAGAACTCACCCCCTCCATCCAGTAACTCACCCCCTCCATCCACAAACTCATCCCCTCATCCAGTAACTCACCCCCTCCATCCACAAACTCACCCCCTCATCCAGTAACTCACCCCCTCCATCCACAAACTCACCCCCTCATCCAGTAACTCACCCCCTCCATCCACAAACTCACCCCCTCATTCAGTAACTCACCCCCTCCATCCAGTAACTCACCCCCTCCATCCAGTAACTCACCCCCTCATCCAGTAACTCACCCCCTCCATCCACAAACTCACCCCCTCCATCCAGTAACTCACCCCCTCATCCAGTAACTCACCCCCTCCATCCACAAACTCACCCCCTCATCCAGTAACTCACCCCCTCCATCCACAAACTCACCCCCTCATCCAGTAACTCACCCCCTCCATCCACAAACTCACCCCCTCATCCAGTAACTCACCCCCTCCATCCAGTAACTCACCCCTCCATCCAGTAACTCACCCCCTCAATCCACAAACTCACCCCCTCATCCAGTAACTCACCCCCTCAATCCACAAACTCACCCCCTCAATCCACAAAATAACCCCCTCTATCCAGTAACTCACCCCCTCAATCCACAAACTCACCCCCTCAATCCACAAAATAACCCCCTCCATCCAGTAACTCACCCCCTCAATCCACAAACTCACCCCCTCAATCCACAAACTCATCCCCTCCATCCTTAAACTCACCCCCTCAATCCAGTAACTCACCCCCTCAATCCACAAACTCACCCCCTCCATCCACAAACTCACCCCCTCAATCCAGTAACTCACCCCTTCAATCCACAAACTCACCCCCTCCATCCAGTAACTCACCCCCTCAATCCACAAACTCACCCCCTCCATCCAGTAACTCACCCCCTCAATCCAGTAACTAACCCCCTCAATCCACAAAATAACCCCCTCAATCCAGTAACTCACCCCCTCAATCCAGTAACTCACCCCCTCAATCCAGAAACTCACCCCCTCAATCCAGTAACTCACCCCCTCCATCCACAAACTCATCCCCTCAATTCAGTAACTCACCCCCTCAATCCAGTAACTCACCCCCTCCATCCAGTAACTCACCCCATCCATCCAGTAACTCACCCCCTCAATATACAAACTCCCCCCCTCAATCCAGTAACTCACCCCCTCCATCCAGTAACTCACCCCCTCCATCCAGTAACTCACCTCCTCAATCCAGTAACTCACCCCCTCCATCAAGTAACTCACCCCCTCCATCCAGTAACTCACCCCCTCAGTCCACAAACTCTCCCCCTCAATCCAGTAACTCACCCCCTCCATCCAGTAACTCACCCCCTCCATCCAGTAACTCACCCCCTCCATCCAGTAACTCACCCCCTCAATCCAGTAACTCCCCCCGTCAATCCAGTAACTCACCCCCACAATCCGGTAACTCACCCCCTCCATCCAGTAACTCCCCCCTCAATCCAGTAACTCACCCCCTCCATCCACAAACTCACCCCCTCAATCCACAAACTCACCCCCTCAATCCATAAACTCACCCCCTCAATCCAGTAACTCACCCCCTCCATCCACATACTCACCCCCTCAATCCAGTAACTCACCCCCTCAATCCAGTAACTCCCCCCTCAATCCACAAACTCACCCCCTCAATCCAGTAACTCACCCCCTCAATCCACAAACTCACCCCCTCAATCCACAAACTCACCCCCTCAATCCAGTAACTCACCCCCTCAATCCAGTAACTCACCCCCTCCATCCAGTAACTCACCCCCTCAATCCAGTAACTCACCCCTTCCATTCAGTAACTCAGCCCCTCATCCAGTAACTCACCCCCTCAATCCACAAACTCACCCCCTCAATCCAGTAACTCATCCCCTCAATCCACAAACTCACCCCCTCAATCCAGTAACTCCCCCCTCAATCCAGTAACTCCCCCACTCAATCCAGTAACTCACCCCCTCAATCCAGTAACTCCCCCCCTCAATCCACAAACTCATCCCCTCAATCCAGTAACTCACCCCCTCAATCCACAAACTCACCCCCTCAATCCAGTAACTCACCCCCTCAATCCACAAAATAACCCCCTCCATCCAGTAACTCACCCCTCCATCCAGTAACTCACCGCCTCAATCCACAAACTCACACCCTCATCCAGTAACTCACCCCCTCAATCCACAAAATAACCCCCTCCATCCAGTAACTCACCCCCTCAATCCAGTAACTCACCCCCTCAATCCACAAACTCACCCCCTCCATCCACAAACTCCCCCCCTCAATCCAGTAACTCACCCCCTCAATCCATAAACTCACCCCCTCCATCCAAAAAACTCACCCCCTCAATCCAGTAACTCACCCCCTCAATCCAAGAACTCACCCCCTCCATCCAGTAACTCACCCCCTCCATCCACAAACTCATCCCCTCATCCAGTAACTCACCCCCTCCATCCACAAACTCACCCCCTCATCCAGTAACTCACCCCCTCCATCCACAAACTCACCCCCTCATCCAGTAACTCACCCCCTCCATCCACAAACTCACCCCCTCATTCAGTAACTCACCCCCTCCATCCAGTAACTCACCCCCTCCATCCAGTAACTCACCCCCTCATCCAGTAACTCACCCCCTCCATCCACAAACTCACCCCCTCCATCCAGTAACTCACCCCCTCATCCAGTAACTCACCCCCTCCATCCACAAACTCACCCCCTCATCCAGTAACTCACCCCCTCCATCCACAAACTCACCCCCTCATCCAGTAACTCACCCCCTCCATCCACAAACTCACCCCCTCATCCAGTAACTCACCCCCTCCATCCAGTAACTCACCCCTCCATCCAGTAACTCACCCCCTCAATCCACAAACTCACCCCCTCATCCAGTAACTCACCCCCTCAATCCACAAACTCACCCCCTCAATCCACAAAATAACCCCCTCTATCCAGTAACTCACCCCCTCCATCCACAAACTCACCCCCTCATCCAGTAACTCACCCCCTCAATCCACAAACTCACCCCCTCCATCCACAAACTCCCCCCCTCAATCCAGTAACTCACCCCCTCAATCCATAAACTCACCCCCTCCATCCAAAAAACTCACCCCCTCAATCCAGTAACTCACCCCCTCAATCCAAGAACTCACCCCCTCCATCCAGTAACTCACCCCCTCCATCCACAAACTCATCCCCTCATCCAGTAACTCACCCCCTCCATCCACAAACTCACCCCCTCATCCAGTAACTCACCCCCTCCATCCACAAACTCACCCCCTCATCCAGTAACTCACCCCCTCCATCCACAAACTCACCCCCTCATTCAGTAACTCACCCCCTCCATCCAGTAACTCACCCCCTCCATCCAGTAACTCACCCCCTCATCCAGTAACTCACCCCCTCCATCCACAAACTCACCCCCTCCATCCAGTAACTCACCCCCTCATCCAGTAACTCACCCCCTCCATCCACAAACTCACCCCCTCATCCAGTAACTCACCCCCTCCATCCACAAACTCACCCCCTCATCCAGTAACTCACCCCCTCCATCCACAAACTCACCCCCTCATCCAGTAACTCACCCCCTCCATCCAGTAACTCACCCCTCCATCCAGTAACTCACCCCCTCAATCCACAAACTCACCCCCTCATCCAGTAACTCACCCCCTCAATCCACAAACTCACCCCCTCAATCCACAAAATAACCCCCTCTATCCAGTAACTCACCCCCTCAATCCACAAACTCACCCCCTCAATCCACAAAATAACCCCCTCCATCCAGTAACTCACCCCCTCAATCCACAAACTCACCCCCTCAATCCACAAACTCATCCCCTCATCCTTAAAACTCACCCCCTCAATCCAGTAACTCACCCCCTCAATCCACAAACTCACCCCCTCCATCCACAAACTCACCCCCTCAATCCAGTAACTCACCCCTTCAATCCACAAACTCACCCCCTCCATCCAGTAACTCACCCCCTCAATCCACAAACTCACCCCCTCCATCCAGTAACTCACCCCCTCAATCCAGTAACTAACCCCCTCAATCCACAAAATAACCCCCTCAATCCAGTAACTCACCCCCTCAATCCAGTAACTCACCCCCTCAATCCAGAAACTCACCCCCTCAATCCAGTAACTCACCCCCTCCATCCACAAACTCATCCCCTCAATTCAGTAACTCACCCCCTCAATCCAGTAACTCACCCCCTCCATCCAGTAACTCACCCCATCCATCCAGTAACTCACCCCCTCAATATACAAACTCCCCCCCTCAATCCAGTAACTCACCCCCTCCATCCAGTAACTCACCCCCTCCATCCAGTAACTCACCTCCTCAATCCAGTAACTCACCCCCTCCATCAAGTAACTCACCCCCTCCATCCAGTAACTCACCCCCTCAGTCCACAAACTCTCCCCCTCAATCCAGTAACTCACCCCCTCCATCCAGTAACTCACCCCCTCCATCCAGTAACTCACCCCCTCCATCCAGTAACTCACCCCCTCAATCCAGTAACTCCCCCCGTCAATCCAGTAACTCACCCCCACAATCCGGTAACTCACCCCCTCCATCCAGTAACTCCCCCCTCAATCCAGTAACTCACCCCCTCCATCCACAAACTCACCCCCTCAATCCACAAACTCACCCCCTCAATCCATAAACTCACCCCCTCAATCCAGTAACTCACCCCCTCCATCCACATACTCACCCCCTCAATCCAGTAACTCACCCCCTCAATCCAGTAACTCCCCCCTCAATCCACAAACTCACCCCCTCAATCCAGTAACTCACCCCCTCAATCCACAAACTCACCCCCTCAATCCACAAACTCACCCCCTCAATCCAGTAACTCACCCCCTCAATCCAGTAACTCACCCCCTCCATCCAGTAACTCACCCCCTCAATCCAGTAACTCACCCCTTCCATTCAGTAACTCAGCCCCTCATCCAGTAACTCACCCCCTCAATCCACAAACTCACCCCCTCAATCCAGTAACTCATCCCCTCAATCCACAAACTCACCCCCTCAATCCAGTAACTCCCCCCTCAATCCAGTAACTCCCCCACTCAATCCAGTAACTCACCCCCTCAATCCAGTAACTCCCCCCCTCAATCCAGTAACTCCCCCCCTCAATCCAGTAACTCACCCCCTCCATCCAGTAACTCACCCCCTCCATCCAGTAACTCCCCCCCTCAATCCAGTAACTCACCCCCTCAATCCAGTAACTCCCCCCCTCAATCCAGTAACTCCCCCCTCAATCCAGTAACTCACCCCCTCCATCCAGTAACTCACCCCCTCAATCCACAAACTCACCCCCTCAATCCACAAACTCACTCCCTCAATCCACAAACTCACCCCCTCCATCCAGTAATTCACCCCCTCAATCCAGTAACTCCCCCCTCAATCCAGTAACTCACCCCCTCAATCCAGTAATTCACCCCCTCCATCCAGTAACTCTCCCCCTCAATCCAGTAACTCCCCCCCTCAATCCAGTAACTCACACCCTCCATCCAGTAACTCCCCCTCAATCCAGTAACTCACCCCCTCAATCCACAAACTCACTCCCTCAATCCACAAACTCACCCCCTCCATCCAGTAACTCACCCCCTCCATCCAGTAACTCACCCCCTCAATCCACAAACTCACCCCCTCAATCCACAAACTCACCCCCTCAATCCACAAACTCACCCCCTCAATCCAGTAACTCACCCCTCCATCCAGTAACTCACCCCCTCAATCCACAAACTCACCCCCTCATCCAGTAACTCAGCCCCTCCATCCACAAACTCACCCCCTCAATCCACAAAATAACCCCCTCCATCCAGTAACTCACCCCCTCAATCCACAAACTCACCCCCTCAATCCACAAACTCAACCCCTCCATCCACAAACTCACCCCCTCAATCCAGTAACTCACCCCCTCCATCCACAAACTCACCCCCTCAATCCAGTAACTCACCCCCTCAATCCACAAACTCACCCCCTCCATCCAGTAACTCACCCCCTCAATCCACAAACTCACCCCCTCCATCCAGTAACTCACCCCCTCAATCCACAAACTCATCCCCTCAATCCACAAACTCACACCCTCAATCCAGTAACTCACCCCCTCAATCCACAAACTCACCCCCTCAATCCAGTAACTCACCCCCTCAATCCACAAAATAACCCCCTCAATCCAGTAATTCACCCCCTCAATCCAGTAACTCACCCCCTCAATCCACAAACTCACCACCTCAATCCGCAAACTCACCCCCTCAATCCAGTAACTCACCCCCTCAATCCACAAACTAACCCCCTCAATCCAGTAACTCACCCCCTCAATCCACAAACTCATCCCCTCAATCCAGTAACTCACCCCCTCAATCCACAAACTCACCCCCTCAATCCAGTAACTCACCCCCTCAATCCACAAAATAACCCCCTCCATCCAGTAACTCACCCCTCCATCCAGTAACTCACCCCCTCAATCCACAAACTCACACCCTCATCCAGTAACTCACCCCCTCAATCCACAAAATAACCCCCTCCATCCAGTAACTCACCCCCTCAATCCAGTAACTCACCCCCTCAATCCACAAACTCACCCCCTCCATCCACAAACTCACCCCCTCAATCCAGTAACTCACCCCCTCAATCCATAAACTCACCCCCTCCATCCAAAAAACTCACCCCCTCAATCCAGTAACTCACCCCCTCAATCCAAGAACTCACCCCCTCCATCCAGTAACTCACCCCCTCCATCCACAAACTCATCCCCTCATCCAGTAACTCACCCCCTCCATCCACAAACTCACCCCCTCATCCAGTAACTCACCCCCTCCATCCACAAAC
The DNA here is from genome assembly GCF_017639515.1 of Carcharodon carcharias. Classification (NCBI taxonomy): domain Eukaryota; kingdom Metazoa; phylum Chordata; class Chondrichthyes; order Lamniformes; family Lamnidae; genus Carcharodon; species Carcharodon carcharias. The sequence goes on from NC_054467.1 coordinate 267,952,361, forward strand.
TCACCCCCTCATCCAGTAATTCACCCCCTCCATCCACAAACTCACCCCCTCATTCAGTAACTCACCCCCACCATCCAGTAACTCACCCCCTCCATCCAGTAACTCACCCCCTCATCACCCCCTCCATCCACAAACTCACCCCCTCCATCCAGTAACTCACCCCCTCATCCAGTAACTCACCCCCTCCATCCACAAACTCACCCCCTCATCCAGTAACTCACCCCCTCCATCCACAAACTCACCCCCTCATCCAGTAACTCACCCCCTCCATCCACAAACTCACCCCCTCATCCAGTAACTCACCCCCTCCATCCAGTAACTCACCCCTCCATCCAGTAACTCACCCCCTCAATCCACAAACTCACCCCCTCATCCAGTAACTCACCCCCTCAATCCACAAACTCACCCCCTCAATCCACAAAATAACCCCCTCTATCCAGTAACTCACCCCCTCAATCCACAAACTCACCCCCTCAATCCACAAAATAACCCCCTCCATCCAGTAACTCACCCCCTCAATCCACAAACTCACCCCCTCAATCCACAAACTCATCCCCTCCATCCTTAAAACTCACCCCCTCAATCCAGTAACTCATCCCCTCAATCCAGTAACTCACCCCCTCCATCCACAAACTCATCCCCTCAATCCAGTAACTCACCCCCTCCATCCACAAACTCACCCCCTCAATCCAGTAACTCACCCCCTCAATCCACTAACTCACCCCCTCAATCCAGTAACTCACCCCCTCAATCCAGTAACTCAGCCCCTCCATCCAGTAACTCACCCCCTCAATCCAGTAACTCACCCCCTCAATCCAGTAACTCACCCCCTCAATCCACAAACTCACCACCTCAATCCGCAAACTCACCCCCTCAATCCAGTAACTCACCCCCTCAATCCACAAACTAACCCCCTCAATCCAGTAACTCACCCCCTCAATCCACAAACTCATCCCCTCAATCCAGTAACTCACCCCCTCAATCCACAAACTCACCCCCTCAATCCAGTAACTCACCCCCTCAATCCACAAAATAACCCCCTCCATCCAGTAACTCACCCCTCCATCCAGTAACTCACCCCCTCAATCCACAAACTCACACCCTCATCCAGTAACTCACCCCCTCAATCCAGTAACTCACCCCCTCAATCCACAAACTCACCCCCTCCATCCACAAACTCACCCCCTCAATCCAGTAACTCACCCCCTCAATCCATAAACTCACCCCCTCCATCCAAAAAACTCACCCCCTCAATCCAGTAACTCACCCCCTCAATCCAAGAACTCACCCCCTCCATCCAGTAACTCACCCCCTCCATCCACAAACTCATCCCCTCATCCAGTAACTCACCCCCTCCATCCAGTAACTCACCCCCTCAATCCACAAACTCACCCCCTCATCCAGTAACTCACCCCCTCCATCCACAAACTCACCCCCTCATCCAGTACCTCACCCCCTCCATCCACAAACTCACCCCCTCATTCAGTAACTCACCCCCACCATCCAGTAACTCACCCCCTCCATCCAGTAACTCACCCCCTCATCCAGTAACTCACCCCCTCCATCCACAAACTCACCCCCTCCATCCAGTAACTCACCCCCTCATCCAGTAACTCACCCCCTCCATCCACAAACTCACCCCCTCATCCAGTAACTCACCCCCTCCATCCACAAACTCACCCCCTCATCCAGTAACTCACCCCCTCCATCCACAAACTCACCCCCTCATCCAGTAACTCACCCCCTCCATCCAGTAACTCACCCCTCCATCCAGTAACTCACCCCCTCAATCCACAAACTCACCCCCTCATCCAGTAACTCACCCCCTCAATCCACAAACTCACCCCCTCCATCCACAAACTCACCCCCTCATCCAGTAACTCACCACCTCCATCCAGTAACTCACCCCTCCATCCAGTAACTCACCCCCTCAATCCACAAACTCACCCCCTCCATCCAGTAACTCACCCCTCCATCCAGTAACTCACCCCCTCAATCCACAAACTCACCCCCTCATCCAGTAACTCACCCCCTCAATCCACAAAATAACCCCCTCCATCCAGTAACTCAGCCCCTCAATCCACAAACTCACCCCCTCAATCCACAAACTCATCCCCTCCATCCTTAAAACTCACCCCCTCAATCCAGTAACTCACCCCCTCAATCCACAAACTCACCCCCTCCATCCACAAACTCACCCCCTCAATCCAGTAACTCACCCCTTCAATCCACAAACTCACCCCCTCCATCCAGTAACTCACCCCCTCAATCCACAAACTCACCCCCTCAATCCACAAACTCACCCCCTCAATCCAGTAACTCACCCCTCCATCCAGTAACTCACCCCCTCAATCCACAAACTCACCCCCTCAATCCAGTAACTCAGCCCCTCCATCCACAAACTCACCCCCTCAATCCACAAAATAACCCCCTCCATCCAGTAACTCACCCCCTCAATCCACAAACTCACCCCCTCAATCCACAAACTCAACCCCTCCATCCACAAACTCACCCCCTCAATCCAGTAACTCACCCCCTCAATCCACAAACTCACCCCCTCCATCCAGTAACTCACCCCCTCAATCCACAAACTCACCCCCTCCATCCAGTAACTCACCCCCTCAATCCACAAACTCATCCCCTCAATCCACAAACTCACACCCTCAATCCAGTAACTCACCCCCTCAATCCACAAACTCACCCCCTCAATCCAGTAACTCACCCCCTCAATCCACAAAATAACCCCCTCAATCCAGTAACTCACCCCCTCAATCCAGTAACTCACCCCCTCAATCCACAAACTCACCACCTCAATCCGCAAACTCACCCCTCAATCCAGTAACTCACCACCTCAATCCACAAACTAACCCCCTCAATCCAGTAACTCACCCCCTCAATCCACAAACTCATCCCCTCAATCCAGTAACTCACCCCCTCAATCCACAAACTCACCCCCTCAATCCAGTAACTCACCCCCTCAATCCACAAAATAACCCCCTCCATCCAGTAACTCACCCCTCCATCCAGTAACTCACCGCCTCAATCCACAAACTCACACCCTCATCCAGTAACTCACCCCCTCAATCCACAAAATAACCCCCTCCATCCAGTAACTCACCCCCTCAATCCAGTAACTCACCCCCTCAATCCACAAACTCACCCCCTCCATCCACAAACTCCCCCCCTCAATCCAGTAACTCACCCCCTCAATCCATAAACTCACCCCCTCCATCCAAAAAACTCACCCCCTCAATCCAGTAACTCACCCCCTCAATCCAAGAACTCACCCCCTCCATCCAGTAACTCACCCCCTCCATCCACAAACTCATCCCCTCATCCAGTAACTCACCCCCTCCATCCACAAACTCACCCCCTCATCCAGTAACTCACCCCCTCCATCCACAAACTCACCCCCTCATCCAGTAACTCACCCCCTCCATCCACAAACTCACCCCCTCATTCAGTAACTCACCCCCTCCATCCAGTAACTCACCCCCTCCATCCAGTAACTCACCCCCTCATCCAGTAACTCACCCCCTCCATCCACAAACTCACCCCCTCCATCCAGTAACTCACCCCCTCATCCAGTAACTCACCCCCTCCATCCACAAACTCACCCCCTCATCCAGTAACTCACCCCCTCCATCCACAAACTCACCCCCTCATCCAGTAACTCACCCCCTCCATCCACAAACTCACCCCCTCATCCAGTAACTCACCCCCTCCATCCAGTAACTCACCCCTCCATCCAGTAACTCACCCCCTCAATCCACAAACTCACCCCCTCATCCAGTAACTCACCCCCTCAATCCACAAACTCACCCCCTCAATCCACAAAATAACCCCCTCTATCCAGTAACTCACCCCCTCCATCCACAAACTCACCCCCTCATCCAGTAACTCACCCCCTCAATCCACAAACTCACCCCCTCCATCCACAAACTCCCCCCCTCAATCCAGTAACTCACCCCCTCAATCCATAAACTCACCCCCTCCATCCAAAAAACTCACCCCCTCAATCCAGTAACTCACCCCCTCAATCCAAGAACTCACCCCCTCCATCCAGTAACTCACCCCCTCCATCCACAAACTCATCCCCTCATCCAGTAACTCACCCCCTCCATCCACAAACTCACCCCCTCATCCAGTAACTCACCCCCTCCATCCACAAACTCACCCCCTCATCCAGTAACTCACCCCCTCCATCCACAAACTCACCCCCTCATTCAGTAACTCACCCCCTCCATCCAGTAACTCAGCCCCTCCATCCAGTAACTCACCCCCTCATCCAGTAACTCACCCCCTCCATCCACAAACTCACCCCCTCCATCCAGTAACTCACCCCCTCATCCAGTAACTCACCCCCTCCATCCACAAACTCACCCCCTCATCCAGTAACTCACCCCCTCCATCCACAAACTCACCCCCTCATCCAGTAACTCACCCCCTCCATCCACAAACTCACCCCCTCATCCAGTAACTCACCCCCTCCATCCAGTAACTCACCCCTCCATCCAGTAACTCACCCCCTCAATCCACAAACTCACCCCCTCATCCAGTAACTCACCCCCTCAATCCACAAACTCACCCCCTCAATCCACAAAATAACCCCCTCTATCCAGTAACTCACCCCCTCAATCCACAAACTCACCCCCTCAATCCACAAAATAACCCCCTCCATCCAGTAACTCACCCCCTCAATCCACAAACTCACCCCCTCAATCCACAAACTCATCCCCTCCATCCTTAAAACTCACCCCCTCAATCCAGTAACTCACCCCCTCAATCCACAAACTCACCCCCTCCATCCACAAACTCACCCCCTCAATCCAGTAACTCACCCCTTCAATCCACAAACTCACCCCCTCCATCCAGTAACTCACCCCCTCAATCCACAAACTCACCCCCTCCATCCAGTAACTCACCCCCTCCATCCAGTAACTCACCCCCTCAATCCACAAACTCACCCCCTCAATCCACAAACTCACCCCCTCAATCCAGTAACTAACCCCCTCAATCCACAAAATAACCCCCTCAATCCAGTAACTCACCCCCTCAATCCAGTAACTCACCCCCTCAATCCAGAAACTCACCCCCTCAATCCAGTAACTCACCCCCTCCATCCACAAACTCATCCCCTCAATTCAGTAACTCACCCCCTCAATCCAGTAACTCACCCCCTCCATCCAGTAACTCACCCCATCCATCCAGTAACTCACCCCCTCAATATACAAACTCCCCCCCTCAATCCAGTAACTCACCCCCTCCATCCAGTAACTCACCCCCTCCATCCAGTAACTCACCTCCTCAATCCAGTAACTCACCCCCTCCATCAAGTAACTCACCCCCTCCATCCAGTAACTCACCCCCTCAGTCCACAAACTCTCCCCCTCAATCCAGTAACTCACCCCCTCCATCCAGTAACTCACCCCCTCCATCCAGTAACTCACCCCCTCCATCCAGTAACTCACCCCCTCAATCCAGTAACTCCCCCCGTCAATCCAGTAACTCACCCCCACAATCCGGTAACTCACCCCCTCCATCCAGTAACTCCCCCCTCAATCCAGTAACTCACCCCCTCCATCCACAAACTCACCCCCTCAATCCACAAACTCACCCCCTCAATCCATAAACTCACCCCCTCAATCCAGTAACTCACCCCCTCCATCCACATACTCACCCCCTCAATCCAGTAACTCACCCCCTCAATCCAGTAACTCCCCCCTCAATCCACAAACTCACCCCCTCAATCCAGTAACTCACCCCCTCAATCCACAAACTCACCCCCTCAATCCACAAACTCACCCCCTCAATCCAGTAACTCACCCCCTCAATCCAGTAACTCACCCCCTCCATCCAGTAACTCACCCCCTCAATCCAGTAACTCACCCCTTCCATTCAGTAACTCAGCCCCTCATCCAGTAACTCACCCCCTCAATCCACAAACTCACCCCCTCAATCCAGTAACTCATCCCCTCAATCCACAAACTCACCCCCTCAATCCAGTAACTCCCCCCTCAATCCAGTAACTCCCCCACTCAATCCAGTAACTCACCCCCTCAATCCAGTAACTCCCCCCCTCAATCCAGTAACTCCCCCCCTCAATCCAGTAACTCACCCCCTCCATCCAGTAACTCACCCCCTCCATCCAGTAACTCCCCCCCTCAATCCAGTAACTCACCCCCTCAATCCAGTAACTCCCCCCCTCAATCCAGTAACTCCCCCCCTCAATCCAGTAACTCACCCCCTCCATCCAGTAACTCACCCCCTCAATCCACAAACTCACCCCCTCAATCCACAAACTCACTCCCTCAATCCACAAACTCACCCCCTCCATCCAGTAACTCACCCCCTCAATCCAGTAACTCCCCCCTCAATCCAGTAACTCACCCCCTCAATCCAGTAATTCACCCCCTCCATCCAGTAACTCTCCCCCTCAATCCAGTAACTCCCCCCCTCAATCCAGTAACTCACACCCTCCATCCAGTAACTCCCCCCTCAATCCAGTAACTCACCCCCTCAATCCACAAACTCACTCCCTCAATCCACAAACTCACCCCCTCCATCCAGTAACTCACCCCCTCCATCCAGTAACTCACCCCCTCAATCCACAAACTCACCCCCTCAATCCACAAACTCACCCCCTCAATCCACAAACTCACCCCCTCAATCCAGTAACTCACCCCTCCATCCAGTAACTCACCCCCTCAATCCACAAACTCACCCCCTCATCCAGTAACTCAGCCCCTCCATCCACAAACTCACCCCCTCAATCCACAAAATAACCCCCTCCATCCAGTAACTCACCCCCTCAATCCACAAACTCACCCCCTCAATCCACAAACTCAACCCCTCCATCCACAAACTCACCCCCTCAATCCAGTAACTCACCCCCTCCATCCACAAACTCACCCCCTCAATCCAGTAACTCACCCCCTCAATCCACAAACTCACCCCCTCCATCCAGTAACTCACCCCCTCAATCCACAAACTCACCCCCTCCATCCAGTAACTCACCCCCTCAATCCACAAACTCATCCCCTCAATCCACAAACTCACACCCTCAATCCAGTAACTCACCCCCTCAATCCACAAACTCACCCCCTCAATCCAGTAACTCACCCCCTCAATCCACAAAATAACCCCCTCAATCCAGTAATTCACCCCCTCAATCCAGTAACTCACCCCCTCAATCCACAAACTCACCACCTCAATCCGCAAACTCACCCCCTCAATCCAGTAACTCACCCCCTCAATCCACAAACTAACCCCCTCAATCCAGTAACTCACCCCCTCAATCCACAAACTCATCCCCTCAATCCAGTAACTCACCCCCTCAATCCACAAACTCACCCCCTCAATCCAGTAACTCACCCCCTCAATCCACAAAATAACCCCCTCCATCCAGTAACTCACCCCTCCATCCAGTAACTCACCCCCTCAATCCACAAACTCACACCCTCATCCAGTAACTCACCCCCTCAATCCACAAAATACCCCCCTCCATCCAGTAACTCACCCCCTCAATCCAGTAACTCACCCCCTCAATCCACAAACTCACCCCCTCCATCCACAAACTCACCCCCTCAATCCAGTAACTCACCCCCTCAATCCATAAACTCACCCCCTCCATCCAAAAAACTCACCCCCTCAATCCAGTAACTCACCCCCTCAATCCAAGAACTCACCCCCTCCATCCAGTAACTCACCCCCTCCATCCACAAACTCATCCCCTCATCCAGTAACTCACCCCCTCCATCCACAAACTCACCCCCTCATCCAGTAACTCACCCCCTCCATCCACAAACTCACCCCCTCATCCAGTAATTCACCCCCTCCATCCACAAACTCACCCCCTCATTCAGTAACTCACCCCCACCATCCAGTAACTCACCCCCTCCATCCAGTAACTCACCCCCTCATCACCCCCTCCATCCACAAACTCACCCCCTCCATCCAGTAACTCACCCCCTCATCCAGTAACTCACCCCCTCCATCCACAAACTCACCCCCTCATCCAGTAACTCACCCCCTCCATCCACAAACTCACCCCCTCATCCAGTAACTCACCCCCTCCATCCACAAACTCACCCCCTCATCCAGTAACTCACCCCCTCCATCCAGTAACTCACCCCTCCATCCAGTAACTCACCCCCTCAATCCACAAACTCACCCCCTCATCCAGTAACTCACCCCCTCAATCCACAAACTCACCCCCTCAATCCACAAAATAACCCCCTCTATCCAGTAACTCACCCCCTCAATCCACAAACTCACCCCCTCAATCCACAAAATAACCCCCTCCATCCAGTAACTCACCCCCTCAATCCACAAACTCACCCCCTCAATCCACAAACTCATCCCCTCCATCCTTAAAACTCACCCCCTCAATCCAGTAACTCACCCCCTCAATCCACAAACTCACCCCCTCCATCCACAAACTCACCCCCTCAATCCAGTAACTCACCCCTTCAATCCACAAACTCACCCCCTCCATCCAGTAACTCACCCCCTCAATCCACAAACTCACCCCCTCCATCCAGTAACTCACCCCCTCAATCCACAAACTCATCCCCTCAATCCACAAACTCACACCCTCAATCCACAAACTCACCCCCTCCATCCAATAACTCACCCCCTCAATCCACAAACTCACCCCCTCAATCCAGTAACTAACCCCCTCAATCCACAAAATAACCCCCTCAATCCAGTAACTCACCCCCTCAATCCAGTAACTCACCCCCTCAATCCAGAAACTCACCCCCTCAATCCAGTAACTCACCCCCTCCATCCACAAACTCATCCCCTCAATTCAGTAACTCACCCCCTCAATCCAGTAACTCACCCCCTCCATCCAGTAACTCACCCCATCCATCCAGTAACTCACCCCCTCAATCCACAAACTCCCCCCCTCAATCCAGTAACTCACCCCCTCCATCCAGTAACTCACCCCCTCCATCCAGTAACTCACCTCCTCAATCCAGTAACTCACCCCCTCCATCAAGTAACTCACCCCCTCCATCCAGTAACTCACCCCCTCAATCCACAAACTCTCCCCCTCAATCCAGTAACTCACCCCCTCCATCCAGTAACTCACCCCCTCCATCCAGTAACTCACCCCCTCCATCCAGTAACTCACCCCCTCAATCCAGTAACTCCCCCCGTCAATCCAGTAACTCACCCCCACAATCCGGTAACTCACCCCCTCCATCCAGTCACTCCCCCCTCAATCCAGTAACCCACCCCCTCCATCCACAAACTCACCCCCTCAATCCACAAACTCACCCCCTCAATCCATAAACTCACCCCCTCAATCCAGTAACTCACCCCCTCCATCCACATACTCACCCCCTCAATCCAGTAACTCACCCCCTCAATCCAGTAACTCCCCCCTCAATCCACAAACTCACCCCCTCAATCCAGTAACTCACCCCCTCAATCCACAAACTCACCCCCTCAATCCACAAACTCACCCCCTCAATCCAGTAACTCACCCCCTCAATCCAGTAACTCACCGCCTCCATCCAGTAACTCACCCCCTCAATCCAGTAACTCACCCCTTCCATTCAGTAACTCACCCCCTCATCCAGTAACTCACCCCCTCAATCCACAAACTCACCCCCTCAATCCAGTAACTCATCCCCTCAATCCACAAACTCACCCCCTCAATCCAGTAACTCACCCCCTCAATCCAGTAACTCACCCCCTCCATCCAGTAAATCACCCCCTCCATCCAGTAACTCACCCCCTCCATCCAGTAACTCACCCCCTCAATCCACAAACTCACCACCTCAATCCAGTAACTCACCCCCTCAATCCATTAACTCACCCCCTCAATCCACAAACTCACCCCTCAATCCAGTAACTCACCCCCTCAATCCAGTAACTCACCCCCTCCATCCAGTAACTCACCCCCTCAATCTAGTAACTCACCCCCTCCATCCAGTAACTCACCCCTCCATCCAGTAACTGACCCCCTCATACAGTAACTCACCCCCTCAATCCAGTAACATCACCCTCTCAATCCACAAACTCACCCCCTCAATCCAGTAACTCACCCCCTCAATCCACAAACTCACCCCCTCAATCCAGTAACTCACCCCCTCAATCCAGTAACTCACGCCCTCCATCCAGTAACTCACCCCCTCCATCCAGTAACTCACCCCCTCAATCCACAAACTCACCACCTCAATCCAGTAACTCACCCGCTCAATCCATTAACTCACCCCCTCAATCCAAAAACTCACCCCCTCCATCCAGTAACTCACCCCCTCAATCCACAAACTCACCCCCTCAATCCAATGACTCACCCCCTCAATCCACAAACTAACCCCCTCAATCCAGTAACTCACCCCCTCAATCCACAAACTCACCCCCTCAATCCAGTAACTCACCCCCTCAATCCTGTAACTCCCCCCTCAATCCACAAACTCACCCCTCAATCCAGTAACTCACCCCCTCAATCCACAAACTCACCCCCTCAATCCACAAACTCACCCCCTCATTCCACAAACTCACCCCCTCAATCTACAAACTCACACACTCAATCCAGTAACTCACCCCCTCAATCCAGTAACTCAGCCCCTCAATCCAGTAACTCACCCCCTCAATCCAGTAGCTCTCCCCCTCAGTCCACAAAGTAACCCCCTCAATCCAGTAACTCATCCCCTCAGTCCACAAACTAACCCCCTCAATCCAGTAACTCACCCCCTCCATCCACAAACTCACCCCCTCAATCCACAAACTCACCCCCTCAATCCAGTAACTCACCCCCTCAATCCAGTAACTCACCCCCTCAATCCAGTAACTCGCCCCCTCAATCCAGAAACTCAGCCCCTCAATCCAGTACTCACCCCCATAATCCAGAAAATCACCTCCTCAATCCACAAACTCACCTCCTCAATCCACAAACTCACCCCCTCAATCCAGAAACTCGACCCCTCATTCCAGTAACTCAACCCCTCAATCCAGTAACTCACCCCCTCAATCCAGAAACTCACACCCTCATTCCACAAACTCACCCCCTCAATTCTGTAACTCACCCCCTCACTCCAAAAAACTCACCCCCTCAATCCACAAACTCACCCCCCCTCAATCCAGTAACTCACCCCCTCAATCCACAAACTCATCCCCTCAATCCAGTTACTCAACCCCTCTATCCAGTAACTCACCCCTTCAATCCACAAACTCACCCCCTCAATCCAGTAACTCATCCCCTCAATCCAGTAACTCAACCCCTCAATCCAGTAACTCACCCCCTCCATCCACAAACTCACCCCCTCCATCCACAAACTCACCCCCTCAATCCACAAACTCACCCCCTCAATCCACAAACTCACGCCCTCAATCCAGTAATTCACCCCCTCAATCCACAAACTCACCCCTCAATCCACAAACTCACCGCCTTAATCCAGTAACTCTCCCCCTCCATCCACAAACTCACGCCCTCAATCCACAAACTCACCCCCTCAATCCACAAACTCACCCCCTCAATCCACAAACTCACCCCCTCAATCCAGTAACTCACCCCCTCAATCCAGTAACTCACCCCTCAACCCAGTAACTCAATCCCTCCATCCACAAACTCACCCCCTCAATCCAGTAACTCACCCCCTCAATCCACAAACTCACCCCCTCAGTCCAGTAACTCAATCCCTCTATCCAGTAACTCACCCCCTCAATCCAGTAACTCAAACCCTCCATCCACAAACTCACCCGCTCAATCCAGAATCTCACCTCCTCAATCCAGTAACTCACCCCCTCCATCCAGTATCTCATCCCCTCAATCCACAAACTCACCCCCTCAATCCAGTGACACACCCCCTCAATCCAGTTGCTCACCCCCTCAATCCAGAAACTCACCCCCTCAATCCAGTAACTCACCCCCTCCATCCAGTAACACACCCCCTCAATCCAGTAACTGACCCCCTCAATCCAGTAACTCACCCCCTCAATCCAGAAACTCACCCCCTCAATCCAGTACTTTACCCCATAATCCAGAAAATCACCTCCTCAATCCAGAAACTCACCTCCTCAATCCACAAACTCACCCCCTCAATCCACAAACTCGCCCCCTCAATCCAGTAACTCAACCCCTCAATCCAGTAACTCACCCCCTCAATCCAGAAACTCACCCCCTCAATCCACAAACTCACCCCCTCAGTCCTGTAACTCACCCCCTCATTCCAGAAAACTCACCCCCTCAATCCACAAACTCACCCCCTCAATCCAGTAACTCACCCCCTCAATCCACAAACTCATCCCCTCATTCCAGTAATTCAACCCCTCAATCCAGTAACTCACCCCCTCTATCCACAAACTCACCCCCTCAATCCAGTAACTCATCCCCTCAATCCAGTAACTCAACCCCTCAATCCAGTAATTCACCCCCTCAATCCACAAACTCACCCCTCAATCCACAAACTCACCGCCTTAATCCAGTAACTCTCCCCCTCCATCCACAAACTCACGCCCTCAATCCACAAACTCACCCCCTCAATCCACAAACTCACCCCCTCAATCCAGAAACTCACCCGCTCAATCCAGAATCTCACCCCCTCAATCCAGTAACTCACCCCCTCCATCCAGTATCTCACCCCCTCAATCCACAAACTCACCCCCTCAATCCAGTGACACACCCCCTCAATCCAGTTGCTCACCCCCTCAATCCAGAAACTCACCCCCTCAATCCAGTAACTCACCCCCTGCATCCAGTAACTCACCCCCTCAATCCAGTAACTCACCCCCTCAATCCAGTAACTCACCCCCTCAATCCAGAAACTCACCCCCTCAATCCAGTACTCACCCCCATAATCCAGAAAATCACCTCCTCAATCCAGAAACTCACCCCCTCAATCCAGAAACTCGCACCCTCAATCCAGTAGCTCAACCCCTCAATCCAGTAACTCAAACCCTCAATCCAGAAACTCACCCCCTCAATCCACAAACTCACCCCCTCAATCCTGTAACTCACCCCCTCACTCCAATAAACTCACCTCCTTAATCCACAAACTCACCCCCTCAATCCAGAAACTCGCCCCCTCAATCCAGTAACTCAACCCCTCAATCCAGTAACTCACCCCCTCTATCCACAAACTCACCCCCTCAATCCAGTAACTCATCCCCTCAATCCAGTAACTCAACCCCTCAATCCAGTAACTCACCCCCTCCATCCACAAACTCACCCCCTCAATCCACAAACTCACCCCCTTAATCCAGTAACTCTCCCCCTCCATCCACAAACTCACGCCCTCAATCCACAAACTCACCCCCTCAATCCACCAACACCCCCTCAATCCAGTAACTCACCCCCTCAATCCAGTAACTCACCCCCTCAATCCAGTAACTCAACCCCTCCATCCACAAACTCACCCCCTCAATCGAGTAACTCACCCCCTCAATCCACAAACTCACCCTCTCAATCCAGTAACTCACCCCCTCAGTCCAGTAAATCACCCGCTCAATCCAGAATCTCACCCCCTCAATCCAGAAACTCACCCCCTCAATCCAGTAACTCACCCCCTCCGTCCAGTATCTCACCCACTCAATCCACAAACTCACCACCTCAATCCAGTAACTCACCCCCTCAATCCAGTTGCTCAGCCCCTCAATCCAGAAACTCACCCACTCAATCCAGTAACTCACCCCCTCCATCCAGTAACTCACCCCCTCAATCCAGTAACTCACGCCCTCAATCCAAAAACTCACCTCCTCAATCCAGTAACTCAACCCATCAGTCCAGTAAGTCACACCCTCCATCCAGTAACTCACCCCCTCAATCCACAAACTCACCCCCTCAATCCAGTAACTCACCCCCTCAATCCACAAACTCATCCCCTCAATCCACAAACTCACCCCCTCAATCCAGTTACTCACCCCCTCAATCCACAAACTCACCCCCTCAATCCAGTAACTCACCCCCTCAATCCAGTAATTCACCCCCTCAATCCACAAACTCACCCCCTCAATCCACAAACTCACCCCCTCCATCCACAAACTCACCCCCTCCATCCACAAACTCACCCCCTCCATCCACAAACTCACCCCCTCAATCCACAAACTCACCCACTCAATCCAGTAACTCACCCCCTCAATCCACAAACTCACCCCCTCAATGCACAAACTCACCCCCTCAATCCAGAAACTCACTCCCTCAATCCAGAATCTCACTTCCTCAATCCAGTAACTCACCCCTCCATCCACAAACTCACCCCCTCAATCCGGTATCTCACCCCCTCAATCCGGTAACTCACCCCCTCCATCCACAAACTCACCCCCTCAATCCACAAACTCACCCCCTCAATCCACAAACTCACCCCCTCAATCCAGTAACTCACCCCCTCAATCCACAAACTCACCCCCTCAATCCACAAACTCACCCCCTCAATCCAGTAACTCACCCACTCAATCCAGTAACTCAGCCCCTCAATCCAGTAACTCACCCCCTCAATCCAGTAACTCACCCCCTCAATCCACAAACTCACCCCCTCAATCCACAAACTCACCCCCTCAATCCAGTAACTCACCCCCTCCATCCACAAACTCACCCCCTCCATCAACAAACTCACCCCCTCAATCCACAAACGCACCCCCTCAATCCAGTAACTCACCCCCTCAATCCAGTAACTCACCCCCTGAATCCAGTAACTCACTACCTCAATCCACAAACTCAGCCCCTCAATCCACAGACACACCCCTCAATCCAGTAACTCACCCCCTCAATCCAATAACTCACCCCCTCAATCCAGTAACTCACCCCCTCCATCCAGTAAATCACCGCCTCAGTCCAGTAAATCACCCGCTCAATCCAGAATCTCACCCCCTCAATCCAGTAACTCACCCCCTCAATCCACAAACTCAGCCCCTCAATCCACAGACACACCGCTCAATCCAGTAACTCGCCCCCTCAATCCAGAAACTCACCCCCTCAATCGAGTAACTCACCCCCTCAATCCACAAACTCACCCCCTCAATCCAGTAACTCACCCCCTCAGTCCAGTAAATCACCCGCTCAATCCAGAATCTCACCCCCTCAATCCAGAAACTCACCCCCTCAATCCAGTAACTCACCCCCTCCGTCCAGTATCTCACCCACTCAATCCACAAACTCACCCCCTCAATCCAGTAACTCACCCCCTCAATCCAGTTGCTCACCCCTCAATCCAGAAACTCACCCCCTCAATCCAGTAACTCACCCCCTCCATCCAGTAACTCACCCCCTCAATCCAGTAACTCACGCCCTCAATCCAAAAACTCACCCCTCAATCCAGTAACTCAACCCATCAGTCCAGTAAGTCACACCCTCCATCCAGTAACTCACCCCCTCAATCCACAAACTCACCCCCTCAATCCAGTAACTCACCCCCTCAATCCACAAACTCACCCCCTCAATCCACAAACTCACCCCCTCAATCCAGTTACTCACCCCCTCAATCCACAAACTCACCCCCTCAATCCAGTAACTCACCCCCTCAATCCAGTAATTCACCCCCTCAATCCACAAACTCACCCCCTCAATCCACAAACTCACCCCCTCCATCCACAAACTCACCCCCTCAATCCACAAACTCACCCACTCAATCCAGTAACTCACCCACTCAATCCAGTATCTCACCCCCTCAATCCACAAACTCACCCCCTCAATGCACAAACTCACCCCCTCAATCCAGAAACTCACTCCCTCAATCCAGAATCTCACTTCCTCAATCCAGTAACTCACACCTCCATCCACAAACTCACCCCCTCAATCCGGTATCTCACCCCCTCAATCCGGTAACTCACCCCCTCCATCCACAAACTCACCCCCTCAATCCACAAACTCACCCCCTCAACCCAGTAACTCACCCCCTCAATCCACAAACTCACCCCCTCAATCCAGTAACTCACCCCCTCAATCCAGTAACTCACCCCCTCAATCCAGTAACTCAGCCCCTCAATCCAGTAACTCACCCCCTCAATCCAGTAACTCACCCCCTCAATCCAGTAACTCACCCCCTCAATCCACAAACTCACCCCCTCAATCCAGTAACTCACCCCCTCCATCCACAAACTCACCCCCTCCATCAACAAACTCACCCCCTCAATCCACAAACGCACCCCCTCAATCCAGTAACTCACCCCCTCAATCCAGTAACTCACCCCCTCAATCCAGTAACTCACCCCCTCAATCCACAAACTCAGCCCCTCAATCCACAGACACACCCCTCAATCCAGTAACTCGCCCCCTCAATCCAGAAACTCACCCCCTCAATCCAATATCTCACCCCCTCAATCCAGTAACTCACCCCCTCCATCCAGTAACTCACCCCCTCAATCCACATACTCACCCCCTCAATCCAGAAACTCACCCCTCCATCCAGTAACTCAACCCCTCAATCCAGTAACTCCCCCCTCAATCCAGTAACTCACCCCCTCAATCCAGTAATTCACCCCCTCCATCCAGTAACTCCCCCCCTCAATCCAGTAACTCCCCCCCTCAATCCAGTAACTCACCCCCTCCATCCAGTAACTCCCCCCTCAATCCAGTAACTCACCCCCTCAATCCACAAACTCACTCCCTCAATCCACAAACTCACCCCCTCCATCCAGTAACTCACCCCCTCCATCCAGTAACTCACCCCCTCAATCCACAAACTCACCCCCTCAATCCACAAACTCACCCCCTCAATCCACAAATTCACCCCCTCAATCCAGTAACTCACCCCTCCATCCAGTAACTCACCCCCTCAATCCACAAACTCACCCCCTCATCCAGTAACTCAGCCCCTCCATCCACAAACTCACCCCCTCAATCCACAAAATAACCCCCTCCATCCAGTAACTCACCCCCTCAATCCACAAACTCACCCCCTCAATTCACAAACTCACCCCCTCCATCCACAAACTCACCCCCTCAATCCAGTAACTCACCCCCTCCATCCACAAACTCACCCCCTCAATCCAGTAACTCACCCCCTCAATCCACAAACTCACCCCCTCCATCCAGTAACTCACCCCCTCAATCCACAAACTCACCCCCTCCATCCAGTAACTCACCCCCTCAATCCACAAACTCATCCCCTCAATCCACAAACTCACACCCTCAATCCAGTAACTCACCCCCTCAATCCACAAACTCACCCCCTCAATCCAGTAACTCACCCCCTCAATCCACAAAATAACCCCCTCAATCCAGTAATTCACCACCCTCAATCCAGTAAATCACCCCCTCAATCCACAAACTCACCACCTCAATCCGCAAACTCACCCCCTCAATCCAGTAACTCACCCCCTCAATCCACAAACTAACCCCCTCAATCCAGTAACTCACCCCCTCAATCCACAAACTCATCCCCTCAATCCAGTAACTCACCCCCTCAATCCACAAACTCACCCCCTCAATCCAGTAACTCACCCCCTCAATCCACAAAATGACCCCCTCCATCCAGTAACTCACCCCTCCATCCAGTAACTCACCCCCTCAATCCACAAACTCATCCCCTCAATCCACAAACTCACCCCCTCAATCCAGTTACTCACCCCTCAATCCACAAACTCACCCCCTCAATCCAGTAACTCACCCCCTCAATCCAGTAATTCACCCCCTCAATCCACAAACTCACCCCCTCAATCCACAAACTCACCCCCTCCATCCACAAACTCACCCCCTCCATCCACAAACTCACCCCCTCCATCCACAAACTCACCCCCTCAATCCACAAACTCACCCACTCAATCCAGTAACTCACCCCCTCAATCCACAAACTCACCCCCTCAATGCACAAACTCACCCCCTCAATCCAGAAACTCACTCCCTCAATCCAGAATCTCACTTCCTCAATCCAGTAACTCAACCCCCTCCATCCACAAACTCACCCCCATCAATCGGTATCTCACCCCCTCAATCCGGTAACTCACCCCCTCCATCCACAAACTCACCCCCTCAATCCACAAACTCACCCCTCTCAATCCACAAACTCACCCCCTCAATCCAGTAACTCACCCCCTCAATCCACAAACTCACCCCCTCAATCCACAAACTCACCCCCTCAATCCAGTAACTCACCCACTCAATCCAGTAACTCAGCCCTCAATCCAGTAACTCACCCCCTCATCCAGTAACTCACCCCCTCAATCCACAAACTCACCCCCTCAATCCACAAACTCACCCCTCAATCCATAACTCACCCCCTCCATCCACAAACTCACCCCCTCCATCAACAAACTCCCACCCCCTCAATCCACAAACGCACCCCCTCAATCCAGTAACTCACCCCCTCAATCCAGTAACTCACCCCCTGAATCCAGTAACTCACTACCTCAATCCACAAACTCAGCCCATCAATCCACAGACACACCCCTCAATCCAGTAACTCACCCCCTCAATCCAATAACTCCCCCCCTCAATCCAGTAACTCACCCCCTCCATCCAGTAAATCACCGCCTCAGTCCAGTAAATCACCCGCTCAGATCCAGAATCTCACCCCCTCAATCCAGTAACTCACCCCTCAATCCACAAACTCAGCCCCCTCAATCCACAGACACACCGCTCAATCAGTAACTCGCCCCTCAATCCAGAAACTCACCCCCTCATCGAGTAACTCACCCCCTCAATCCACTACTCACCCCCTCAATCCAGTAACTCACCCCCTCAGTCAGTAAATCACCCGCTCAATCAGAATCTCACCCCTCAATCCAGAAACTCACCCCCTCAATCCAGTAACTCACCCCCTCCGTCCAGTATCTCACCCCACTCAATCCACAACCTCACCCCCTCAATCCAGTAACTCACCCCCCTCAATCCAGTTGCTCACCCCCTCAATCCAGAAACTCACCCCCTCAATCCACGAAACTCACACCCCCTCAATCCAGTAACTCACCCCCTCAATCCAGTAACTCACGCCCCTCCATCCAGAAACTCACCCCCTCAATCCAGTAACTCACCCCCTCAGTCAGTAAGTCACACCCCTCCATCCAGTAACTCACCCCCTCAATCCAAACTCCCCCTCAATCCAGTAACTCACCCCCCTCAATCCACAAACTCACCCCCCTCAATCCACTAACTCACCCCCTCCAATCCAGTTACTCACCCCTCAATCCACAAACTCACCCCCTCAATCCAGTAAACTCACCCCCTCAATCCAGTAATCACCCCTCAATCCACAAACTCACCCCCTCAATCCAAACACACCCCCTCCATCACAAACTCACCCCCTCCATCCAGAAACTCCCCCCTCAATCCAGGTAACTCACCCCCACCATCCACAAACTCACCCCCTCAATCCACAAACTCACCCCCTCAATCCAGTAACTCACCCCCCCTCAATCCACAACTCACCCCCTCAATCCAGTAACTCACCCCCTCAATCCAGTAACTCACACCCTCAATCCAGTAACTCACCCCTTCAATCCAGTTACTGACCCACTCCATCCAGTAACTCACCCCCTCCATCCACAAACTCACCCCCTCAATCCAGTAACTCACCCCCTCCATCCAGTAACTCACCCCCTCAATCCAGTAACTCACCCCCTCAATCCAGTAACTCACCCCCTCAATCCACAAACTCACCCCTCAATCCAGTAACTCACCCCCTCAATCCACAAACTCACCCCCTCAATCCACAAACTCACCCCTCTATCCAGTAACTCACCCCCTCAATCCAGTAACTCACCCCCTCAATCCAGTAACTCACCCCCTCAATCCAGTAACTCACCCCCTCAATCCACAAACTCACCCCCTCAATCCAGTAACTCACCCTCCATCCACAAACTCACCCCCTCAATCCAAAAACTCACCCCCCTCCATCCAGTAACTCACCCCCTCAATCCACAAACTCACCCCCTCAATCCAATGACTCACCCCCTCAATCCACAAACTAACCCCCTCAATCCAGTAACTCACCCCCTCAATCCACAAACTCACCCCCTCAATCCAGTAACTCACCCCCTCAATCCTGTAACTCCCCCCTCAATCCACAAACTCACCCCTCAATCCAGTAACTCACCCCCTCAATCCACAAACTCACCCCCTCAATCCACAAACTCACCCCCTCATTCCACAAACTCACCCCCTCAATCTACAAACTCACACACTCAATCCAGTAACTCACCCCCTCAATCCAGTAACTCAGCCCTCAATCCAGTAACTCACCCCCTCAATCCAGTAGCTCTCCCCCTCAGTCCACAAAGTAACCCCCTCAATCCAGTAACTCATCCCCTCAGTCCACAAACTAACCCCCTCAATCCAGTAACTCACCCCCTCCATCCACAAACTCACCCCCTCAATCCACAAACTCACCCCCTCAATCCAGTAACTCACCCCCTCAATCCAGTAACTCACCCCCTCAATCCAGTAACTCGCCCCCTCAATCCAGAAACTCAGCCCCTCAATCCAGTACTCACCCCCCATAATCCAGAAAATCACCTCCTCAATCCACAAACTCACCTCCTCAATCCACAAACTCACCCCCTCAATCCAGAAACTCGACCCCTCATTCCAGTAACTCAACCCCTCAATCCAGTAACTCACCCCCTCAATCCAGAAACTCACACCCTCATTCCACAAACTCACCCCCTCAATTCTGTAACTCACCCCCTCACTCCAAAAAACTCACCCCCTCAATCCACAAACTCACCCCCTCAATCCAGTAACTCACCCCCTCAATCCACAAACTCATCCCCTCAATCCAGTTACTCAACCCCTCTATCCAGTAACTCACCCCTTCAATCCACAAACTCACCCCCTCAATCCAGTAACTCATCCCCTCAATCCAGTAACTCAACCCCTCAATCCAGTAACTCACCCCCTCCATCCACAAACTCACCCCCTCCATCCACAAACTCACCCCCTCAATCCACAAACTCACCCCCTCAATCCACAAACTCACGCCCTCAATCCAGTAATTCACCCCCTCAATCCACAAACTCACCCCTCAATCCACAAACTCACCGCCTTAATCCAGTAACTCTCCCCCTCCATCCACAAACTCACGCCCTCAATCCACAAACTCACCCCCTCAATCCACAAACTCACCCCCTCAATCCACAAACTCACCCCCTCAATCCAGTAACTCACCCCCTCAATCCAGTAACTCACCCCTCAACCCAGTAACTCAATCCCTCCATCCACAAACTCACCCCCTCAATCCAGTAACTCACCCCCTCAATCCACAAACTCACCCCCTCAGTCCAGTAACTCAATCCCTCTATCCAGTAACTCACCCCCTCAATCCAGTAACTCAAACCCTCCATCCACAAACTCACCCGCTCAATCCAGAATCTCACCTCCTCAATCCAGTAACTCACCCCCTCCATCCAGTATCTCATCCCCTCAATCCACAAACTCACCCCCTCAATCCAGTGACACACCCCCTCAATCCAGTTGCTCACCCCCTCAATCCAGAAACTCACCCCCTCAATCCAGTAACTCACCCCCTCCATCCAGTAACACACCCCCTCAATCCAGTAACTGACCCCCTCAATCCAGTAACTCACCCCCTCAATCCAGAAACTCACCCCCTCAATCCAGTACTTTACCCCATAATCCAGAAAATCACCTCCTCAATCCAGAAACTCACCTCCTCAATCCACAAACTCACCCCCTCAATCCACAAACTCGCCCCCTCAATCCAGTAACTCAACCCCTCAATCCAGTAACTCACCCCCTCAATCCAGAAACTCACCCCCTCAATCCACAAACTCACCCCCTCAGTCCTGTAACTCACCCCCTCATTCCAGAAAACTCACCCCCTCAATCCACAAACTCACCCCCTCAATCCAGTAACTCACCCCCTCAATCCACAAACTCATCCCCTCATTCCAGTAATTCAACCCCTCAATCCAGTAACTCACCCCCTCTATCCACAAACTCACCCCCTCAATCCAGTAACTCATCCCCTCAATCCAGTAACTCAACCCCTCAATCCAGTAATTCACCCCCTCAATCCACAAACTCACCCCTCAATCCACAAACTCACCGCCTTAATCCAGTAACTCTCCCCCTCCATCCACAAACTCACGCCCTCAATCCACAAACTCACCCCCTCAATCCACAAACTCACCCCCTCAATCCAGAAACTCACCCGCTCAATCCAGAATCTCACCCCCTCAATCCAGTAACTCACCCCCTCCATCCAGTATCTCACCCCCTCAATCCACAAACTCACCCCCTCAATCCAGTGACACACCCCCTCAATCCAGTTGCTCACCCCCTCAATCCAGAAACTCACCCCCTCAATCCAGTAACTCACCCCCTGCATCCAGTAACTCACCCCCTCAATCCAGTAACTCACCCCCTCAATCCAGTAACTCACCCCCTCAATCCAGAAACTCACCCCCTCAATCCAGTACTCACCCCCATAATCCAGAAAATCACCTCCTCAATCCAGAAACTCACCCCCTCAATCCAGAAACTCGCACCCTCAATCCAGTAGCTCAACCCCTCAATCCAGTAACTCAAACCCTCAATCCAGAAACTCACCCCCTCAATCCACAAACTCACCCCCTCAATCCTGTAACTCACCCCCTCACTCCAATAAACTCACCTCCTTAATCCACAAACTCACCCCCTCAATCCAGAAACTCGCCCCCTCAATCCAGTAACTCAACCCCTCAATCCAGTAACTCACCCCCTCTATCCACAAACTCACCCCCTCAATCCAGTAACTCATCCCCTCAATCCAGTAACTCAACCCCTCAATCCAGTAACTCACCCCCTCCATCCACAAACTCACCCCCTCAATCCACAAACTCACCCCCTTAATCCAGTAACTCTCCCCCTCCATCCACAAACTCACGCCCTCAATCCACAAACTCACCCCCTCAATCCACCAACACCCCCTCAATCCAGTAACTCACCCCCTCAATCCAGTAACTCACCCCCTCAATCCAGTAACTCAACCCCTCCATCCACAAACTCACCCCCTCAATCGAGTAACTCACCCCCTCAATCCACAAACTCACCCTCTCAATCCAGTAACTCACCCCCTCAGTCCAGTAAATCACCCGCTCAATCCAGAATCTCACCCCCTCAATCCAGAAACTCACCCCCTCAATCCAGTAACTCACCCCCTCCGTCCAGTATCTCACCCACTCAATCCACAAACTCACCACCTCAATCCAGTAACTCACCCCCTCAATCCAGTTGCTCAGCCCCTCAATCCAGAAACTCACCCACTCAATCCAGTAACTCACCCCCTCCATCCAGTAACTCACCCCCTCAATCCAGTAACTCACGCCCTCAATCCAAAAACTCACCTCCTCAATCCAGTAACTCAACCCATCAGTCCAGTAAGTCACACCCTCCATCCAGTAACTCACCCCCTCAATCCACAAACTCACCCCCTCAATCCAGTAACTCACCCCCTCAATCCACAAACTCATCCCCTCAATCCACAAACTCACCCCCTCAATCCAGTTACTCACCCCCTCAATCCACAAACTCACCCCCTCAATCCAGTAACTCACCCCCTCAATCCAGTAATTCACCCCCTCAATCCACAAACTCACCCCCTCAATCCACAAACTCACCCCCTCCATCCACAAACTCACCCCCTCCATCCACAAACTCACCCCCTCCATCCACAAACTCACCCCCTCAATCCACAAACTCACCCACTCAATCCAGTAACTCACCCCCTCAATCCACAAACTCACCCCCTCAATGCACAAACTCACCCCCTCAATCCAGAAACTCACTCCCTCAATCCAGAATCTCACTTCCTCAATCCAGTAACTCACCCCTCCATCCACAAACTCACCCCCTCAATCCGGTATCTCACACCCTCAATCCGGTAACTCACCCCCTCCATCCACAAACTCACCCCCTCAATCCACAAACTCACCCCCTCAATCCACAAACTCACCCCCTCAATCCAGTAACTCACCCCCTCAATCCACAAACTCACCCCCTCAATCCACAAACTCACCCCCTCAATCCAGTAACTCACCCACTCAATCCAGTAACTCAGCCCCTCAATCCAGTAACTCACCCCCTCAATCCAGTAACTCACCCCCTCAATCCACAAACTCACCCCCTCAATCCACAAACTCACCCCCTCAATCCAGTAACTCACCCCCTCCATCCACAAACTCACCCCCTCCATCAACAAACTCACCCCCTCAATCCACAAACGCACCCCCTCAATCCAGTAACTCACCCCCTCAATCCAGTAACTCACCCCCTGAATCCAGTAACTCACTACCTCAATCCACAAACTCAGCCCATCAATCCACAGACACACCCCTCAATCCAGTAACTCACCCCCTCAATCCAATAACTCACCCCCTCAATCCAGTAACTCACCCCCTCCATCCAGTAAATCACCGCCTCAGTCCAGTAAATCACCCGCTCAATCCAGAATCTCACCCCCTCAATCCAGTAACTCACCCCCTCAATCCACAAACTCAGCCCCTCAATCCACAGACACACCGCTCAATCCAGTAACTCGCCCCCTCAATCCAGAAACTCACCCCCTCAATCGAGTAACTCACCCCCTCAATCCACAAACTCACCCCCTCAATCCAGTAACTCACCCCCTCAGTCCAGTAAATCACCCGCTCAATCCAGAATCTCACCCCCTCAATCCAGTAACTCACCCCCTCAATCCAGTAACTCACCCCCTCCGTCCAGTATCTCACCCACTCAATCCACAAACTCACCCCCTCAATCCAGTAACTCACCCCCTCAATCCAGTTGCTCACCCCCTCAATCCAGAAACTCACCCCCTCAATCCAGTAACTCACCCCCTCCATCCAGTAACTCACCCCCTCAATCCAGTAACTCACGCCCTCAATCCAAAAACTCACCCCCTCAATCCAGTAACTCAACCCATCAGTCCAGTAAGTCACACCCTCCATCCAGTAACTCACCCCCTCAATCCACAAACTCACCCCCTCAATCCAGTAACTCACCCCCTCAATCCACAAACTCACCCCCTCAATCCACAAACTCACCCCCTCAATCCAGTTACTCACCCCCTCAATCCACAAACTCACCCCCTCAATCCAGTAACTCACCCCCTCAATCCAGTAATTCACCCCCTCAATCCACAAACTCACCCCCTCAATCCACAAACTCAACCCCTCCATCCACAAACTCACCCCCTCCATCCACAAACTCACCCCCTCAATCCACAAACTCACCCACTCAATCCAGTAACTCACCCCCTCAATCCACAAACTCACCCCCTCAATGCACAAACTCACCCCCTCAATCCAGAAACTCACTCCCTCAATCCAGAATCTCACTTCCTCAATCCAGTAACTCACACCTCCATCCACAAACTCACCCCCTCAATCCGGTATCTCACCCCCTCAATCCGGTAACTCACCCCCTCCATCCACAAACTCACCCCCTCAATCCACAAACTCACCCCCTCAACCCAGTAACTCACCCCCTCAATCCACAAACTCACCCCCTCAATCCAGTAACTCACCCCCTCAATCCAGTAACTCACCCCCTCAATCCAGTAACTCAGCCCCTCAATCCAGTAACTCACCCCCTCAATCAGTAACCCACCCCTCAATCCAGTAACTCACCCCCTCAATCCACAAACTCACCCCCTCAATCCAGTAACTCACCCCCTCCATCCACAAACTCACCCCCTCCATCAACAAACTCACCCCCTCAATCCACAAACGCACCCCCTCAATCCAGTAACTCACCCCCTCAATCCAGTAACTCACCCCCTCAATCCAGTAACTCACCCCCTCAATCCACAAACTCAGCCCCTCAATCCACAGACACACCCCTCAATCCAGTAACTCGCCCCCTCAATCCAGAAACTCACCCCCTCAATCCAATATCTCACCCCCTCAATCCAGTAACTCACCCCCTCCATCCAGTAACTCACCCCCTCAATCCACATACTCACCCCCTCAATCCAGAAACTCACCCCTCCATCCAGTAACTCAACCCCTCAATCCAGTAACTCCCCCCTCAATCCAGTAACTCACCCCCTCAATCCAGTAATTCACCCCCTCCATCCAGTAACTCCCCCCCTCAATCCAGTAACTCCCCCCCTCAATCCAGTAACTCACCCCCTCCATCCAGTAACTCCCCCCCTCAATCCAGTAACTCACCCCCTCAATCCACAAACTCACTCCCTCAATCCACAAACTCACCCCCTCCATCCAGTAACTCACCCCCTCCATCCAGTAACTCACCCCCTCAATCCACAAACTCACCCCCTCAATCCACAAACTCACCCCCTCAATCCACAAATTCACCCCCTCAATCCAGTAACTCACCCCTCCATCCAGTAACTCACCCCCTCAATCCACAAACTCACCCCCTCATCCAGTAACTCAGCCCCTCCATCCACAAACTCACCCCCTCAATCCACAAAATAACCCCCTCCATCCAGTAACTCACCCCCTCAATCCACAAACTCACCCCCTCAATTCACAAACTCACCCCCTCCATCCACAAACTCACCCCCTCAATCCAGTAACTCACCCCCTCCATCCACAAACTCACCCCCTCAATCCAGTAACTCACCCCCTCAATCCACAAACTCACCCCCTCCATCCAGTAACTCACCCCCTCAATCCACAAACTCACCCCCTCCATCCAGTAACTCACCCCCTCAATCCACAAACTCATCCCCTCAATCCACAAACTCACACCCTCAATCCAGTAACTCACCCCCTCAATCCACAAACTCACCCCCTCAATCCAGTAACTCACCCCCTCAATCCACAAAATAACCCCCTCAATCCAGTAACTCACCACCCTCAATCCAGTAAATCACCCCCTCAATCCACAAACTCACCACCTCAATCCGCAAACTCACCCCCTCAATCCAGTAACTCACCCCCTCAATCCACAAACTAACCCCCTCAATCCAGTAACTCACCCCCTCAATCCACAAACTCATCCCCTCAATCCAGTAACTCACCCCCTCAATCCACAAACTCACCCCCTCAATCCAGTAACTCACCCCCTCAATCCACAAAATGACCCCCTCCATCCAGTAACTCACCCCTCCATCCAGTAACTCACCCCCTCAATCCACAAACTCATCCCCTCAATCCACAAACTCACCCCCTCAATCCAGTTACTCACCCCCTCAATCCACAAACTCACCCCCTCAATCCAGTAACTCACCCCCTCAATCCAGTAATTCACCCCCTCAATCCACAAACTCACCCCCTCAATCCACAAACTCACCCCCTCCATCCACAAACTCACCCCCTCCATCCACAAACTCACCCCCTCCATCCACAAACTCACCCCCTCAATCCACAAACTCACCCACTCAATCCAGTAACTCACCCCCTCAATCCACAAACTCACCCCCTCAATGCACAAACTCACCCCCTCAATCCAGAAACTCACTCCCTCAATCCAGAATCTCACTTCCTCAATCCAGTAACTCACCCCTCCATCCACAAACTCACCCCCTCAATCCGGTATCTCACCCCCTCAATCCGGTAACTCACCCCCTCCATCCACAAACTCACCCCCTCAATCCACAAACTCACCCCCTCAATCCACAAACTCACCCCCTCAATCCAGTAACTCACCCCCTCAATCCACAAACTCACCCCCTCAATCCACAAACTCACCCCCTCAATCCAGTAACTCACCCACTCAATCCAGTAACTCAGCCCCTCAATCCAGTAACTCACCCCCTCAATCCAGTAACTCACCCCCTCAATCCACAAACTCACCCCCTCAATCCACAAACTCACCCCCTCAATCCAGTAACTCACCCCCTCCATCCACAAACTCACCCCCTCCATCAACAAACTCACCCCCTCAATCCACAAACGCACCCCCTCAATCCAGTAACTCACCCCCTCAATCCAGTAACTCACCCCCTGAATCCAGTAACTCACTACCTCAATCCACAAACTCAGCCCATCAATCCACAGACACACCCCTCAATCCAGTAACTCACCCCCTCAATCCAATAACTCACCCCCTCAATCCAGTAACTCACCCCTCCATCCAGTAAATCACCGCCTCAGTCCAGTAAATCACCCGCTCAATCCAGAATCTCACCCCCTCAATCCAGTAACTCACCCCCTCAATCCACAAACTCAGCCCCTCAATCCACAGACACACCGCTCAATCCAGTAACTCGCCCCCTCAATCCAGAAACTCACCCCCTCAATCGAGTAACTCACCCCCTCAATCCACAAACTCACCCCCTCAATCCAGTAACTCACCCCCTCAGTCCAGTAAATCACCCGCTCAATCCAGAATCTCACCCCCTCAATCCAGAAACTCACCCCCTCAATCCAGTAACTCACCCCCTCCGTCCAGTATCTCACCCACTCAATCCACAAACTCACCCCCTCAATCCAGTAACTCACCCCCTCAATCCAGTTGCTCACCCCCTCAATCCAGAAACTCACCCCCTCAATCCAGTAACTCACCCCCTCCATCCAGTAACTCACCCCCTCAATCCAGTAACTCACGCCCTCAATCCAAAAACTCACCCCCTCAATCCAGTAACTCAACCCATCAGTCCAGTAAGTCACACCCTCCATCCAGTAACTCACCCCCTCAATCCACAAACTCACCCCCTCAATCCAGTAACTCACCCCCTCAATCCACAAACTCACCCCCTCAATCCACAAACTCACCCCCTCAATCCAGTTACTCACCCCCTCAATCCACAAACTCACCCCCTCAATCCAGTAACTCACCCCCTCAATCCAGTAATTCACCCCCTCAATCCACAAACTCACCCCCTCAATCCACAAACTCAACCCCTCCATCCACAAACTCACCCCCTCCATCCACAAACTCACCCCCTCAATCCGGTAACTCACCCCCTCCATCCACAAACTCACCCCCTCAATCCACAAACTCACCCCCTCAATCCAGTAACTCACCCCCTCAATCCACAAACTCACCCCCTCAATCCAGTAACTCACCCCCTCAATCCAGTAACTCACCCCCTCAATCCAGTAACTCACCCCCTCAATCCAGTAACTCACCCCCTCAATCCAGTAACTCACCCCCTCCATCCACAAACTCACCCCCTCCATCAACAAACTCACCCCCTCAATCCACAAACGCACCCCCTCAATCCAGTAACTCACCCCCTCAATCCAGTAACTCACCCCCTCAATCCAGTAACTCACCCCCTCAATCCACAAACTCAGCCCCTCAATCCAGTAACTCACCCCCTCAATCCACAAACTCACCCCCTCAATCCACAAACTCACCCCCTCAATCCAGTTACTCACCCCCTCAATCCACAAACTCACCCCCTCAATCCAGTAACTCACCCCCTCAATCCAGTAATTCACCCCCTCAATCCACAAACTCACCCCCTCAATCCACAAACTCAACCCCTCCATCCACAAACTCACCCCCTCCATCCACAAACTCACCCCCTCAATCCGGTAACTCACCCCCTCCATCCACAAACTCACCCCCTCAATCCACAAACTCACCCCCTCAATCCAGTAACTCACCCCCTCAATCCACAAACTCACCCCCTCAATCCAGTAACTCACCCCCTCAATCCAGTAACTCACCCCCTCAATCCAGTAACTCACCCCCTCAATCCAGTAACTCACCCCCTCAATCCAGTAACTCACCCCCTCAATCCAGTAACTCACCCCCTCCATCCACAAACTCACCCCCTCCATCAACAAACTCACCCCCTCAATCCACAAACGCACCCCCTCAATCCAGTAACTCACCCCCTCAATCCAGTAACTCACCCCCTCAATCCAGTAACTCACCCCCTCAATCCACAAACTCAGCCCCTCAATCCACAGACACACCCCTCAATCCAGTAACTCGCCCCCTCAATCCAGAAACTCACCCCCTCAATCCAATATCTCACCCCCTCAATCCAGTAACTCACCCCCTCCATCCAGTAACTCACCCCCTCAATCCACATACTCACCCCCTCAATCCAGAAACTCACCCCTCCATCCAGTAACTCAACCCCTCAATCCAGTAACTCCCCCCTCAATCCAGTAACTCATCCCCTCAATCCAGTAATTCACCCCCTCCATCCAGTAACTCCCCCCCTCAATCCAGTAACTACCCCCCTCAATCCAGTAACTCACCCCCTCCATCCAGTAACTCCCCCCTCAATCCAGTAACTCACCCCCTCAATCCACAAACTCACTCCCTCAATCCACAAACTCACCCCCTCCATCCAGTAACTCACCCCCTCCATCCAGTAACTCACCCCCTCAATCCACAAACTCACCCCCTCAATCCACAAACTCACCCCCTCAATCCACAAATTCACCCCCTCAATCCAGTAACTCACCCCTCCATCCAGTAACTCACCCCCTCAATCCACAAACTCACCCCCTCATCCAGTAACTCAGCCCCTCCATCCACAAACTCACCCCCTCAATCCACAAAATAACCCCCTCCATCCAGTAACTCACCCCCTCAATCCACAAACTCACCCCCTCAATTCACAAACTCACCCCCTCCATCCACAAACTCACCCCCTCAATCCAGTAACTCACCCCCTCCATCCACAAACTCACCCCCTCAATCCAGTAACTCACCCCCTCAATCCACAAACTCACCCCCTCCATCCAGTAACTCACCCCCTCAATCCACAAACTCACCCCCTCCATCCAGTAACTCACCCCCTCAATCCACAAACTCATCCCCTCAATCCACAAACTCACACCCTCAATCCAGTAACTCACCCCCTCAATCCACAAACTCACCCCCTCAATCCAGTAACTCACCCCCTCAATCCACAAAATAACCCCCTCAATCCAGTAACTCACCACCCTCAATCCAGTAAATCACCCCCTCAATCCACAAACACACCACCTCAATCCGCAAACTCACCCCCTCAATCCAGTAACTCACCCCCTCAATCCACAAACTAACCCCCTCAATCCAGTAACTCACCCCCTCAATCCACAAACTCATCCCCTCAATCCAGTAACTCACCCCCTCAATCCACAAACTCACCCCCTCAATCCAGTAACTCACCCCCTCAATCCACAAAATAACCCCCTCCATCCAGTAACTCACCCCTCCATCCAGTAACTCACCCCCTCAATCCACAAACTCACACCCTCATCCAGTAACTCACCCCCTCAATCCACAAAATAACCCCCTCCATCCAGTAACTCACCCCCTCAATCCAGTAACTCACCCCCTTAATCCACAAACTCACCCCCTCCATCCACAAACTCACCCCCTCAATCCAGTAACTCACCCCCTCAATCCACAAACTCACCCCCTCCATCCAGAAAACTCACCCCCTCAATCCAGTAACTCACCCCCTCAATCCAAGAACTCACCCCCTCCATCCAGTAACTCACCCCCTCCATCCACAAACTCATCCCCTCATCCAGTAACTCACCCCCTCCATCCACAAACTCACCCCCTCATCCAGTAACTCACCCCCTCCATCCACAAACTCACCCCCTCATCCAGTAACTCACCCCCTCCATCCACAAACTCACCCCCTCATTCAGTAACTCACCCCCTCCATCCAGTAACTCACCCCCTCCATCCAGTAACTCACCCCCTCATCCAGTAACTCACCCCCTCCATCCACAAACTCACCCCCTCCATCCAGTAACTCACCCCCTCATCCAGTAACTCACCCCCTCCATCCACAAACTCACCCCCTCATCCAGTAACTCACCCCCTCCATCCACAAACTCACCCCCTCATCCAGTAACTCACCCCCTCCATCCACAAACTCACCCCCTCATCCATTAACTCACTCCCTCCATCCAGTAACTCACCCCTCCATCCAGTAACTCACCCCCTCAATCCACAAACTCACCCCCTCATCCAGTTACTCACCCCCTCAATCCACAAACTCACCCCCTCAATCCACAAAATAACCCCCTCTATCCAGTAACTCACCCCCTCAATCCACAAACTCACCCCCTCAATCCACAAAATAACCCCCTCCATCCAGTAACTCACCCCCTCAATCCACAAACTCACCCCCTCAATCCGCAAACTCATCCCCTCCATCCTTAAAACTCACCCCCTCAATCCAGTAACTCACCCCCTCAATCCACAAACTCACCCCCTCCATCCACAAACTCACCCCCTCAATCCAGTAACTCACCCCTTCAATCCACAAGCTCACCCCCTCCATCCAGTAACTCACCCCCTCAATCCACAAACTCACCCCCTCCATCCAGTAACTCACCCCCTCAATCCACAAACTCATCCCCTCAATCCACAAACTCACACCCTCAATCCACAAACTCACCCCCTCCATCCAGTAACTCACCCCCTCAATCCAGAAACTCACCCCCTCAATCCAGTAACTAACCCCCTCAATCCACAAAATAACCCCCTCAATCCAGTAACTCACCCCCTCAATCCAGAAACTCACCCCCTCAATCCAGTAACTCACCCCCTCCATCCACAAACTCATCCCCTCAATTCAGTAACTCACCCCCTCAATCCAGTAACTCACCCCCTCCATCCAGTAACTCACCCCATCCATCCAGTAACTCACCCCCTCAATCCACAAACTCCCCCCCTCAATCCAGTAACTCACCCCCTCCATCCAGTAACTCACCCCCTCCATCCAGTAACTCACCTCCTCAATCCAGTAACTCACCCCCTCCATCAAGTAACTCACCCCCTCCATCCAGTAACTCACCCCCTCAATCCACAAACTCTCCCCCTCAATCCAGTAACTCACCCCCTCCATCCAGTAACTCACCCCCTCCATCCAGTAACTCACCCCCTCCATCCAGTAACTCACCCCCTCCACCCGTAACTCACCCCCTCAATCCAGTAACTCCCCTCGTCAATCCAGTAACTCACCCCCACAATCCGGTAACTCACCCCCTCCATCCAGTAACTCCCCCCTCAATCCAGTAACTCACCCCCTCCATCCACAAACTCACCCCCTCAATCCACAAACTCACCCCCTCAATCCATAAACTCACCCCCTCAATCCAGTAACTCACCCCCTCCATCCACATACTCACCCCCTCAATCCAGTAACTCACCCACTCAATCCAGTAACTCCCCCCTCAATCCACAAACTCACCCCCTCAATCCAGTAACTCACCCCCTCAATCCACAAACTCACCCCCTCCATCAACAAACTCACCCCCTCAATCCAGTAACTCACCCCCTCAATCCACAAACTCACCCCCTCAATACAGTAACTCACCCCCTCCATCCAGTAACTCACCCCCACAATCCGGTAACTCACCCCCTCCATCCAGTAACTCCCCCCTCAATCCAGTAACTCACCCCCTCCATCCACAAACTCACCCCCTCAATCCACAAACTCACCCCCTCAATCCATAAACTCACCCCCTCAATCCAGTAACTCACCCCCTCCATCCACATACTCACCCCCTCAATCCAGTAACTCACCCACTCAATCCAGTAACTCCCCCCTCAATCCACAAACTCACCCCCTCAATCCAGTAACTCACCCCCTCAATCCACAAACTCACCCCCTCCATCAACAAACTCACCCCCTCAATCCAGTAACTCACCCCCTCAATCCACAAACTCACCCCCTCAATACAGTAACTCACCCCCTCCATCCAGTAACTCACCCCCTCAATCCAGTTACTCACCCCTTCCATTCAGTAACTCACCCCCTCATCCAGTAACTCACCCCCTCAATCCACAAACTCACCCCCTCAATCCAGTAACTCATCCCCTCAATCCACAAACTCACCCCCTCAATCCAGTAACTCACCCCCTCAATCCAGTAACTCACCCCCTCCATCCAGTAAATCACCCCCTCCATCCAGTAACTCACCCCCTCCATCCAGTAACTCACCCCCACAATCCACAAACTCACCACCTCAATCCAGTAACTCACCCCCTCAATCCATTAACTCACCCCCTCAATCCACAAACTCACCCCCTCAATCCAGTAACTCACCCCCTCAATCCAGTAACTCACCCCCTCCATCCAGTAACTCACCCCCTCAATCTAGTAACTCACCCCCTCCATCCAGTAACTCACCCCTCCATCCAGTAACATCACCCCCTCAATCCACAAACTCACCCTCTCAATCCAGTATCTCACCCCCTCAATCCACAAACTCACCCCCTCAATCCAGTAACTCACCCCCTCAATCCAGTAACTCACCCCCTCAATCCAGTAACTCACCCCCTCCATCCAGTAACTCACCCCCTCCATCCAGTAACTCACCCCCTCAATCCACGAACTCACCACCTCAATCCAGTAACTCACCCGCTCAATCCATTAACTCACCCCCTCAATCCAAAAACTCACCCCCTCCATCCAGTAACTCACCCCCTCAATCCACAAACTCAGCCCCTCAATCCACAGACACACCCCTCAATCCAGTAACTCGCCCCCTCAATCCAGAAACTCACCCCCTCAATCCAATATCTCACCCCCTCAATCCAGTAACTCACCCCCTCCATCCAGTAACTCACCCCCTCAATCCACATACTCACCCCCTCAATCCAGAAACTCACCCCTCCATCCAGTAACTCAACCCCTCAATCCAGTAACTCCCCCCTCAATCCAGTAACTCACCCCCTCAATCCAGTAATTCACCCCCTCCATCCAGTAACTCCCCCCCCTCAATCCAGTAACTCCCCCCCTCAATCCAGTAACTCACCCCCTCCATCCAGTAACTCACCCCCTCAATCCAGTAACTCATCCCCTCAATCCACAAACTCACTCCCTCAATCCACAAACTCACCCCCTCCATCCAGTAACTCACCCCCTCCATCCAGTAACTCACCCCCTCCATCCAGTAACTCACCCCCTCAATCAACAAACTCACCCCCTCAATCCACAAACTCACCCCCTCAATCCACAAATTCACCCCCTCAATCCAGTAACTCACCCCTCCATCCAGTAACTCACCCCCTCAATCCACAAACTCACCCCCTCATCCAGTAACTCAGCCCCTCCATCCACAAACTCACCCCCTCAATCCACAAAATAACCCCCTCCATCCAGTAACTCACCCCCTCAATCCACAAACTCACCCCCTCAATTCACAAACTCACCCCCTCCATCCACAAACTCACCCCCTCCATCCACAAACTCACCCCCTCAATCCAGTAACTCACCCCCTCAATACACAAACTCACCACCTCCATCCAGTAACTCACCCCCTCAATCCACAAACTCACCCCCTCCATCCAGTAACTCACCCCCTCAATCCACAAACTCATCCCCTCAATCCACAAACTCACACCCTCAATCCAGTAACTCACCCCCTCAATCCACAAACTCACCCCCTCAATCCAGTAACTCACCCCCTCAATCCACAAAATAACCCCCTCAATCCAGTAACTCACCACCCTCAATCCAGTAAATCACCCCCTCAATCCACAAACTCACCACCTCAATCCGCAAACTCACCCCCTCAATCCAGTAACTCACCCCCTCAATCCACAAACTAACCCCCTCAATCCAGTAACTCACCCCCTCAATCCACAAACTCATCCCCTCAATCCAGTAACTCACCCCCTCAATCCACAAACTCACCCCCTCAATCCAGTAACTCACCCCCTCAATCCACAAAATA
This sequence comes from Carcharodon carcharias, assembly GCF_017639515.1. Lineage (NCBI taxonomy): Eukaryota > Metazoa > Chordata > Chondrichthyes > Lamniformes > Lamnidae > Carcharodon > Carcharodon carcharias. Next base: position 267,987,815 of record NC_054467.1, read on the forward strand.
ACCCCCTCCATCCAGTAACTCACCCCTCCATCCAGTAACTCACCCCCTCAATCCACAAACTCACACCCTCATCCAGTAACTCACCCCCTCAATCCACAAAATAACCCCCTCCATCCAGTAACTCACCCCCTTAATCCAGTAACTCACCCCCTCAATCCACAAACTCACCCCCTCCATCCACAAACTCACCCCCTCAATCCAGTAACTCACCCCCTCAATCCACAAACTCACCCCCTCCATCCAAAAAACTCACCCCCTCAATCCAGTAACTCACCCCCTCAATCCAAGAACTCACCCCCTCCATCCAGTAACTCACCCCCTCCATCCACAAACTCATCCCCTCATCCAGTAACTCACCCCCTCCATCCACAAACTCACCCCCTCATCCAGTAACTCACCCCCTCCATCCACAAACTCACCCCCTCATCCAGTAACTCACCCCCTCCATCCACAAACTCACCCCCTCATTCAGTAACTCACCCCCTCCATCCAGTAACTCACCCCCTCCATCCAGTAACTCACCCCCTCATCCAGTAACTCACCCCCTCCATCCACAAACTCACCCCCTCCATCCAGTAACTCACCCCCTCATCCAGTAACTCACCCCCTCCATCCACAAACTCACCCCCTCATCCAGTAACTCACCCCCTCCATCCACAAACTCACCCCCTCATCCAGTAACTCACCCCCTCCATCCACAAACTCACCCCCTCATCCATTAACTCACCACCTCCATCCAGTAACTCACCCCTCCATCCAGTAACTCACCCCCTCAATCCACAAACTCACCCCCTCATCCAGTTACTCACCCCCTCAATCCACAAACTCACCCCCTCAATCCACAAAATAACCCCCTCTATCCAGTAACTCACCCCCTCAATCCACAAACTCACCCCCTCAATCCACAAAATAACCCCCTCCATCCCGTAACTCACCCCCTCAATCCACAAACTCACCCCCTCAATCCGCAAACTCATCCCCTCCATCCTTAAAACTCACCCCCTCCATCCAGTAACTCACCCCCTCAATCTAGTAACTCACCCCCTCCATCCAGTAACTCACCCCTCCATCCAGTAACTGACCCCCTCATCCAGTAACTCACCCCCTCAATCCAGTAACATCACCCCCTCAATCCACAAACTCACCCTCTCAATCCAGTATCTCACCCCCTCAATCCACAAACTCACCCCCTCAATCCAGTAACTCACCCCCTCAATCCAGTAACTCACCCCCTCAATCCAGTAACTCACCCCCTCCATCCAGTAACTCACCCCCTCCATCCAGTAACTCACCCCCTCAATCCACAAACTCACCACCTCAATCCAGTAACTCACCCGCTCAATCCATTAACTCACCCCCTCAATCCAAAAACTCACCCCCTCCATCCAGTAACTCACCCCCTCAATCCACAAACTCAGCCCCTCAATCCACAGACACACCCCTCAATCCAGTAACTCGCCCCCTCAATCCAGAAACTCACCCCCTCAATCCAATATCTCACCCCCTCAATCCAGTAACTCACCCCCTCCATCCAGTAACTCACCCCCTCAATCCACATACTCACCCCCTCAATCCAGAAACTCACCCCTCCATCCAGTAACTCAACCCCTCAATCCAGTAACTCCCCCCTCAATCCAGTAACTCACCCCCTCAATCCAGTAATTCACCCCCTCCATCCAGTAACTCCCCCCCTCAATCCAGTAACTCCCCCCCTCAATCCAGTAACTCACCCCCTCAATCCACAAACTCACCCCCTCAATCCAGTAACTCACCCCCTCAATCCACAAAATAACCCCCTCCATCCAGTAACTCACCCCTCCATCCAGTAACTCACCCCCTCAATCCACAAACTCACACCCTCATCCAGTAACTCACCCCCTCAATCCACAAAATAACCCCCTCCATCCAGTAACTCACCCCCTCAATCCAGTAACTCACCCCCTCAATCCACAAACTCACCCCCTCCATCCACAAACTCACCCCCTCAATCCAGTAACTCACCCCCTCAATCCACAAACTCACCCCCTCCATCCAAAAAACTCACCCCCTCAATCCAGTAACTCACCCCCTCAATCCAAGAACTCACCCCCTCCATCCAGTAACTCACCCCCTCCATCCACAAACTCATCCCCTCATCCAGTAACTCACCCCCTCCATCCACAAACTCACCCCCTCATCCAGTAACTCACCCCCTCCATCCACAAACTCACCCCCTCATCCAGTAACTCACCCCCTCCATCCACAAACTCACCCCCTCATTCAGTCACTCACCCCCTCCATCCAGTAACTCACCCCCTCCATCCAGTAACTCACCCCCTCATCCAGTAACTCACCCCCTCCATCCACAAACTCACCCCCTCCATCCAGTAACTCACCCCCTCATCCAGTAACTCACCCCCTCCATCCACAAACTCACCCCCTCATCCAGTAACTCACCCCCTCCATCCACAAACTCACCCCCTCATCCAGTAACTCACCCCCTCCATCCACAAACTCACCCCCTCATCCATTAACTCACCCCCTCCATCCAGTAACTCACCCCTCCATCCAGTAACTCACCCCCTCAATCCACAAACTCACCCCCTCATCCAGTTACTCACCCCCTCAATCCACAAACTCACCCCCTCAATCCACAAAATAACCCCCTCTATCCAGTAACTCACCCCCTCAATCCACAAACTCACCCCCTCAATCCACAAAATAACCCCCTCCATCCCGTAACTCACCCCTTCAATCCACAAACTCACCCCCTCAATCCGCAAACTCATCCCCTCCATCCTTAAAACTCACCCCCTCCATCCAGTAACTCACCCCCTCAATCTAGTAACTCACCCCCTCCATCCAGTAACTCACCCCTCCATCCAGTAACTGACCCCCTCATCCAGTAACTCACCCCCTCAATCCAGTAACATCACCCCCTCAATCCACAAACTCACCCTCTCAATCCAGTATCTCACCCCCTCAATCCACAAACTCACCCCCTCAATCCAGTAACTCACCCCCTCAATCCAGTAACTCACCCCCTCAATCCAGTAACTCACCCCCTCCATCCAGTAACTCACCCCCTCCATCCAGTAACTCACCCCCTCAATCCACAAACTCACCACCTCAATCCAGTAACTCACCCGCTCAATCCATTAACTCACCCCCTCAATCCAAAAACTCACCCCCTCCATCCAGTAACTCACCCCCTCAATCCACAAACTCAGCCCCTCAATCCACAGACACACCCCTCAATCCAGTAACTCGCCCCCTCAATCCAGAAACTCACCCCCTCAATCCAATATCTCACCCCCTCAATCCAGTAACTCACCCCCTCCATCCAGTAACTCACCCCCTCAATCCACATACTCACCCCCTCAATCCAGAAACTCACCCCTCCATCCAGTAACTCAACCCCTCAATCCAGTAACTCCCCCCTCAATCCAGTAACTCACCCCCTCCATCCAGTAATTCACCCCCTCCATCCAGTAACTCCCCCCCCTCAATCCAGTAACTCCCCCCCTCAATCCAGTAACTCACCCCCTCCATCCAGTAACTCCCCCCCTCAATCCAGTAACTCATCCCCTCAATCCACAAACTCACTCCCTCAATCCACAAACTCACCCCCTCCATCCAGTAACTCACCCCCTCCATCCAGTAACTCACCCCCCTCAATCCACAAACTCACCCCCTCAATCCACAAACTCACCCCCTCAATCCACAAATTCACCCCCTCAATCCAGTAACTCACCCCTCCATCCAGTAACTCACCCCCTCAATCCACAAACTCACCCCCTCATCCAGTAACTCAGCCCCTCCATCCACAAACTCACCCCCTCAATCCACAAAATAACCCCCTCCATCCAGTAACTCACCCCCTCAATCCACAAACTCACCCCCTCAATTCACAAACTCACCCCCTCCATCCACAAACTCACCCCCTCCATCCACAAACTCACCCCCTCAATCCAGTAACTCACCCCCTCAATCCAGTAACTCACCCCCTCAATCCACAAACTCACCACCTCCATCCAGTAACTCACCCCCTCAATCCACAAACTCACCCCCTCCATCCAGTAACTCACCCCCTCAATCCACAAACTCATCCCCTCAATCCACAAACTCACACCCTCAATCCAGTAACTCACCCCCTCAATCCACAAACTCACCCCCTCAATCCAGTAACTCACCCCCTCAATCCACAAAATAACCCCCTCAATCCAGTAACTCACCACCCTCAATCCAGTAAATCACCCCCTCAATCCACAAACTCACCACCTCAATCCGCAAACTCACCCCCTCAATCCAGTAACTCACCCCCTCAATCCACAAACTAACCCCCTCAATCCAGTAACTCACCCCCTCAATCCACAAACTCATCCCCTCAATCCAGTAACTCACCCCCTCAATCCACAAACTCACCCCCTCAATCCAGTAACTCACCCCCTCAATCCACAAAATAACCCCCTCCATCCAGTAACTCACCCCTCCATCCAGTAACTCACCCCCTCAATCCACAAACTCACACCCTCATCCAGTAACTCACCCCCTCAATCCACAAAATAACCCCCTCCATCCAGTAACTCACCCCCTCAATCCAGTAACTCACCCCCTCAATCCACAAACTCACCCCCTCCATCCACAAACTCACCCCCTCAATCCAGTAACTCACCCCCTCAATCCACAAACTCACCCCCTCCATCCAAAAAACTCACCCCCTCAATCCAGTAACTCACCCCCTCAATCCAAGAACTCACCCCCTCCATCCAGTAACTCACCCCCTCCATCCACAAACTCATCCCCTCATCCAGTAACTCACCCCCTCCATCCACAAACTCACCCCCTCATCCAGTAACTCACCCCCTCCATCCACAAACTCACCCCCTCATCCAGTAACTCACCCCCTCCATCCACAAACTCACCCCCTCATTCAGTAACTCACCCCCTCCATCCAGTAACTCACCCCCTCCATCCAGTAACTCACCCCCTCATCCAGTAACTCACCCCCTCCATCCACAAACTCACCCCCTCCATCCAGTAACTCACCCCCTCATCCAGTAACTCACCCCCTCCATCCACAAACTCACCCCCCTCATCCAGTAACTCACCCCCTCCATCCACAAACTCACCCCCTCATCCAGTAACTCACCCCCTCCATCCACAAACTCACCCCCTCATCCATTAACTCACCCCCTCCATCCAGTAACTCACCCCTCCATCCAGTAACTCACCCCCTCAATCCACAAACTCACCCCCTCATCCAGTTACTCACCCCCTCAATCCACAAACTCACCCCCTCAATCCACAAAATAACCCCCTCTATCCAGTAACTCACCCCCTCAATCCACAAACTCACCCCCTCAATCCACAAAATAACCCCCTCCATCCAGTAACTCACCCCCTCAATCCACAAACTCACCCCCTCAATTCGCAAACTCATCCCCTCCATCCTTAAAACTCACCCCCTCAATCCAGTAACTCACCCCCTCAATCCACAAACTCACCCCCTCCATCCACAAACTCACCCCCTCAATCCAGTAACTCACCCCTTCAATCCACAAACTCACCCCCTCCATCCAGTAACTCACCCCCTCAATCCACAAACTCACCCCCTCCATCCAGTAACTCACCCCCTCAATCCACAAACTCATCCCCTCAATCCACAAACTCACACCCTCAATCCACAAACTCACCCCCTCCATCCAGTAACTCACCCCCTCAATCCACAAACTCACCCCCTCAATCCAGTAACTAACCCCCTCAATCCACAAAATAACCCCCTCAATCCAGTAACTCACCCCCTCAATCCAGTAACTCACCCCCTCAATCCAGAAACTCACCCCCTCAATCCAGTAACTCACCCCCTCCATCCACAAACTCATCCCCTCAATTCAGTAACTCACCCCCTCAATCCAGTAACTCCCCCTCCATCCAGTAACTCACCCCATCCATCCAGTAACTCACCCCCTCAATCCACAAACTCCCCCCCTCAATCCAGTAACTCACCCCCTCCATCCAGTAACTCACCCCCTCCATCCAGTAACTCACCTCCTCAATCCAGTAACTCACCCCCTCCATCAAGTAACTCACCCCCTCCATCCAGTAACTCACCCCCTCAATCCACAAACTCTCCCCCTCAATCCAGTAACTCACCCCCTCCATCCAGTAACTCACCCCCTCCATCCAGTAACTCACCCCCTCCATCCCGTAACTCACCCCCTCAATCCAGTAACTCCCCTCGTCAATCCAGTAACTCACCCCCACAATCCGGTAACTCACCCCCTCCATCCAGTAACTCCCCCCTCAATCCAGTAACTCACCCCCTCCATCCACAAACTCACCCCCTCAATCCACAAACTCACCCCCTCAATCCATAAACTCACCCCCTCAATCCAGTAACTCACCCCCTCCATCCACATACTCACCCCCTCAATCCAGTAACTCACCCACTCAATCCAGTAACTCCCCCCTCAATCCACAAACTCACCCCCTCAATCCAGTAACTCACCCCCTCAATCCACAAACTCACCCCCTCCATCAACAAACTCACCCCCTCAATCCAGTAACTCACCCCCTCAATCCACAAACTCACCCCCTCAATACAGTAACTCACCCCCTCCATCCAGTAACTCACCCCCTCAATCCAGTTACTCACCCCTTCCATTCAGTAACTCACCCCCTCATCCAGTAACTCACCCCCTCAATCCACAAACTCACCCCCTCAATCCAGTAACTCATCCCCTCAATCCACAAACTCACCCCCTCAATCCAGTAACTCACCCCCTCAATCCAGTAACTCACCCCCTCCATCCAGTAAATCACCCCCTCCATCCAGTAACTCACCCCCTCCATCCAGTAACTCACCCCCTCAATCCACAAACTCACCACCTCAATCCAGTAACTCACCCCCTCAATCCATTAACTCACCCCCTCAATCCACAAACTCACCCCCTCAATCCAGTAACTCACCCCCTCAATCCAGTAACTCACCCCCTCCATCCAGTAACTCACCCCCTCAATCTAGTAACTCACCCCCTCCATCCAGTAACTCACCCCTCCATCCAGTAACTGACCCCCTCATCCAGTAACTCACCCCCTCAATCCAGTAACATCACCCCCTCAATCCACAAACTCACCCCCTCAATCCAGTAACTCACCCCCTCAATCCACAAACTCACCCCCTCAATCCAGTAACTCACCCCCTCAATCCAGTAACTCACCCCCTCAATCCAGTAACTCACCCCCTCCATCCAGTAACTCACCCCCTCCATCCAGTAACTCACCCCCTCAATCCACAAACTCACCACCTCAATCCAGTAACTCACCCGCTCAATCCATTAACTCACCCCCTCAATCCAAAAACTCACCCCCTCCATCCAGTAACTCACCCCCTCAATCCACAAACTCACCCCCTCAATCCAATAACTCACCCCCTCAATCCACAAACTAACCCCCTCAATCCAGTAACTCAACCCCTCAATCCACAAACTCACCCCCTCAATCCAGTAACTCACCCCCTCAATCCAGTAACTCCCCCCTCAATCCACAAACTCACCCCTCAATCCAGTAACTCACCCCCTCAATCCACAAACTCACCCCCTCAATCCACAAACTCACCCCCTCATTCCACAAACTCACCCCCTCCATCCACAAACTCACCCCCTCAATCCAGTAACTCACCCCCTCAATCCAGTAACTCACCCCCTCAATCCACAAACTCACCACCTCCATCCAGTAACTCACCCCCTCAATCCACAAACTCACCCCCTCCATCCAGTAACTCACCCCCTCAATCCACAAACTCATCCCCTCAATCCACAAACTCACACCCTCAATCCAGTAACTCACCCCCTCAATCCACAAACTCACCCCCTCAATCCAGTAACTCACCCCCTCAATCCACAAAATAACCCCCTCAATCCAGTAACTCACCACCCTCAATCCAGTAAATCACCCCCTCAATCCACAAACTCACCACCTCAATCCGCAAACTCACCCCCTCAATCCAGTAACTCACCCCCTCAATCCACAAACTAACCCCCTCAATCCAGTAACTCACCCCCTCAATCCACAAACTCATCCCCTCAATCCAGTAACTCACCCCCTCAATCCACAAACTCACCCCCTCAATCCAGTAACTCACCCCCTCAATCCACAAAATAACCCCCTCCATCCAGTAACTCACCCCTCCATCCAGTAACTCACCCCCTCAATCCACAAACTCACACCCTCATCCAGTAACTCACCCCCTCAATCCACAAAATAACCCCCTCCATCCAGTAACTCACCCCCTCAATCCAGTAACTCACCCCCTCAATCCACAAACTCACCCCCTCCATCCACAAACTCACCCCCTCAATCCAGTAACTCACCCCCTCAATCCACAAACTCACCCCCTCCATCCAAAAAACTCACCCCCTCAATCCAGTAACTCACCCCCTCAATCCAAGAACTCACCCCCTCCATCCAGTAACTCACCCCCTCCATCCACAAACTCATCCCCTCATCCAGTAACTCACCCCCTCCATCCACAAACTCACCCCCTCATCCAGTAACTCACCCCCTCCATCCACAAACTCACCCCCTCATCCAGTAACTCACCCCCTCCATCCACAAACTCACCCCCTCATTCAGTAACTCACCCCCTCCATCCAGTAACTCACCCCCTCCATCCAGTAACTCACCCCCTCATCCAGTAACTCACCCCCTCCATCCACAAACTCACCCCCTCCATCCAGTAACTCACCCCCTCATCCAGTAACTCACCCCCTCCATCCACAAACTCACCCCCTCATCCAGTAACTCACCCCCTCCATCCACAAACTCACCCCCTCATCCAGTAACTCACCCCCTCCATCCACAAACTCACCCCCTCATCCATTAACTCACCCCCTCCATCCAGTAACTCACCCCTCCATCCAGTAACTCACCCCCTCAATCCACAAACTCACCCCCTCATCCAGTTACTCACCCCCTCAATCCACAAACTCACCCCCTCAATCCACAAAATAACCCCCTCTATCCAGTAACTCACCCCCTCAATCCACAAACTCACCCCCTCAATCCACAAAATAACCCCCTCCATCCAGTAACTCACCCCCTCAATCCACAAACTCACCCCCTCAATCCGCAAACTCATCCCCTCCATCCTTAAAACTCACCCCCTCAATCCAGTAACTCACCCCCTCAATCCACAAACTCACCCCCTCCATCCACAAACTCACCCCCTCAATCCAGTAACTCACCCCTTCAATCCACAAACTCACCCCCTCCATCCAGTAACTCACCCCCTCAATCCACAAACTCACCCCCTCCATCCAGTAACTCACCCCCTCAATCCACAAACTCATCCCCTCAATCCACAAACTCACACCCTCAATCCACAAACTCACCCCCTCCATCCAGTAACTCACCCCCTCAATCCACAAACTCACCCCCTCAATCCAGTAACTAACCCCCTCAATCCACAAAATAACCCCCTCAATCCAGTAACTCACCCCCTCAATCCAGTAACTCACCCCCTCAATCCAGAAACTCACCCCCTCAATCCAGTAACTCACCCCCTCCATCCACAAACTCATCCCCTCAATTCAGTAACTCACCCCCTCAATCCAGTAACTCCCCCTCCATCCAGTAACTCACCCCATCCATCCAGTAACTCACCCCCTCAATCCACAAACTCCCCCCCTCAATCCAGTAACTCACCCCCTCCATCCAGTAACTCACCCCCTCCATCCAGTAACTCACCTCCTCAATCCAGTAACTCACCCCCTCCATCAAGTAACTCACCCCCTCCATCCAGTAACTCACCCCCTCAATCCACAAACTCTCCCCCTCAATCCAGTAACTCACCCCCTCCATCCAGTAACTCACCCCCTCCATCCAGTAACTCACCCCCTCCATCCCGTAACTCACCCCCTCAATCCAGTAACTCCCCTCGTCAATCCAGTAACTCACCCCCACAATCCGGTAACTCACCCCCTCCATCCAGTAACTCCCCCCTCAATCCAGTAACTCACCCCCTCCATCCACAAACTCACCCCCTCAATCCACAAACTCACCCCCTCAATCCATAAACTCACCCCCTCAATCCAGTAACTCACCCCCTCCATCCACATACTCACCCCCTCAATCCAGTAACTCACCCACTCAATCCAGTAACTCCCCCCTCAATCCACAAACTCACCCCCTCAATCCAGTAACTCACCCCCTCAATCCACAAACTCACCCCCTCCATCAACAAACTCACCCCCTCAATCCAGTAACTCACCCCCTCAATCCACAAACTCACCCCCTCAATACAGTAACTCACCCCCTCCATCCAGTAACTCACCCCCTCAATCCAGTTACTCACCCCTTCCATTCAGTAACTCACCCCCTCATCCAGTAACTCACCCCCTCAATCCACAAACTCACCCCCTCAATCCAGTAACTCATCCCCTCAATCCACAAACTCACCCCCTCAATCCAGTAACTCACCCCCTCAATCCAGTAACTCACCCCCTCCATCCAGTAAATCACCCCCTCCATCCAGTAACTCACCCCCTCCATCCAGTAACTCACCCCCTCAATCCACAAACTCACCACCTCAATCCAGTAACTCACCCCCTCAATCCATTAACTCACCCCCTCAATCCACAAACTCACCCCCTCAATCCAGTAACTCACCCCCTCAATCCAGTAACTCACCCCCTCCATCCAGTAACTCACCCCCTCAATCTAGTAACTCACCCCCTCCATCCAGTAACTCACCCCTCCATCCAGTAACTGACCCCCTCATCCAGTAACTCACCCCCTCAATCCAGTAACATCACCCCCTCAATCCACAAACTCACCCCCTCAATCCAGTAACTCACCCCCTCAATCCACAAACTCACCCCCTCAATCCAGTAACTCACCCCCTCAATCCAGTAACTCACCCCCTCAATCCAGTAACTCACCCCCTCCATCCAGTAACTCACCCCCTCCATCCAGTAACTCACCCCCTCAATCCACAAACTCACCACCTCAATCCAGTAACTCACCCGCTCAATCCATTAACTCACCCCCTCAATCCAAAAACTCACCCCCTCCATCCAGTAACTCACCCCCTCAATCCACAAACTCACCCCCTCAATCCAATAACTCACCCCCTCAATCCACAAACTAACCCCCTCAATCCAGTAACTCAACCCCTCAATCCACAAACTCACCCCCTCAATCCAGTAACTCACCCCCTCAATCCAGTAACTCCCCCCTCAATCCACAAACTCACCCCTCAATCCAGTAACTCACCCCCTCAATCCACAAACTCACCCCCTCAATCCACAAACTCACCCCCTCATTCCACAAACTCACCCCCTCAATCTACAAACTCACACCCTCAATCCAGTAACTCACCCCCTCAATCCAGTAACTCAGCCCCTCAATCCAGTAACTCACCCCCTCAATCCTGTAGCTCTCCCCCTCAGTCCACAAACTAACCCCCTCAATCCAGTAACTCATCCCCTCAGTCCACAAACTAACCCCCTCAATCCAGTAACTCACCCCCTCCATCCACAAACTCACCCCCCTCAATCCACAAACTCACCCCCTCAATCCAGTAACTCACCCCCTCAATCCAGTAACTCACCCCCTCAATCCAGTAACTCACCCCCTCAATCCAGAAACTCAGCCCCTCAATCCAGTACTCACCCCCATAATCCAGAAAATCACCTCAATCCACAAACTCACCTCCTCAATCCACAAACTCACCCCCTCAATCCAGAAACTCGACCCCTCAATCCAGTAACTCAACCCCTCAATCCAGTAACTCACCCCCTCAATCCAGAAACTCACACCCTCATTCCACAAATTCACCCCCTCAATTCTGTAACTCACCCCCTCACTCCAAAAAACTCACCCCCTCAATCCACAAATTCACCCCCTCAATCCAGTAACTCACCCCCTCAATCCACAAACTCATCCCCTCAATCCAGTTACTCAACCCCTCTATCCAGTAACTCACCCCTTCAATCCACAAACTCACCCCCTCAATCCAGTAACTCATCCCCTCAATCCAGTAACTCAACCCCTCAATCCAGTAACTCACCCCCTCCATCCACAAACTCACCCCCTCCATCCACAAACTCACCCCCTCAATCCACAAACTCACCCCCTCAATCCACAAATTCACGCCCTCAATCCAGTAATTCACCCCCTCAATCCACAAACTCACCCCTCAATCCACAAACTCACCGCCTTAATCCAGTAACTCTCCCCCTCCATCCACAAACTCACGCCCTCAATCCACAAACTCACCCCCTCAATCCACAAACTCACCCCCTCAATCCACAAACTCACCCCCTCAATCCAGAAACTCACCCCCTCAATCCAGTAACTCACCCCCTCAATCCAGTAACTCACCCCTCAATCCAGTAACTCAACCCCTCCATCCACAAACTCACCCCCTCAATCCAGTAACTCACCCGCTCAATCCACAAACTCTCCCCCTCAGTCCAGTTACTCAATCCCTCTATCCAGTAACTCACCCCCTCAATCCAGTAACTCAAACCCTCCATCCACAAACTCACCCGCTCAATCCAGAATCTCACCCTCTCAATCCAGTAACTCACCCCCTCCATCCAGTATCTCACCCCCTCAATCCACAAACTCACCCCCTCAATCCAGTGACACACCCCCTCAATCCAGTTGCTCACCCCCTCAATCCAGAAACTCACCCCCTCAATCCAGTAACGCACCCCCTCCATCCAGTAAGTCACCCCCTCAATCCAGTAACTCACCCCCTCAATCCAGTAACTCACCCCCTCAATCCTGAACTCACCCCCTCAATCCAGTACTCTACCCCATAATCCAGAAAATCACCTCCTCAATCCAGAAACTCACCTCCTCAATCCACAAACTCACCCCCTCAATCCACAAACTCGCCCCCTCAATCCAGTAACTCAACCCCTCAATCCAGTAACTCACCCCCTCAATCCAGAAACTCACCCCCTCAATCCACAAACTCACCCCCTCAGTCCTGTAACTCACCCCCTCACTCCAAAAAACTCACGCCCTCAATCCACAAACTGACCCCCTCAATCCAGTAACTCACCCCCTCAATCCACAAACTCATCCCCTCATTCCAGTAACACAACCCCTCAATCCAGTAACTCACCCCCTCTATCCACAAACTCACCCCCTCAATCCAGTAACTCATCCCCTCAATCCAGTAACTCAACCCCTCAATCCAGTAATTCACCCCCTCAATCCACAAACTCACCCCTCAATCCACAAACTCACCGCCTTAATCCAGTAACTCTCCCCCTCCATCCACAAACTCACGCCCTCAATCCACAAACTCACCCCCTCAATCCACAAACTCACCCCCTCAATCCAGAAACTCACCCCCTCAATCCAGTAACTCACCCCCTCAATCCAGTAACTCACCCCTCAAACCAGTAACTCAACCCCTCCATCCACAAACTCACCCCCTCAATCCAGTAACTCACCCCCTCAATCCACAAACTCACCCCCTCAGTCCAGTAACTCAATCCCTCTATCCAGTAACTCACCCCCTCAATCCAGTAACTCAAACCCTCCATCCACAAACTCACCCGCTCAATCCAGAATCTCACCCCCTCAATCCAGTAACTCACACCCTCCATCCAGTATCTCACCCCCTCAATCCACAAACTCACCCCCTCAATCCAGTGACACACACCCTCTATCCAGTTGCTCACCCCCTCAATCCAGAAACTCACCCCCTCAATCCAGTAACTCACCCCCTGCATCCAGTAACTCACCCCCTCAATCCACAAACTCACCCCCTCAATCCAGTAACTCACCCCCTCAATCCACAAACTCACCTCCTCAATCCAGTAACTCACCCCCTCAATCCAGTAACTCACCCCCTCAATCCAGTAACTCACCCCCTCCATCCAGTAACTCACCCCCTCCATCCAGTAACTTACCCCCTCAATCCACAAACTCACCACCTCAATCCAGTAACTCACCCGCTCAATCCATTAACTCACCCCCTCAATCCAAAAACTCACCCCCTCCATCCAGTAACTCACCCCCTCAATCCACAAACTCACCCCCTCAATCCAATAACTCACCCCCTCAATCCACAAACTAACCCCCTCAATCCAGTAACTCACCCCCTCAATCCAGTAACTCACCCCCTCAATCCAGTAACTCACCCCCTCAATCCAGACTTTCACCCCCTCAATCCAGTACTCTACCCCATAATCCAGAAAATCACCTCCTCAATCCAGAACCTCACCTCCTCAATCCACAAACTCACCCCCTCAATCCACAAACTCGCCCCCTCAATCCAGTAACTCAACCCCTCAATCCAGTAACTCACCCCCTCAATCCAGAAACTCACCCCCTCAATCCACAAACTCACCCCCTCAGTCCTGTAACTCACACCCTCACTCCAAAAAACTCACGCCCTCAATCCACAAACTCACCCCCTCAATCCAGTAACTCACCCCCTCAATCCACAAACTCATCCCCTCATTCCAGTAACTCAACCCCTCAATCCAGTAACTCACCCCCTCTATCCACAAACTCACCCCCTCAATCCAGTAACTCATCCCCTCAATCCAGTAACTCAACCCCTCAATCCAGTAATTCACCCCCTCAATCCACAAACTCACCCCTCAATCCACAAACTCACCGCCTTAATCCAGTAACTCTCCCCCTCCATCCACAAACTCACGCCCTCAATCCACAAACTCACCCCCTCAATCCACAAACTCACCCCCTCAATCCAGAAACTCACCCCCTCAATCCAGTAACTCACCCCCTCAATCCAGTAACTCACCCCTCAATCCAGTAACTCAACCCCTCCATCCACAAACTCTCCCCCTCAATCCAGTAACTCACCCCCTCAATCCACAAACTCACCCCCTCAGTCCAGTAACTCAATCCCTCTATCCAGTAACTCACCCCCTCAATCCAGTAACTCAAACCCTCCATCCACAATCTCACCCCCTCAATCCAGAATCTCACCCCCTCAATCCAGTAACTCACCCCCTCCATCCAGTATCTCACCCCCTCAATCCACAAACTCACCCCCTCAATCCAGTGACACACCCCCTCTATCCAGTTGCTCACCCCCTCTATCCAGAAACTCACCCCTCAATCCAGTAACTCACCCCCTGCATCCAGTAACTCACCCCCTCAATCCACAAACTCACCCCCTCAATCCAGTAACTCACCCCCTCAATCCACAAACTCACCCCCTCAATCCAGTAACTCACCCCCTCAATCCAGTAACTCACCCCCTCAATCCAGTAACTCACCCCCTCCATCCAGTAACTCACCCCCTCCATCCAGTAACTCACCCCCTCAATCCACAAACTCACCACCTCAATCCAGTAACTCAACCGCTCAATCCATTAACTCACCCCCTCAATCCAAAAACTCACCCCCTCCATCCAGTAACTCACCCCCTCAATCCACAAACTCACCCCCCTCAATCCAATAACTCACCCCCTCAATCCACAAACTAACCCCCTCAATCCAGTAACTCACCCCCTCAATCCACAAACTCACCCCCTCAATCCAGTAACTCACCCCCTCAATCCAGTAACTCCCCCCTCAATCAACAAACTCACCCCTCAATCCAGTAACTCACCCCCTCAATCCAGTAACTCACCCCCTCAATCCACAAACTCACCCCCACAATCCACAAACTCACCCCCTCATTCCACAAACTCACCCCCTCAATCTACAAACTCACACCCTCAATCCAGTAACTCACCCCCTCAATCCAGTAACTCAGCCCCTCAATCCAGTAGCTCTCCCCCTCAGTCCACAAACTAACCCCCTCAATCCAGTAACTCATCCCCTCAGTCCACAAACTAACCCCCTCAATCCAGTAACTCACCCCCTCCATCCACAAACTCACCCCCTCAATCCACAAACTCACCCCCTCAATCCAGTAACTCACCCCCTCAATCCAGTAACTCACCCCCTCAATCCAGTAACTCACCCCCTCAATCCAGAAACTCAGCCCCTCAATCCAGTACTCACCCCCATAATCCAGAAAATCACCTCAATCCACAAACTCACCTCCTCAATCCACAAACTCACCCCCTCAATCCAGAAACTCGACCCCTCAATCCAGTAACTCAACCCCTCAATCCAGTAACTCACCCCCTCAATCCAGAAACTCACACCCTCATTCCACAAACTCACCCCCTCAATTCTGTAACTCACCCCCTCACTCCAAAAACTCACCCCCTCAATCCACAAATTCACCCCCTCAATCCAGTAACTCACCCCCTCAATCCACAAACTCATCCCCTCAATCCAGTTACTCAACCCCTCTATCCAGTAACTCACCCCTTCAATCCACAAACTCACCCCCTCAATCCAGTAACTCATCCCCTCAATCCAGTAACTCAACCCCTCAATCCAGTAACTCACCCCCTCCATCCACAAACTCACCCCCTCCATCCACAAACTCACCCCCTCAATCCACAAACTCACCCCCTCAATCCACAAACTCACGCCCTCAATCCAGTAATTCACCCCCTCAATCCACAAACTCACCCCTCAATCCACAAACTCACCGCCTTAATCCAGTAACTCTCCCCCTCCATCCACAAACTCACGCCCTCAATCCACAAACTCACCCCCTCAATCCACAAACTCACCCCCTCAATCCGGAAACTCACCCCCTCAATCCAGTAACTCACCCCCTCAATCCAGTAACTCACCCCTCAATCCAGTAACTCAATCCCTCCATCCACAAACTCACCCCCTCAATCCAGTAACTCACCCCCTCAATCCACAAACTCTCCCCCTCAGTCCAGTAACTCAATCCCTCTATCCAGTAACTCACCCCCTCAATCCAGTAACTCAAACCCTCCATCCACAAACTCACCCGCTCAATCCAGAATCTCACCCCCTCATTCCAGTAACTCACCCCCTCCATCCAGTATCTCACCCCCTCAATCCACAAACTCACCCCCTCAATCCAGTGACACACCCCCTCAATCCAGTTGCTCACCCCCTCAATCCAGAAACTCACCCCCTCAATCCAGTAACTCACCCCCTCCATCCAGTAACTCACCCCCTCAATCCAGTAACTCACCCCCTCAATCCAGTAACTCACCCCCTCAATCCAGAAACTCACCCCCTCAATCCAGTACTCTACCCCATAATCCAGAAAATCACCTCCTCAATCCAGAAACTCACCTCCTCAATCCACAAACTCACCCCCTCAATCCACAAACTCGCCCCCTCAATCCAGTAACTCAACCCCTCAATCCAGTAACTCACCCCCTCAATCCAGAAACTCACCCCCTCAATCCACAAACTCACCCCCTCAGTCCTGTAACTCACCCCCTCACTCCAAAAAACTCACGCCCTCAATCCACAAACTCACCCCCTCAATCCAGTAACTCACCCCCTCAATCCACAAACTCATCCCCTCATTCCAGTAACTCAACCCCTCAATCCAGTAACTCACCCCCTCTAGCCACAAACTCACCCCCTCAATCCAGTAACTCATCCCCTCAATCCAGTAACTCAACCCCTCAATCCAGTAATTCACCCCCTCAATCCACAAACTCACCCCTCAATCCACAAACTCACCGCCTTAATCCAGTAACTCTCCCCCTCCATCCACAAACTCACGCCCTCAATCCACAAACTCACCCCCTCAATCCACAAACTCACCCCCTCAATCCAGAAACTCACCCCCTCAATCTAGTAACTCACCCCCTCAATCCAGTAACTCACCCCTCAATCCAGTAACTCAACCCCTCCATCCACAAACTCACCCCCTCAATCCAGTAACTCACCCCCTCAATCCACAAACTCACCCCCTCAGTCCAGTAACTCAATCCCTCTATCCAGTAACTCACCCCCTCAATCCAGTAACTCAAACCCTCCATCCACAAACTCACCCGCTCAATCCAGAATCTCACCCCCTCAATCCAGTAACTCACCCCCTCCATCCAGTATCTCACCCCCTCAATCCACAAACTCACCCCCTCAATCCAGTGACACACCCCCTCTATCCAGTTGCTCACCCCCTCAATCCAGAAACTCACCCCCTCAATCCAGTAACTCACCCCCTGCATCCAGTCACTCACCCCCTCAATCCACAAACTCACCCCCTCAATCCAGTAACTAACCCTCTCAATCCACAAACTCACCCCCTCAATCCAGTAACTCACCCCCTCAATCCAGTAACTCACCCCCTCCATCCAGTAACTCACCCCCTCCATCCAGTAACTCACCCCCTCAATCCACAAACTCACCACCTCAATCCAGTAACTCACCCGCTCAATCCATTAACTCACCCCCTCAATCCACAAACTCACCACCTCAATCCAGTAACTCACCCCCTCAATCCACAAACTCACCCCCTCAATCCAATAACTCACCCCCTCAATCCACAAACTAACCCCCTCAATCCAGTAACTCACCCCCTCAATCCACAAACTCACCCCCTCAATCCAGTAACTCACCCCCTCAATCCAGTAACTCCCCCCTCAATCAACAAACTCACCCCTCAATCCAGTAACTCACCCCCTCAATCCATAAACTCACCCCCTCAATCCACAAACTCACCCCCTCATTCCACAAACTCACCCCCTCAATCTACAAACTCACACCCTCAATCCAGTAACTCACCCCCTCAATCCAGTAACTCAGCCCCTCAATCCAGTAACTCACCCCCTCAATCCAGTAGCTCTCCCCCTCAGTCCACAAACTAACCCCCTCAATCCAGTAACTCATCCCCTCAGTCCACAAACTAACCCCCTCAATCCAGTAACTCACCCCCTCCATCCACAAACTCACCCCCTCAATCCACAAACTCACCCCCTCAATCCAGTAACTCACCCCCTCAATCCAGTAACTCACCCCCTCAATCCAGTAACTCACCCCCTCAATCCAGAAACTCAGCCCCTCAATCCAGTACTCACCCCCATAATCCAGAAAATCACCTCCTCAATCCACAAACTCACCTCCTCAATCCACAAACTCACCCCCTCAATCCAGAAACTCGACCCCTCAATCCAGTAACTCAACCCCTCAATCCTGTAACTCACCCCCTCAATCCAGAAACTCACACCCTCATTCCACAAACTCACCCCCTCAATTCTGTAACTCACCCCCTCAATCCACAAACTCATCCCCTCAATCCAGTAACTCACCCCCTCAATCCACAAACTCATCCCCTCAATCCAGTTACTCAACCCCTCTATCCAGTACCTCACCCCTTCAATCCACAAACTCACCCCCTCAATCCAGTAACTCATCCCCTCAATTTCAGTAACTCAACCCCTCAATCCAGTAACTCACCCCCTCCATCCACAAACTCACCCACTCCATCCACAAACTCACCCCCTCAATCCACAAACTCACCCCCTCAATCCACAAACTCACGCCCTCAATCCAGTAATTCACCCCCTCAATCCACAAACTCACCCCTCAATCCACAAACTCACCGCCTTAATCCAGCAACTCTCCCCCTCCATCCACAAACTCACGCCCTCAATCCACAAACTCACCCCCTCAATCCACAAACTCACCCCCTCAATCCAGAAACTCACCCCCTCAATCCAGTAACTCACCCCCTCAATCCAGTAACTCACCCCTCAATCCAGTAACTCAATCCCTCCATCCACAAACTCACCCCCTCAATCCAGAAACTCACCCCCTCAATCCAGTACTCTACCCCATAATCCAGAAAATCACCTCCTCAATCCAGAAACTCACCTCCTCAATCCACAAACTCACCCCCTCAATCCAGTAACTCACCCCCTCAATCCAGTAACTCACCCCTCAATCCAGTAACTCAATCCCTCCATCCACAAACTCACCCCCTCAATCCAGTAACTCACCCCCTCAATCCACAAACTCACCCCCTCAGTCCAGTAACTCAATCCCTCTATCCAGTAACTCACCCCCTCAATCCAGTAACTCAAACCCTCCATCCACAAACTCACCCGCTCAATCCAGAATCTCACCCCCTCAATCCAGTAACTCACCCCCTCCATCCAGTATCTCACCCCCTCAATCCACAAACTCACCCCCTCAATCCAGTGACACACCCCCTCAATCCAGTTGCTCACCCCCTCAATCCAGAAACTCACCCCCTCAATCCAGTAACTCACCCCCTCCATCCAGTAACTCACCCCCTCAATCCAGTAACTTACCCCCTCAATCCAGTAACTCACCCCCTCAATCCAGAAACTCACCCCCTCAATCCAGTACTCTACCCCATAATCCAGAAAATCACCTCCTCAATCCAGAAACTCACCTCCTCAATCCACAAACTCACCCCCTCAATCCACAAACTCGCCCCCTCAATCCAGTAACTCAACCCCTCAATCCAGTAACTCACCCCCTCAATCCAGAAACTCACCCCCTCAAACCACAAACTCACCCCCTCAGTCCTGTAACTCACCCCCTCTCTCCAAAAAACTCACGCCCTCAATCCACAAACTCACCTTCTCAGTCCAGTAACTCACCCCCTCAATCCACAAACTCATCCCCTCATTCCAGTAACTCAACCCCTCAATCCAGTAACTCACCCCCTCTATCCACAAACTCACCCCCTCAATCCAGTAACTCATCCCCTCAATCCAGTAACTCAACCCCTCAATCCAGTAATTCACCCCCTCAATCCACAAACTCACCCCTCAATCCACAAACTCACCGCCTTAATCCAGTAACTCTCCCCCTCCATCCACAAACTCACGCCCTCAATCCACAAACTCACCCCCTCAATCCACAAACTCACCCCCTCAATCCGGAAACTCACCCCCTCAATCCAGTAACTCACCCCCTCAATCCAGTAACTCACCCCTCAATCCAGTAACTCAACCCCTCCATCCACAAACTCACCCCCTCAATCCAGTAACTCACCCCCTCAATCCACAAACTCACCCCCTCAGTCCAGTAACTCAATCCCTCTATCCAGTAACTCACCCCCTCAATCCAGTAACTCAAACCCTCCATCCACAAACTCACCCGCTCAATCCAGAATCTCACCCCCTCAATCCAGTAACTCACCCCCTCCATCCAGTATCTCACCCCCTCAATCCACAAACTCACCCCCGCAATCCAGTGACACACCCCCTCAATCCAGTTGCTCACCCCCTCAATCCAGAAACTCACCCCCTCAATCCAGTAACTCACCCCCTGCATCCAGTAACTCACCCTCTCAATCCAGTAACTCACCCCCTCAATCCAGTAACTCACCCCCTCAATCCAGTAACTCACCCCCTCAATCCAGAAACTCACCCCCTCAATCCAGTACTCACCCCCATAATCCAGAAAATCACCTCCTCAATCCAGAAACTCACCTCCTCAATCCACAAACTCACCCCCTCAATCCAGAAACTCGCACCCTCAATCCAGTAGCTCAACCCCTCAATCCAGTAACTCAAACCCTCAATCCAGAAACTCACCCCCTCAATCCACAAACTCACCCCCTCAATCCAGTAACTCACCCCCTCAATCCACAAACTCACCCCCTCAATCCACAAACTCACCCCCTCATTCCACAAACTCACCCCCTCAATCTACAAACTCACACCCTCAATCCAGTAACTCACCCCCTCAATCCAGTAACTCAGCCCCTCAATCCAGTAGCTCACCCCCTCAATCCAGTAGCTCTCCCCCTCAGTCCACAAACTAACCCCCTCAATCCAGTAACTCATCCCCTCAGTCCACAAACTAACCCCCTCAATCCAGTAACTCACCCCCTCCATCCACAAACTCACCCCCTCAATCCACAAACTCACCCCCTCAATCCAGAAACTCACCCCCTCAATCCAGTAACTCACCCCCTCAATCCAGTAACTCACCCCCTCAATCCAGAAACTCAGCCCCTCAATCCAGTACTCACCCCCATAATCCAGAAAATCACCTCCTCAATCCACAAACTCACCTCCTCAATCCACAAACTCACCCCCTCAATCCAGAAACTCGACCCCTCAATCCAGTAACTCAACCCCTCAATCCAGTAACTCACCCCCTCAATCCAGAAACTCACACCCTCATTCCAAAAACTCACCCCCTCAATTCTGTAACTCACCCCCTCACTCCAAAAAACTCACCCCCTCAATCCACAAACTCACCCCCTCAATCCAGTAACTCACCCCCTCAATCCACAAACTCATCCCCTCAATCCAGTTACTCAACCCCTCTATCCAGTACCTCACCCCTTCAATCCACAAACTCACCCCCTCAATCCAGTAACTCATCCCCTCAATTTCAGTAACTCAACCCCTCAATCCAGTAACTCACCCCCTCCATCCACAAACTCACCCACTCCATCCACAAACTCACCCCCTCAATCCACAAACTCACCCCCTCAATCCACAAACTCACGCCCTCAATCCAGTAATTCACCCCCTCAATCCACAAACTCACCCCTCAATCCACAAACTCACCGCCTTAATCCAGTAACTCTCCCCCTCCATCCACAAACTCACGCCCTCAATCCACAAACTCACCCCCTCAATCCACAAACTCACCCCCTCAATCCAGAAACTCACCCCCTCAATCCAGTAACTCACCCCCTCAATCCAGTAACTCACCCCTCAATCCAGTAACTCAATCCCTCCATCCACAAACTCACCCCCTCAATCCAGTAACTCACCCCCTCAATCCACAAACTCACCCCCTCAGTCCAGTAACTCAATCCCTCTATCCAGTAACTCACCCCCTCAATCCAGTAACTCAAACCCTCCATCCACAAACTCACCCGCTCAATCCAGAATCTCACCCCCTCAATCCAGTAACTCACCCCCTCCATCCAGTATCTCACCCCCTCAATCCACAAACTCACCCCCTCAATCCAGTGACACACCCCCTCAATCCAGTTGCTCACCCCCTCAATCCAGAAACTCACCCCCTCAATCCAGTAACTCCCCCCCTCCATCCAGTAACTCACCCCCTCAATCCAGTAACGCACCCCCTCAATCCAGTAACTCACCCCCTCAATCCAGAAACTCACCCCCTCAATCCAGTACTCTACCCCATAATCCAGAAAATCACCTCCTCAATCCAGAAACTCACCTCCTCAATCCACAAACTCACCCCCTCAATCCACAAACTCGCCCCCTCAATCCAGTAACTCAACCCCTCAATCCAGTAACTCACCCCCTCAATCCAGAAACTCACCCCCTCAATCCACAAACTCACCCCCTCAGTCCAGTAACTCACCCCCTCAATCCACAAACTCATCCCCTCATTCCAGTAACTCAACCCCTCAATCCAGTAACTCACCCCCTCTATCCACAAACTCACCCCCTCAATCCAGTAACTCATCCCCTCAATCCAGTAACTCAACCCCTCAATCCAGTAATTCACCCCCTCAATCCACAAACTCACCCCTCAATCCACAAACTCACCGCCTTAATCCAGTAACTCTCCCCCTCCATCCACAAACTCACGCCCTCAATCCACAAACTCACCCCCTCAATCCACAAACTCACCCCCTCAATCCAGAAACTCACCCCCTCAATCCAGTAACTCACCCCCTCAATCCAGTAACTCACCCCTCAATCCAGTAACTCAACCCCTCCATCCACAAACTCACCCCCTCAATCCAGTAACTCACCCCCTCAATCCACAAACTCACCCCCTCAGTCCAGTAACTCAATCCCTCTATCCAGTAACTCACCCCCTCAATCCAGTAACTCAAACCCTCCATCCACAAACTCACCCGCTCAATCCAGAATCTCACCCCCTCAATCCAGTAACTCACCCCCTCCATCCAGTATCTCACCCCCTCAATCCACAAACTCACCCCCGCAATCCAGTGACACACCCCCTCAATCCAGTTGCTCACCCCCTCAATCCAGAAACTCACCCCCTCAATCCAGTAACTCACCCCCTGCATCCAGTAACTCACCCCCTCAATCCAGTAACTCACCCCCTCAATCCAGTAACTCACCCCCTCAATCCAGAAACTCACCCCCTCAATCCAGTACTCACCCCCATAATCCAGAAAATCACCTCCTCAATCCAGAAACTCACCTCCTCAATCCACAAACTCACCCCCTCAATCCAGAAACTCGCACCCTCAATCCAGTAGCTCAACCCCTCAATCCAGTAACTCAAACCCTCAATCCAGAAACTCACCCCCTCAATCCACAAACTCACCCCCTCAATCCTGTAACTCACCCCCTCACTCCAAAAAACTCACCTCCTTAATCCACAAACTCACCCCCTCAATCCAGAAACTCGCCCCCTCAATCCAGTAACTCAACCCCTCAATCCAGTAACTCACCCCCTCTATCCACAAACTCACCCCCTCTATCCACAAACTCACCCCCTCAATCCAGTAACTCATCCCCTCAATCCAGTAACTCAACCCCTCAATCCAGTAACTCACCCCCTACATCCACAAACTCACCCCTCAATCCACAAACTCACCCCCTTAATCCAGTAACTCTCCCCCTCCATCCACAAACTCACGCCCTCAATCCACAAACACACCCCCTCAATCCACCAACACCCCCTCAATCCAGTAACTCACCCCCTCAATCCAGTAACTCACCCCCTCAATCCAGTAACTCAACCCCTCCATCCACAAACTCACCCCCTCAATCGAGTAACTCACCCCCTCAATCCACAAACTCACCCTCTCAATCCAGTAACTCACCCCCTCAGTCCAGTAAATCACCGGCTCAATCCAGAATCTCACCCCCTCAATCCAGAAACTCACCCCCTCAATCCAGTAACTCACCCCCTCAATCCAGTTGCTCACCCCCTCAATCCAGAAACTCACCCACTCAATCCAGTAACTCACACCCTCCATCCAGTAACTCACCCCCTCAATCCAGTAACTCACGCCCTCAATCCAAAAACTCACCCCCTCAATCCAGTAACTCAACCCATCAGTCCAGTAAGTCACACCCTCCATCCAGTAACTCACCCCCTCAATCCACAAACTCACCCCCCTCAATCCAGTAACTCACCCCCTCAATCCACAAACTCATCCCCTCAATCCACAAACTCACCCCCTCAATCCAGTTACTCACCCCCTCAATCCACAAACTCACCCCCTCAATCCAGTAACTCACCCCCTCAATCCAGTAATTCACCCCCTCAATCCACAAACTCACCCCCTCAATCCACAAACTCACCCCCTCCATCCACAAACTCTCCCCCTCCATCCACAAACTCACCCCCTCCATCCACAAACTCACCCCCTCAATCCACAAACTCACCCACTCAATCCAGTAACTCACCCCCTCAATCCACAAACTCACCCCCTCAATGCACAAACTCACCCCCTCAATCCAGAAACTCACTCCCTCAATCCAGAATCTCACTTCCTCAATCTAGTAACTCACCCCTCCATCCACAAACTCACCCCCTCAATCCGGTATCTCACCCCCTCAATCCGGTAACTCACCCCCTCCATCCACAAACTCACCCCCTCAATCCACAAACTCACCCCCTCAATCCACAAACTCACCCCCTCAATCCAGTAACTCACCCCCTCAATCCACAAACTCACCCCCTCAATCCACAAACTCACCCCCTCAATCCAGTAACTCACCCCCTCAATCCAGTAACTCAGCCCCTCAATCCAGTAACTCACCCCCTCAATCCAGTAACTCACCCCCTCAATCCAGTAACTCACCCCCTCAATCCACAAACTCACCCCCTCAATCCAGTAACTCACCCCCTCCATCCACAAACTCACCCCCTCCATCAACAAACTCACCCCCTCATTCCACAAACTCACCCCCTCAATCCACAAACGCACCCCCTCAATCCAGTAACTCACCCCCTGAATCCAGTAACTCACTACCTCAATCCACAAACTCAGCCCCTCAATCCACAGACACACCCCTCAATCCAGTAACTCACCCCCTCAATCCAATAACTCACCCCCTCAATCCCGTAACTCACCCCCTCCATCCAGTAAATCACCCCCTCAGTCCAGTAAATCACCCGCTCAATCCAGAATCTCACCCCCTCAATCCAGTAACTCACCCCCTCAATCCACAAACTCAGCCCCTCAATCCACAGACACACCGCTCAATCCAGTAACTCGCCCCCTCAATCCAGAAACTCACCCCCTCAATCGAGTAACTCACCCCCTCAATCCACAAACTCACCCCCTCAATCCAGTAACTCACCCCCTCAGTCCAGTAAATCACCCGCTCAATCCAGAATCTCACCCCCTCAATCCAGAAACTCACCCCCTCAATCCAGTAACTCACCCCCTCCGTCCAGTATCTCACCCACTCAATCCACAAACTCACCCCCTCAATCCAGTAACTCACCCCCTCAATCCAGTTGCTCACCCCCTCAATCCAGAAACTCACCCCCTCAATCCAGTAACTCACTCCCTCCATCCAGTAACTCACCCCCTCAATCCAGTAACTCACGCCCTCAATCCAAAAACTCACCCCCTCAATCCAGTAACTCAACCCATCAGTCCAGTAAGTCACACCCTCCATCCAGTAACTCACCCCTCAATCCACAAAATCACCCCCTCAATCCAGTAACTCACCCCCTCAATCCACAAACTCACCCCCTCAATCCACAAACTCACCCCCTCAATCCAGTTACTCACCCCCTCAATCCACAACCTCACGCCCTCAATCCAGTAACTCACCCCCTCAATCCAGTAATTCACCCCCTCAATCCACAAACTCACCCCCTCAATTCACAAACTCACCCCCTCCATCCACAAACTCACCCCCTCCATCCACAAACTCACCCCCTCCATCCACAAACTCACCCCCTCAATCCACAAATTCACCCACAATCCAGTAACTCACCCCCTCAATCCACAAACTCACCCCCTCAATGCACAAACTCACCCCCTCAATCCAGAAACTCACTCCCTCAATCCAGAATCTCACTTCCTCAATCCAGTAACTCACACCTCCATCCACAAACTCACCCCCTCAATCCGGTATCTCACCCCCTCAATCCGGTAACTCACCCCCTCCATCCACAAACTCACCCCCTCAATCCACAAACTCACCCCCTCAATCCAGTAACTCACCCCCTCAATCCACAAACTCACCCCCTCAATCCACAAACTCACCCCCTCAATCCAGTAACTCACCCCCTCAATCCAGTAACTCAGCCCCTCAATCCAGTAACTCACCCCCTCAATCCAGTAACTCACCCCCTCAATCCAGTAACTCACCCCCTCAATCCACAAACTCACCCCCTCAATCCAGTAACTCACCCCCTCCATCCACAAACTCACCCCCTCCATCAACAAACTCACCCCCTCAATCCACAAACGCACCCCCTCAATCCAGTAACTCACCCCCTCAATCCAGTAACTCACCCCCTCAATCCAGTAACTCACCCCCTCAATCCACAAACTTAGCCCCTCAATCCACAGACACACCCCTCAATCCAGTAACCCGCCCCCTCAATCCAGAAACTCACCCCCTCAATCCAATATCTCACCCCCTCAATCCAGTAACTCACCCCCTCCATCCATTAACTCACCTCCTAAATCCACAAACTCACCCCCTCAATCCAGTAACTCACCCCTTCAATCCACAAACTCACCCCCTCAATCCAGTAACTCACCCCCTCAATCCAGTAATTCACCCCCTCAATCCACAAACTCACCCCCTCAATCCACAAACTCACCCCCTCCATCCACAAACTCACCCCCTCCATCCACAAACTCACCCCCTCCATCCACAAACTCACCCCCTCAATCCACAAACTCACCCACTCAATCCAGTAACTCACCCCCTCAATCCACAAACTCACCCCCTCAATGCACAAACTCACCCCCTCAATCCAGAAACTCACTCCCTCAATCCAGAATCTCACTTCCTCAATCCAGTTACTCACCCCTCCATCCACAAACTCACCCCCTCAATCCGGTATCTCACCCCCTCAATCCGGTATCTCACCCCCTCAATCCGGTAACTCACCCCCTCCATCCACAAACTCACCCCCTCAATCCACAAACTCACCCCCTCAATCCACAAACTCACCCCCTCAATCCAGTAACTCACCCCCTCAATCCACAAACTCACCCCCTCAATCCACAAACTCACCCCCTCAATCCAGTAACTCACCCCCTCAATCCAGTAACTCAGCCCCTCAATCCAGTAACTCACCCCCTCAATCCAGTAACTCACCCCCTCAATCCAGTAACTCACCCCCTCAATTCACAAACTCACCCCCTCAATCCAGTAACTCACCCCCTCCATCCACAAACTCACCCCCTCCATCAACAAACTCACCCCCTCAATCCACAAACGCACCCCCTCAATCCAGTAACTCACCCCCTCAATCCAGTAACTCACCCCCTGAATCCAGTAACTCACTACCTCAATCCACAAACTCAGCCCCTCAATCCACAGACACACCCCTCAATCCAGTAACTCACCCCCTCAATCCAATAACTCACCCCCTCAATCCAGTAACTCACCCCCTCCATCCAGTAAATCACCCCCTCAGTCCAGTAAATCACCCGCTCAATCCAGAATCTCACCCCCTCAATCCAGTAACTCACCCCCTCAATCCACAAACTCAGCCCCTCAATCCACAGACACACCGCTCAATCCAGTAACTCGCCCCCTCAATCCAGAAACTCACCCCCTCAATCGAGTAACTCACCCCCTCAATCCACAAACTCACCCCCTCAATCCAGTAACTCACCCCCTCAGTCCAGTAAATCACCCGCTCAATCCAGAATCTCACCCCCTCAATCCAGAAACTCACCCCCTCAATCCAGTAACTCACCCCCTCCGTCCAGTATCTCACCCACTCAATCCACAAACTCACCCCCTGAATCCAGTAACTCACCCCCTCAATCCAGTTGCTCACCCCCTCAATCCAGAAACTCACCCCCTCAATCCAGTAACTCACCCCCTCCATCCAGTAACTCACCCCCTCAATCCAGTAACTCACCCCCTCAATCCAAAAACTCACCCCCTCAATCCAGTAACTCAACCCATCAGTCCAGTAAGTCACACCCTCCATCCAGTAACTCACCCCCTCAATCCACAAACTCACCCCCTCAATCCAGTAACGCACCCCCTCAATCCACAAACTCACCCCCTCAATCCACAAACTCACTCCCTCAATCCAGTTACTCACCCCCTCAATCCACAAACTCACCCCTCAATCCAGTAACTCACCCCCTCAATCCAGTAATTCACCCCCTCAATCCACAAACTCACCCCCTCAATTCACAAACTCACCCCCTCCATCCACAAACTCACCCCCTCCATCCACAAACTCACCCCCCTCCATCCACAAACTCACCCCCTCAATCCACAAACTCACCCACTCAATCCAGTAACTCACCCCCTCAATCCACAAACTCACCCCCTCAATGCACAAACTCACCCCCTCAATCCAGAAACTCACTCCCTCAATCCAGAATCTCACTTCCTCAATCCAGTAACTCACACCTCCATCCACAAACTCACCCCCTCAATCCGGTATCTCACCCCCTCAATCCGGTAACTCACCCCCTCCATCCACAAACTCACCCACTCAATCCACAAACTCACCCCCTCAATCCAGTAACTCACCCCCTCAATCCACAAACTCACCCCCTCAATCCAGTAACTCAGCCCCTCAATCCAGTAACTCACTCCCTCAATCCAGTAACTCACCCCCTCAATCCAGTAACTCACCCCCTCAATCCACAAACTCACCCCCTCAATCCAGTAACTCACCCCCTCCATCCACAAACTCACCCCCTCCATCAACAAACTCACCCCCTCAATCCACAAACGCACCCCCTCAATCCAGTAACTCACCCCCTCAATCCAGTAACTCACCCCCTCAATCCAGTAACTCACCCCCTCAATCCAGTAACTCACCCCCTCAATCCACAAACTCAGCCCCTCAATCCACAGACACACCTGTCAATCCAGTAACTCGCCCCCTCAATCCAGAAACTCACCCCCTCAATCCAATATCTCACCCCCTCAATCCAGTAACTCACCCCCTCCATCCAGTAACTCACCCCCTCAATCCACAAACTCACCCCCTCAATCCAGTAACTCACCCCCTCAATCCAGTTGCTCACCCCCTCAATCCAGAAACTCACCCCCTCAATCCAGTAACTCACCCCCTCCATCCAGTAACTCACCCCCTCAATCCAGTAACTCACCCCCTCAATCCAGTAACTCACCCCCTCAATCCAGTAACTCACCCCCTCAATCCAGAAACTCACCCCCTCAATCCAGTACTCACCCCCATAATCCAGAAAATCGCCTCCTCAATCCAGAAACACACCTCCTCAATCCACAAACTCACCCCCTCAATCCAGAAACTCGCCCCCTCAATCCAGTAACTCAACCCCTCAATCCAGTAACTCACCCCCTCAATCCAGAAACTCACCCCCTCAATCCACAAACTCACCCCCTCAATCCTGTAACTCACCCCCTCAATCCACAAACTCATCCCCTTGTTCCAGTAACTCAACCCCTCAATCCAGTAACTCACCCCCTCTATCCACAAACTCACCCCCTCAATCCAGTAACTCATCCCCTCAATCCAGTAACTCAACTCCTCAATCCAGTAACTCACCCCCTCCATCCACAAACTCACCCCTCAATCCACAAACTCACCCCCTTAATCAAGTAACTCTCCCCCTCCATCCACAAACTCACGCCCTCAATCCACATACTCACCCCCTCAATCCACAAACACCCCCTCAATCCAGTAACTCACCCCCTCAATCCAGTAACTCACCCCCTCAATCCAGTAACTCAATCCCTCCATCCACAAACTCACCCCCTCAATCGAGTAACTCACCCCCTCAATCCACAAACTCACCCCCTCAATCCAGTAACTCACCCCCTCAGTCCAGTAACTCACCCGTTCAATCCAGAATCTCACCCCCTCAATCCAGAAACTCACCCCCTCAATCCAGTAACTCACCCCCTCCGTCCAGTATCTCACCCACTAAATCCACAAACTCACCCCCTCAATCCAGTAACTCACCCCCTCAATCCAGTTGCTCACCCCCTCAATCCAGAAACTCACCCCCTCATTCCAGTAACTCACCCCCTCCATCCAGTAACTCACCCCCTCAATCCAGTAACTCACCCCCTTAATCCAGTAACTCACCCCCTCAATCCAAAAACTCAACCCCTCAATCCAGTAACTCAACCCATCAGTCCAGTAAGTCACACACTCCATTCAGTAACTCACCCCCTCCATCCACCAATTCACCCCCTCAATCCACAAACTCACCCCCTCAATTCAGTAACTCACCCCCTCAATCCACAATCTCACCCCCTCAATCCACAAACTCACCCCCTCAATCCAGTAACTCACCCCCTCAATCCACAAACTCACCCCCTCAATCCACAAACTCACCCCCTCAATCCAGTTACTCACCCCCTCAATCCACAAATTCACCCCCTCAATCCAGTAACTCTCCCCCTCAATCCAGTAATTCACCCCCTCAATCCACAAACTCACCCCCTCAATCCACAAACTCACCCCCTCCATCCACACACTCACCCCCTCCATCCACAAACTCACCCCCTCCATCCACAAACTCACCCCCTCAATCCACAAACTCACCCACCCAATCCAGTAACTCACCCCCTCAATCCACAAACTCACCCCCTCAATGCACAAACTCACCCCCTCAATCCAGAAACTCACTCCCTCAATCCAGAATCTCACCTCCTCAATCCAGTAACTCACCCCTCCATCCACAAACTCACCCCCTCAATCCGGTATCTCACCCCCTCAATCCGGTAACTCACCCCCTCCATCCACAAACTCACCACCTCAAACCACAAACTCACCCCCTCAATCCAGTAACTCACCCCCTCAATCCACAAACTCACCCCCTCAATCCACAAACTCACCCCCTCAATCCAGTAACTCACCCCCTCAAGCCAGTAACTCAGCCCCTCAATCCAGTAACTCATCCCCTCAATCCAGTAACTCACCCCCTCAATCCAGTAACTCATCCCCTCAATCCACAAACTCACCCCCTCAATCCAGTAACTCACCCCCTCCATCCACAAACTCACCCCCTCCATCAACAAACTCACCCCCTCAATCCACAAACGCACCCCCTCAATCCAGTAACTCACCCCCTCAATCCAGTAACTCACCCCCTCAATCCAGTAACTCACCCCCTCAATTCACAAACTCACCCCCTCCATCCAGTAACTCACCCCCTCAATCCACATACTCACCCCCTCAATCCAGAAACTCACCCCCTCCATCCAGTTACTCAACCCCTCAATCCAGTAACTCACCCCCTCAATCCAGTAACTCACCCCCTCAATCCACAAACTCACCCCCTCAATCCACAAACTCACCCCCTCAATCCACAAACTCACCCCCTCAATCCAGAATCTCACCCCCTCCATCCAGTAACTCACCCTCCCAATCCTTTAACTCACCCCCTCAATCCAGAAACTCACCCCTCAATCCTGTAACTCACCCCCTCACTCCAAAAAACTCACCCCCTCAAACCACAAACTCACCCCCTCAATCCAGTAACTCACCCCCTCAATCCAGTAACTCACCCGCTCAATCCACAAACTCACCCCCTCAATCCAGTAACTCACCCCCTCAATCCACAAACTCACGCCCTCCATCCACAAACTCACCCGCTCCATCCAGACACTCACCCTCTCAATCCAGTAACTCACCCCCTCAATCCAGTAACTCACCCCCTCAATCCAGTAACTCAACCCCTCCATCCACATACTCACCCCCTCAATCCAGAAACTCACCCCCTCAATCCAGTAACTCAACCCCTCCATCCAGTAACTCACCCCCTCCATCCAGTAACTCACCCCCTCCATCCAGTAACTCACCCCCTCCATCCAGTAACTCACCCCCTCAATCCAGAAACTCACACCCTCAATCCAGTAACTCACCCCCTCCATCCAGTAACTCACCCCCTCAATCCAGTAACTCACCCCCTCAATCCAGTAACTCCAACGCTCCATCCACAAACTCACCCGCTCAATCCAGTAACTCACCCCCTCAATCCAAAAACTCACCCCCTCAATCCTGTAACTCACCCCCTCAATCCTGTAACTCACCCCCTCAGTCCAGTAACTCACCCCCTCAATCCAGTAACTCACCCCCTCAATCCAGTAACTCAAACCCTCCATCCACAAACTCACCCCCTCAATCCACAAACTCCCCCCCAATCCAGAAGTTCACCCCCTCAATCCAGTAACTCATCCCATCAATCCACAAACTCACCCCCTCTATCCAGTATCTCACCCCTCAATCCAGAATCTCACCCCCTCAATCCAGAAACTCACCCCCTCAATCCAGTAACTCACCCCCTCAATCCATTAACTCACCCCCTCAATCCACAAACTCACCCCCTCAATCCAGTAACTCACCCCCTCAATCCAGTAACTCACTCCCTCAATCCACAAATTCACCCCCTCAATCCAGAAACTCACTCCGTCCATCCAGTAACTCACCCCCTCAATCCAGTAACTCACCCCCTCAATCCAGAAACTCACCCCCTCAATCCACATACTCACCCCCTCAATCCACAAACTCACCCCCTCAATCCACATACTCACCCCCTCAGTCCACAAACTCACCCCCTCGATCCAGTAACTCACCCCCTCAATCCAGTAACTCACCCCCTCCATCCAGTAACTCACCTCTTCAATCCACAAACTCACCCCCTCAATCCTGTAACTCATCCCCTCAATCCAGTAACTCACGCCCTCCATCCACAAACTCACCCCCAAAATCCAGTAACTCATCCCCTCAATCCAGTTACTCACCCCCTCAATCCAGAAACTCACCCCCTCAATCCAGTAACTCACCCCCTCCATCCAGTAACTCACCCCCTCAATCCAGAAACTCACCCCCTCAATCCACAAACTCACCCCCTCAATCCAGTAACTCACCCCCTCAATCCAGTTACTCACCCCCTCAATCCAGAAACTCACCCCCTCAATCCAGTAACTCACCCACTTCATCCAGTAACTCACTCCCTCAATCCAGAAACTCACCCCCTCAATCCAGTAATTCACCCCCTCAATCCAGTAACTCACCCCCTCAATCCACTAACTCACCCCCTCAATCCACAAACTCACCCCCTCAGTCCAGTAACTCACCCCCTCAATCCACAAACTCACCCCCTCAATCCACAAACTCACCCCCTCAATGCAGTTACTAACGCCCTCAATCCAGTAACTCACCCCCTCAATCCTGTACCTCACCCCCTCAATCCACAAACTCACCCCCTCCATCCACAAAATCACCCCCTCCATCCACAAACTCACCCCCTCAATCCACAAACTCACCCCCTCAATCCAGTAACTCACCCCCTCAATCCAGTAACTCACCCCCTCAATCCAGTAACTCACCCCCTCAATCCAGTAACTCACCCCCTCAATCCACAAACTCACCCCCTCAATCCAGTAACTCACCCCCTCCATCCACCAACTCACCCCCTCAATCCACAAACTCACCCCCTCAATCCACAAACTCACCCCCTCAATCCAGTAACTCACCCCCTCAATCCAGTAACTCACCCCTCAATCCAGTAACTCAACCCCTCCATCCACAAACTCACCCCCTCAATCGAGTAACTCACCCCCTCAATCCACAAACTCACCCCCTCAATCCAATAACTCACCCCCTCAGTCCAGTAACTCACCCGTTCAATCCAGAATCTCACCCCCTCAATCCAGAAACTCACCCCCTCAATCCAGTAACTCACCCCCTCCGTCCAGTATCTCACCCACTAAATCCACAAACTCACCCCCTCAATCCAGTAACTCACCCCCTCAATCCAGTTGCTCACCCCCTCAATCCAGAAACTCACCCCCTCATTCCAGTAACTCACCCCCTCCATCCAGTAACTCACCCCCTCAATCCAGTAACTCACCCCCTTAATCCAGTAACTCACCCCCTCAATCCAAAAACTCAACCCCTCAATCCAGTAACTCAACCCATCAGTCCAGTAAGTCACACACTCCATTCAGTAACTCACCCCCTCCATCCACCAATTCACCCCCTCAATCCACAAACTCACCCCCTCAATTCAGTAACTCACCCCCTCAATCCACAATCTCACCCCCTCAATCCACAAACTCACCCCCTCAATCCAGTAACTCACCCCCTCAATCCACAAACTCACCCCCTCAATCCACAAACTCACCCCCTCAATCCAGTTACTCACCCCCTCAATCCACAAATTCACCCCCTCAATCCAGTAACTCTCCCCCTCAATCCAGTAATTCACCCCCTCAATCCACAAACTCACCCCCTCAATCCACAAACTCACCCCCTCCATCCACACACTCACCCCCTCCATCCACAAACTCACCCCCTCCATCCACAAACTCACCCCCTCAATCCACAAACTCACCCACTCAATCCAGTAACTCACCCCCTCAATCCACAAACTCACCCCCTCAATGCACAAACTCACCCCCTCAATCCAGAAACTCACTCCCTCAATCCAGAATCTCACCTCCTCAATCCAGTAACTCACCCCTCCATCCACAAACTCACCCCCTCAATCCGGTATCTCACCCCCTCAATCCGGTAACTCACCCCCTCCATCCACAAACTCACCACCTCAATCCACAAACTCACCCCCTCAATCCAGTAACTCACCCCCTCAATCCACAAACTCACCCCCTCAATCCACAAACTCACCCCCTCAATCCAGTAACTCACCCCCTCAATCCAGTAACTCAGCCCCTCAATCCAGTAACTCATCCCCTCAATCCAGTAACTCACCCCCTCAATCCAGTAACTCATCCCCTCAATCCACAAACTCACCCCCTCAATCCAGTAACTCACCCCCTCCATCCACAAACTCACCCCCTCCATCAACAAACTCACCCCCTCAATCCAGTAACTCACCCCCTCAATCCAGTAACTCACCCCCTCAATCCAGTAACTCACCCCCTCAATCCACAAACTCACCCCCTCCATCCAGTAACTCACCCCCTCAATCCACATACTCACCCCCTCAATCCAGAAACTCACCCCCTCCATCCAGTTACTCAACCCCTCAATCCAGTAACTCACCCCCTCAATCCAGTAACTCACCCCCTCAATCCACAAACTCACCCCCTCAATCCACAAACTCACCCCCTCAATCCAGAATCTCACCCCCTCCATCCAGTAACTCACCCTCCCAATCCTTTAACTCACCCCCTCAATCCAGAAACTCACCCCTCAATCCTGTAACTCACCCCCTCACTCCAAAAAACTCACCCCCTCAAACCACAAACTCACCCCCTCAATCCAGTAACTCACCCCCTCAATCCAGTAACTCACCCGCTCAATCCACAAACTCACCCCCTCAATCCAGTAACTCACCCCCTCAATCCACAAACTCACGCCCTCCATCCACAAACTCACCCGCTCCATCCAGACACTCACCCTCTCAATCCAGTAACTCACCCCCTCAATCCAGTAACTCACCCCCTCAATCCAGTAACTCAACCCCTCCATCCACATACTCACCCCCTCAATCCAGAAACTCACCCCCTCAATCCAGTAACTCAACCCCTCCATCCAGTAACTCACCCCCTCCATCCAGTAACTCACCCCCTCCATCCAGTAACTCACCCCCTCAATCCACAAACTCACCCCCTCAATCCAGTAACTCACCCCCTCCATCCAGTAACTCACCCCCTCAATCCAGTAACTCACCCCCTCAATCCATTAACTCCAACGCTCCATCCACAAACTCACCCGCTCAATCCAGTAACTCACCCCCTCAATCCAAAAACTCACCCCCTCAATCCTGTAACTCACCCCCTCAATCCTGTAACTCTCCCCCCTCAGTCCAGTAACTCACCCCCTCAATCCAGTAACTCACCCCCTCAATCCAGTAACTCAAACCCTCCATCCACAAACTCACCCCCTCAATCCACAAACTCCCCCCCAATCCAGAAGTTCACCCCCTCAATCCAGTAACTCATCCCATCAATCCACAAACTCACCCCCTCTATCCAGTATCTCACCCCTCAATCCAGAATCTCACCCCCTCAATCCAGAAACTCACCCCCTCAATCCAGTAACTCACCCCCTCAATCCATTAACTCACCCCCTCAATCCACAAACTCACCCCCTCAATCCAGTAACTCACCCCCTCAATCCAGTAACTCACTCCCTCAATCCACAAATTCACCCCCTCAATCCAGAAACTCACTCCGTCCATCCAGTAACTCACCCCCTCAATCCAGTAACTCACCCCCTCAATCCAGAAACTCACCCCCTCAATCCACATACTCACCCCCTCAATCCACAAACTCACCCCCTCAATCCACATACTCACCCCCTCAGTCCACAAACTCACCCCCTCGATCCAGTAACTCACCCCCTCAATCCAGTAACTCACCCCCTCCATCCAGTAACTCACCTCTTCAATCCACAAACTCACCCCCTCAATCCTGTAACTCATCCCCTCAATCCAGTAACTCACGCCCTCCATCCACAAACTCACCCCCAAAATCCAGTAACTCACCCCCTCAATCCAGTTACTCACCCCCTCAATCCAGAAACTCACCCCCTCAATCCAGTAACTCACC
This sequence comes from Carcharodon carcharias, assembly GCF_017639515.1. NCBI lineage: Eukaryota > Metazoa > Chordata > Chondrichthyes > Lamniformes > Lamnidae > Carcharodon > Carcharodon carcharias. The sequence goes on from NC_054467.1 coordinate 268,025,284, forward strand.
CCCTCCATCCAGTAACTCACCCCCTCAATCCAGAAACTCACCCCCTCAATCCACAAACTCACCCCCTCAATCCAGTAACTCACCCCCTCAATCCAGTTACTCACCCCCTCAATCCAGAAACTCACCCCCTCAATCCAGTAACTCACCCACTTCATCCAGTAACTCACTCCCTCAATCCAGAAACTCACCCCCTCAATCCAGTAATTCACCCCCTCAATCCAGTAACTCACCCCCTCAATCCACTAACTCACCCCCTCAATCCACAAACTCACCCCCTCAGTCCAGTAACTCACCCCCTCAATCCACAAACTCACCCCCTCAATCCACAAACTCACCCCCTCAATGCAGTTACTAACGCCCTCAATCCAGTAACTCACCCCCTCAATCCTGTACCTCACCCCCTCAATCCACAAACTCACCCCCTCCATCCACAAAATCACCCCCTCCATCCACAAACTCACCCCCTCAATCCACAAACTCACCCCCTCAATCCAGTAACTCACCCCCTCAATCCAGTAACTCACCCCCTCAATCCAGTAACTCACCCCCTCAATCCAGTAACTCACCCCCTCAATCCACAAACTCACCCCCTCAATCCAGTAACTCACCCCCTCCATCCACCAACTCACCCCCTCAATCCACAAACTCACCCCCTCAATCCACAAACTCACCCCCTCAATCCAGTAACTCACCCCCTCAGTCCAGTAACTCACCCCCTCAATCCAGTAACTCACCCACTTCATCCAGTAACTCACTCCCTCAATCCACAAACTCACCCCCTCAATCCAGTAATTCACCCCCTCAATCCAGTAACTCACCCCCTCTATCCACAAACTCACCCCCTCAATCCAGTAACTCACCCCCTCAGTCCAGTAACTCACCCCCTCAATCCAGTAACTCACCCACTTCATCCAGTAACTCACTCCCTCAATCCACAAACTCACCCCCTTAATCCAGTAACTCTCCCCCTCCATCCACAAACTCACGCCCTCAATCCACAAACTCACCCCCTCAATCCACAAACACCCCCTCAATCCAGTAACTCACCCCCTCAATCCAGTAACTCCCCCCCTCAATCCAGTAACTCACCCCCTCAATCCAGTAACTCAACCCCTCCATCCACAAACTCACCCCCTCAATCGAGTAACTCACCCCCTCAATCCACAAACTCACCCCCTCAATCCAGTAACTCACTCCCTCAGTCCAGTAACTCATCCGCTCAATCCAGAATCTCACCCCCTCAATCCAGAAACTCACCCCCTCAATCCAGTAACTCACCCCCTCCGTCCAGTATCTCACCCACTCAATCCACAAACTCACCCCCTCAATCCAGTAACTCACCCCCTCAATCCAGTTGCTCACCCCCTCAATCCAGAAACTCACCCCCTCAATCCACTAACTCAACCCCTCCATCCAGTAACTCACCCCCTCAATCCAGTAACTCACCCCCTCAATCCAGTAACTCACCCCCTCAATCCAAAAACTCACCCCCTCAATCCAGTAACTCAACCCATCTGTCCAGTAAGTCACACCCTCCATCCAGTAACTCACCCCCTCCATCCACCAACTCACCCCCTCAATCCACAAACTCACCCCCTCAATTCAGTAACTCACCCCCTCAATCCACAATCTCACCCCCTCAATCCACAAACTCACCCCCTCAATCCAGTAACTCACCTCCTCAATCCACAAACTCACCCCCTCAATCCACAAACTCACCCCCTCAATCCAGTAACTCACCCCCTCAATCCAGTAATTCACCCCCTTCAATCCACAAACTCACACCCTCAATCCACAAACTCACCCCCTCCATCCACAAACTCACCCCCTCCATCCACAAACTCACCCCTCCATCCACAAACTCACCTCCTCAATCCACAAACTCACCCCCTCCATCCACAAACTCACCCCCTCCATCCACAAACTCACCTCCTCAATCCACAAACTCACCCACTCAATCCAGTAACTCACCCCCTCAATCCACAAACTCACCCCCTCAATGCACAAACTCACCCCCTCAATCCAGAAACTCACTCCCTCAATCCAGAATCTCACCTCCTCAATCCAGTAACTCACCCCTCCATCCACAAACTCACCCCCTCAATCCGGTATCTCACCCCTCAATCCGGTAACTCACCCCCTCCATCCACAAACTCACCCCCTCAATCCACAAATTCACCCCCTCAATCCAGTAACTCACCCCCTCAATCCACAAACTCACCCCCTCAATCCACAAACTCAGCCCCTCAATCCAGTAACTCACACCCTCAATCCAGTAACTCAGCCCCTCAATCCAGTAACTCACCCCCTCAATCCAGTAACACACCCCCTCAATCCAGTAACTCACCTCCTCAATCCACAAACTCACCCCCTCAATCCAGTAACTCACCCCCTCAATCCAGTAACTCACCCCCTCCATCCACAAACTCACCCCCTCCATCAACAAACTCACCCCCTCAATCCACAAACGCACCCCCTCAATCCAGTAACTCACACCCTCAATCCAGTTACTCACCCCCTCAATCCAGTATCTCACCCCCTCAATCCACAAACTCAGCCCCTCAATCCACAAACACACCCCTCAATCCAGTAACTCGCCCCCTCAATCCAGAAACTCACCACCTCAATCCAGTAACTCACCCCCTCAATCCAGTAACTCACCCCCTCCATCCAGTAACTCACCCCCTCAATCCACATACTCACCCCCTCAATCCAGAAACTCACCCCCTCCATCCAGTAACTCAACCCCTCAATCCAGTAACTCACCCCCTCAATCCAGTAACTCAACCCCTCCATCCACATACTCACCCCCTCAATCCAGAAACTCACCCCCTCAATCCAGTAACTCACCCCCTCCATCCAGTAACTCACCCCCTCCATCCAGTAACTCACTCCCTCCATCCAGTAACTCACCCCCTCCATCCAGTAACTCACCCCCTCAATCCAGAAACTCACCCCCTCAATCCAGTAACTCACCCCCTCCATCCAGTAACTCAACCCCTCAATCCAGTAACTCACCCCCTCAATCCAGTAACTCAAACCCTCCATCCACAAACTCACCCGCTCAATCCAGTAACTCACACCCTCAATCCAAAACCTCACCCCCTCAATCCAGTAACTCACCCCCTCAATCCTGTAACTTACCCCCTCAGTCCAGTAACTCACCCCCTCAATCCAGTAACTCACCCCCTCAATCCAGTAACTCAAACCCTCCATCCACAAACTCACCCCCTCAATCCACAAACTCACCCCCTCAATCCAGTAACTCACCCCCTCAATCCAGTAACTCACCCCCTCAATCCAGTAACTCACCCCCTCAATCCACAAACTCACCCCCTCAATCCAGTAACTCACCCCCTCCATCCACCAACTCACCCCCTCAATCCACAAACTCACCCCCTCAATCCACAAACTCACCCCCTCAATCCAGTAACTCACCCCCTCAGTCCATCTACTCACCCCCTCAATCCAGTAACTCACCCACTTCATCCAGTAACTCACTCCCTCAATCCACAAACTCACCCCCTCAATCCAGTAATTCACCCCCTCAATCCAGTAACTCACCCCCTCAATCCACTAACTCACCCCCTCAATCCACAAACTCACCCCCTCAATCCAGTAACTCACCCCCTCAATCCACAAACTCTCCCCCTCAATCCACAAACTCACCCCTCAATGCAGTTACTCACCCCCTCAATCCAGTAACTCACCCCCTCAATCCTGTACCTCACTTCCTCAATCCACAAACTCACCCCCTCAATCCAGTAACCCACCCCCTCAATCCACAAACTCACCCCCTCAATCCACAAACTCACCCCCTCCATCCACAAACTCACCCCCTCCATCCACAAACTCACCCCCTCAATCCACAAACTCACCCACTCAATCCAGTAACTCAGCCCCTTAATCCAGTAACTCACCCCCTCAATCCACAAAGTCACACCCTCAATCCAGTAACTCCCCACCTCAATCCACAAACTCATCCCCTCAATCCAGTCACTCACCCCCTCCATCCACAAACTCACCCCCTCCATCAACAAACTCACCCCCTCAATCCACAAACTCACCCCCTCAATCCAGTATCTCAGCCCCTCAATCCAGTAACCCACCCCCTCAATCCACAAACTCACACCCTCAATCCCGTAACTCACCCCCTCAATCCACAAACTCATGCCCTTAATCCAGTAACTCACCCCCTCCATCCACAAACTCACCCCCTCCATCAACAAACTCACCCCCTCAATCCAGTAACTCACCCTCTAAATCCAGTTACTCACTCCCTCCATCCAGTAAGTCACCCCCTTAATCCAGTAACTCACCCCCTCAATCTTGTAACTCACCCCCTCCATCCAGTAACTCACCCCCACAATCCAGTAACTCACCCTCTAAATCCAGTTACTCACTCCCTCCATCCAGTAAGTCACCCCCTTAATCCAGTAACTCACCCCCTCAATCTTGTAACTCACCCCCTCCATCCAGTAACTCACCCCCTCAATCCAGTAACTCACCCTCTAAATCCAGTTACTCACTCCCTCCATCCAGTAAGTCACCCCCTTAATCCAGTAACTCACCCCCTCAATCTTGTAACTCACCCCCTCAATCCATTAACTCACCCCCTCAATCCACAAACTCACCCCCTCAATCCATTAACTCACCCCCTCAATCCAGTAACTCACTCCCTCAATCCACAAATTCACCCCCTCAATCCAGAAACTCACTCCCTCCATCCAGTAACACACCCCCTCCATCCAGTAACTCACCCCCTCCATCCAGTTACTCACCCCCTCCATCCAGTAACTCACACCCTCCATCCAGTAACTCACCCCCTCAATCCAGTAACTCACCCCCTCAATCCAGTAACTCAAACCCTCCATCCACAAACTCACACGCTCAATCCAGTAACTCACCCCCTCAATCCAAAAACTCACCCCCTCAATCCAGTAACTCACCCCCTCAGTCCAGTAACTCACCCTCTCAATCCAGTAACTCACCCCCTCAATCCAGTAACTCAAACCCTCCATCCACAAACTCACCCCCTCAATCCACAAACTCCCCCCCAATCCAGTAACTCACCCCCTCAATCCAGTAACTCACCCCCTCAATCCAGTAACTCAGCCCCTCAATCCAGTAACTCACCCCCTCAATCCACAAACTCACACCCTCAATCCAGTAACTCACCCCCTCAATCCACAAACTCCCCCCCCCCAATCCAGAAGTTCACCCCCTCAATCCAGTAACTCACCCCCTCAATCCACAAACTCACCCACTCTATCCAGTATCTCACCCCCTCAATCCAGAATCTCACCCCCTCAATCCTGAACTCACCCCCTCAATCCAGTAACTCACCCCCTCCATCCAGTATCTCACCCTCTCAATCCAGAAACTCACCCCCTCAATCCAGTAACTCACCCCCTCCATGCACTATCTCACCCTCTCAATCCACAAACTCACCCACTCCATCCAGAAACTCACCCCCTCAATCCAGTATCTCACTCCCTCAATCCACAAATTCACCCCCTCAATCCAGAAACTCACTCCGTCCATCCAGTAACTCACCCCCTCAATGCAGTTACTAACCCCCTCAATCCAGTAACTCACCCCCTCAATCCTGTACCTCACCCCCTCAATCCACAAACTCACCCCCTCCAACCACAAAATCACCCCCTCCATCCACAAACTCACCCCCTCAATCCACAAACTCACCCCCTCAATCCAGTAACTCACCCCCTCAATCCAGTAACTCACCCCCTCAATCCAGTAACTCACCCCCTCAATCCAGTAACTCACCCCCTCAATCCACAAACTCACCCCCTCAATCCAGTAACTCACCCCCTCCATCCACCAACTCACCCCCTCAATCCACAAACTCACCCCCTCAATCCACAAACTCACCCCCTCAATCCAGTAACTCACCCCCTCAGTCCAGTAACTCACCCCCTCAATCCAGTAACGCACCCACTTCATCCAGTAACTCACTCCCTCAATCCACAAACTCACCCCCTCAATCCAGTAATTCACCCCCTCAATCCAGTAACTCACCCCCTCTATCCACAAACTCACCCCCTCAATCCAGTAACTCACCCCCTCAGTCCAGTAACTCACCCCCTCAATCCAGTAACTCACCCACTTCATCCAGTAACTCACTCCCTCAATCCACAAACTCACCCCCTTAATCCAGTAACTCTCCCCCTCCATCCACAAACTCACGCCCTCAATCCACAAACTCACCCCCTCAATCCACAAACACCCCCTCAATCCAGTAACTCACCCCCTCAATCCAGTAACTCCCCCCCTCAATCCAGTAACTCACCCCCTCAATCCAGTAACTCAACCCCTCCATCCACAAACTCACCCCCTCAATCGAGTAACTCACCCCCTCAATCCACAAACTCACCCCCTCAATCCAGTAACTCACCCCCTCAGTCCAGTAACTCATCCGCTCAATCCAGAATCTCACCCCCTCAATCCAGAAACTCACCCCCTCAATCCAGTAACTCACCCCCTCCGTCCAGTATCTCACCCACTCAATCCACAAACTCACCCCCTCAATCCAGTAACTCACTCCCTCAATCCAGTTGCTCACCCCCTCAATCCAGAAACTCACCCCCTCAATCCAGTAACTCACCCCCTCCATCCAGTAACTCACCCCCTCAATCCAGTAACTCACCCCCTCAATCCAGTAACTCACCCCCTCAATCCAAAAACTCACCCCCTCAATCCAGTAACTCAACCCATCTGTCCAGTAAGTCACACCCTCCATCCAGTAACTCACCCCCTCCATCCACCAACTCACCCCCTCAATCCACAAACTCACCCCCTCAATTCAGTAACTCACCCCCTCAATCCACAATCTCACCCCCTCAATCCACAAACTCACCCCCTCAATCCAGTAACTCACCTCCTCAATCCACAAACTCACCCCCTCAATCCACAAACTCACCCCCTCAATCCAGTAACTCACCCCCTCAATCCAGTAATTCACCCCCTCAATCCACAAACTCACACCCTCAATCCACCAACTCACCCCCTCCATCCACAAACTCACCCCCTCCATCCACAAACTCACCCCCTCCATCCACAAACTCACCTCCTCAATCCACAAACTCACCCACTCAATCCAGTAACTCACCCCCTCAATCCACAAACTCACCCCCTCAATGCACAAACTCACCCCCTCAATCCAGAAACTCACTCCCTCAATCCAGAATCTCACCTCCTCAATCCAGTAACTCACCCCTCCATCCACAAACTCACCCCCTCAATCCGGTATCTCACCCCTCAATCCGGTAACTCACCCCCTCCATCCACAAACTCACCCCCTCAATCCACAAATTCACCCCCTCAATCCAGTAACTCACCCCCTCAATCCACAAACTCACCCCCTCAATCCACAAACTCAGCCCCTCAATCCAGTAACTCACACCCTCAATCCAGTAACTCAGCCCCTCAATCCAGTAACTCACCCCCTCAATCCAGTAACACACCCCCTCAATCCAGTAACTCACCTCCTCAATCCACAAACTCACCCCCTCAATCCAGTAACTCACCCCCTCAATCCAGTAACTCACCCCCTCCATCCACAAACTCACCCCCTCCATCAACAAACTCACCCCCTCAATCCACAAACGCACCCCCTCAATCCAGTAACTCACACCCTCAATCCAGTAACTCACCCCCTCAATCCAGTATCTCACCCCCTCAATCCACAAACTCAGCCCCTCAATCCACAAACACACCCCTCAATCCAGTAACTCACCCCCTCAATCCAAAAACTCACCCCCTCAATCCAGTAACTCACCCCCTCAATCCAGTAACTCACCCCCTCAATCCTGTAACTCACCCCCTCAGTCCAGTAACTCACCCCCTCAATCCAGTAACTCACCCCCTCAATCCAGTAACTCAAACCCTCCATCCACAAACTCACCCCCTCAATCCACAAACTCACCCCCTCAATCCAGTAACTCACCCCCTCAATCCAGTAACTCACCCCCTCAATCCAGTAACTCACCCCCTCCATCCAGTAACTCAACCCCTCAATCCACAAACTCACCCCCTCAATCCAGTAACTCACCCCCTCAATCCAGTAACTCACCCCCTCAATCCACAAACTCACCCCCTCAATCCACAAATTCACCCCCTCAATGCAGTTACTCACCCCCTCAATCCAGTAACTCACCCCCTCAATCCTGTACCTCACCCCCTCATTCCACAAACTCACCCCCTCAATCCTGTAACTCACCCCCTCAATCCACAAACTCACCCCCTCCATCCACAAACTCACCCCCTCCATCCACAAACTCGCCCCCTCCATCCACAAACTCACCCCCTCAATCCACAAACTCACCCACTCAATCCAGTAACTTAGCCCCTCAATCCAGTAACTCACCCCCTCAATCCACAAACTCACACCCTCAATCCAGTAACTCACCCCTCAATCCACAAACTCACCCCCTCAATCCAGTAACTCACCCCCTCCATCCACCAACTCACCCCCTCAATCCACAAACTCACCCCCTCAATCCACAAACTCACCCCCTCAATCCAGTAACTCACCCCCTCAGTCCATCTACTCACACCCTCAATCCAGTAACTCACCCACTTCATCCAGTAACTCACTCCATCAATCCACAAACTCACCCCCTCAATCCAGTAATTCACCCCCTCAATCCAGTAACTCACCCCCTCAATCCACTAACTCACCCCCTCAATCCACAAACTCCCCCCCTCAATCCAGTAACTCACCCCCTCAATCCACAAACTCACCCCCTCAATCCACAAACTCACCCCTCAATGCAGTTACTCACCCCCTCAATCCAGTAACTCACCCCCTCAATCCTGTACCTCACCCCCTCAATCCAGTAACTCACCCCCTCAATCCAGTAACCCACCCCCTCAATCCACAAACTCACCCCCTCAATCCACAAACTCACCCCCTCCATCCACAAACTCACCCCCTCCATCCACAAACTCACCCCCTCAATCCACAAACTCACCCACTCAATCCAGTAACTCAGCCCCTTAATCCAGTAACTCACCCCCTCAATCCACAAAGTCACACCCTCAATCCAGTAACTCACCCCCTCAATCCACAAACTCATCCCCTCAATCCAGTCACTCACCCCCTCCATCCACAAACTCACCCCCTCCATCAACAAACTCACCCCCTCAATCCACAAACTCACCCCCTCAATCCAGTATCTCAGCCCCTCAATCCAGTAACCCACCCCCTCAATCCACAAACTCACACCCTCAATCCCGTAACTCACCCCCTCAATCCACAAACTCATGCCCTTAATCCAGTAACTCACCCCCTCCATCCACAAACTCACCCCCTCCATCAACAAACTCACCCCCTCAATCCACAAACTCACCCCCTCAATCAAGTAACTCACCCTCTAAATCCAGTTACTCACTCCCTCCATCCAGTAAGTCACCCCCTTAATCCAGTAACTCACCCCCTCAATCTTGTAACTCAGCCCTCCATCCAGTCACTCACCCCCTCAATCCAGTAACTCACCCTCTAAATCCAGTTACTCACTCCCTCCATCCAGTAAGTCACCCCCTTAATCCAGTAACTCACCCCCTCAATCTAGTAACTCACCCCCTCAATCCATTAACTCACCCCCTCAATCCAGTAACTCACCCTCTAAATCCAGTTACTCACTCCCTCCATCCAGTAAGTCACCCCCTTAATCCAGTAACTCACCCCCTCAATCTTGTAACTCACCCCCTCAATCCATTAACTCACCCCCTCAATCCACAAACTCACCCCCTCAATCCATTAACTCACCCCCTCAATCCAGTAACTCACTCCCTCAATCCACAAATTCACCCCCTCAATCCAGAAACTCACTCCCTCCATCCAGTAACACACCCCCTCCATCCAGTAACTCACCCCCTCCATCCAGTTACTCACCCCCTCCATCCAGTAACTCACACCCTCCATCCAGTAACTCACCCCCTCAATCCAGTAACTCACCCCCTCAATCCAGTAACTCAAACCCTCCATCCACAAACTCACACGCTCAATCCAGTAACTCACCCCCTCAATCCAAAAACTCACCCCCTCAATCCAGTAACTCACCCCCTCAGTCCAGTAACTCACCCTCTCAATCCAGTAACTCACCCCCTCAATCCAGTAACTCAAACCCTCCATCCACAAACTCACCCCCTCAATCCACAAACTCCCCCCCAATCCAGTAACTCACCCCCTCAATCCAGTAACTCACCCCCTCAATCCAGTAACTCAGCCCCTCAATCCAGTAACTCACCCCCTCAATCCACAAACTCACACCCTCAATCCAGTAACTCACCCCCTCAATCCACAAACTCCCCCCCCAATCCAGAAGTTCACCGCCTCAATCCAGTAACTCACCCCCTCAATCCACAAACTCACCCACTCTATCCAGTATCTCACCCCCTCAATCCAGAATCTCACCCCCTCAATCCTAAACTCACCCCCTCAATCCAGTAACTCACCCCCTCCATCCAGTATCTCACCCCCTCAATCCAGAAACTCACCCCCTCCATGCACTATCTCACCCTCTCAATCCACAAACTCACCCACTCCATCCAGAAACTCACCCCCTCAATCCAGTATCTCACTCCCTCAATCCACATATTCACCCCCTCAATCCAGAAACTCACTCCGTCCATCCAGTAACTCACCCCCTCAATCCAGTAACTCACCACCTCAATCCCGAAACTCACCCCCTCAATCCACATACTCACCCCCTCAATCCACAAACTCACCCCCCTCAATCCACATACTCACCCCCTCAATCCACAAACTCACCCCCTCGATCCAGGAACTCACCCCCTCAATCCAGTAACTCACCCCCTCCATCCAGTAACTCACCTCTTCAATCCACAAACTCACCCCCTCAATCCTGTAACTCATCCCCTCAATCCAGTAACTCACCCCTTCCATCCACAAACTCACCCCCAAAATCCAGTAACTCACCCCCTCAATCCAGTTACTCACCCCCTCAATCCAGAAACTCACCCCCTCAATCCAGTAACTCTCCCCCTCCATCCAGTAACTCACCCCCTCAATCCAGTAACTCACCCCCTCAATCCACAAACTCACCCCCTCAATCCAGTAACTCACCCCCTCCATCCACCAACTCACCCCCTCAATCCACAAACTCACCCCCTCAATCCACAAACTCCCCCCCCCAATCCAGAAGTTCACCCCCTCAATCCAGTAACTCACCCCCTCAATCCACAAACTCACCCACTCTATCCAGTATCTCACCCCCTCAATCCAGAATCTCACCCCCTCAATCCTGAACTCACCCCCTCAATCCAGTAACTCACCCCCTCCATCCAGTATCTCACCCTCTCAATCCAGAAACTCACCCCCTCAATCCAGTAACTCACCCCCTCCATGCACTATCTCACCCTCTCAATCCACAAACTCACCCACTCCATCCAGAAACTCACCCCCTCAATCCAGTATCTCACTCCCTCAATCCACAAATTCACCCCCTCAATCCAGAAACTCACTCCGTCCATCCAGTAACTCACCCCCTCAATGCAGTTACTAACCCCCTCAATCCAGTAACTCACCCCCTCAATCCTGTACCTCACCCCCTCAATCCACAAACTCACCCCCTCCATCCACAAAATCACCCCCTCCATCCACAAACTCACCCCCTCAATCCAGAAACTCACCCCCTCAATCCAGTAACTCACCCCCTCAATCCAGTAACTCACCCCCTCAATCCAGTAACTCACCCCCTCAATCCAGTAACTCACCCCCTCAATCCACAAACTCACCCCCTCAATCCAGTAACTCACCCCCTCCATCCACCAACTCACCCCCTCAATCCACAAACTCACCCCCTCAATCCACAAACTCACCCCCTCAATCCAGTAACTCACCCCCTCAGTCCAGTAACTCACCCCCTCAATCCAGTAACTCACCCACTTCATCCAGTAACTCACTCCCTCAATCCACAAACTCACCCCCTCAATCCAGTAATTCACCCCCTCAATCCAGTAACTCACCCCCTCTATCCACAAACTCACCCCCTCAATCCAGTAACTCACCCCCTCAGTCCAGTAACTCACCCCCTCAATCCAGTAACTCACCCACTTCATCCAGTAACTCACTCCCTCAATCCACAAACTCACCCCCTTAATCCAGTAACTCTCCCCCTCCATCCACAAACTCACGCCCTCAATCCACAAACTCACCCCCTCAATCCACAAACACCCCCTCAATCCAGTAACTCACCCCCTCAATCCAGTAACTCCCCCCCTCAATCCAGTAACTCACCCCCTCAATCCAGTAACTCAACCCCTCCATCCACAAACTCACCCCCTCAATCGAGTAACTCACCCCCTCAATCCACAAACTCACCCCCTCAATCCAGTAACTCACCCCCTCAGTCCAGTAACTCATCCGCTCAATCCAGAATCTCACCCCCTCAATCCTGAAACTCACCCCCTCAATCCAGTAACTCACCCCCTCCGTCCAGTATCTCACCCACTCAATCCACAAACTCACCCCCTCAATCCAGTAACTCACCCCCTCAATCCAGTTGCTCACCCCCTCAATCCAGAAACTCACCCCCTCAATCCAGAAACTCACCCCCTCCATCCAGTAACTCACCCCCTCAATCCAGTAACTCACCCCCTCAATCCAGTAACTCAACCCATCTGTCCAGTAAGTCACACCCTCCATCCAGTAACTCACCCCCTCCATCCACCAACTCACCCCCTCAATCCACAAACTCACCCCCTCAATTCAGTAACTCACCCCCTCAATCCACAATCTCACCTCCTCAATCCACAAACTCACCCCCTCAATCCAGTAACTCACCTCCTCAATCCACAAACTCACCCCCTCAATCCACAAACTCACCCCCTCAATCCAGTAACTCACCCCCTCAATCCAGTAATTCACCCCCTCAATCCACAAACTCACACCCTCAATCCACAAACTCACCCCCTCCATCCACAAACTCACCCCCTCCATCCACAAACTCACCCCCTCCATCCACAAACTCACCTCCTCAATCCACAAACTCACCCACTCAATCCAGTAACTCACCCCCTCAATCCACAAACTCACCCCCCTCAATGCACAAACTCACCCCCTCAATCCAGAAACTCACTCCCTCAATCCAGAATCTCACCTCCTCAATCCAGTAACTCACCCCTCCATCCACAAACTCACCCCCTCAATCCGGTATCTCACCCCTCAATCCGGTAACTCACCCCCTCCATCCACAAACTCACCCCCTCAATCCACAAATTCACCCCCTCAATCCAGCAACTCACCCCCTCAATCCACAAACTCACCCCCTCAATCCACAAACTCAGCCCCTCAATCCAGTAACTCACACCCTCAATCCAGTAACTCAGCCCCTCAATCCAGTAACTCACCCCCTCCATCCACAAACTCACCCCCTCCATCAACAAACTCACCCCCTCAATCCACAAACGCACCCCCTCAATCCAGTAACTCACACCCTCAATCCAGTAACTCACCCCCTCAATCCAGTATCTCACCCCCTCAATCCACAAACTCAGCCCCTCAATCCACAAACACACCCCTCAATCCAGTAACTCGCCCCCTCAATCCAGAAACTCACCACCTCAATCCAGTAACTCACCCCCTCAATCCAGTAACTCACCCCCTCCATCCAGTAACTCACCCCCTCAATCCACATACTCACCCCCTCAATCCAGAAACTCAACCCCTCCATCCAGTAACTCAACCCCTCAATCCAGTAACTCACCCCCTCAATCCAGTAACTCAACCCTCCATCCACATACTCACCCCCTCAATCCAGAAACTCACCCCCTCAATCCAGTAACTCACCCCCTCCATCCAGTAACTCACCCCCTCCATCCAGTAACTCACTCCCTCCATCCAGTAACTCACCCCCTCCATCCAGTAACTCACCCCCTCAATCCAGAAACTCACCCCCTCAATCCAGTAACTCACCCCCTCCATCCAGTAACTCAACCCCTCAATCCAGTAACTCACCCCCTCAATCCAGTAACTCAAACCCTCCATCCACAAACTCACCCGCTCAATCCAGTAACTCACCCCCTCAATCCAAAAACTCACCCCCTCAATCCAGTAACTCACCCCCTCAATCCTGTAACTCACCCCCTCAGTCCAGTAACTCACCCCCTCAATCCAGTAACTCACCCCCTCAATCCAGTAACTCAAACCCTCCATCCACAAACTCACCCCCTCAATCCACAAACTCACCCCCTCAATCCAGTAACTCACCCCCTCAATCCAGTAACTCACCCCCTCAATCCAGTAACTCACCCCCTCCATCCAGTAACTCACCCCCTCAATCCACAAACTCACCCCCTCAATCCAGTAACTCACCCCCTCAATCCAGTAACTCACCCCCTCAATCCACAAACTCACCCCCTCAATCCACAAATTCACCCCCTCAATGCAGTTACTCACCCCCTCAATCCAGTAACTCACCCCCTCAATCCTGTACCTCACCCCCTCATTCCACAAACTCACCCCCTCAATCCTGTAACTCACCCCCTCAATCCACAAACTCACCCCCTCCATCCACAAACTCACCCCCTCCATCCACAAACTCGCCCCCTCCATCCACAAACTCACCCCCTCAATCCACAAACTCACCCACTCAATCCAGTAACTCAGCCCCTCAATCCAGTAACTCACCCCCTCAATCCACAAACTCACACCCTCAATCCAGTAACTCACCCCTCAATCCACAAACTCACCCCCTCAATCCAGTAACTCACCCCCTCCATCCACCAACTCACCCCCTCAATCCACAAACTCACCCCCTCAATCCACAAACTCACCCCCTCATTCCAGTAACTCACCCCCTCAGTCCATCTACTCACACCCTCAATCCAGTAACTCACCCACTTCATCCAGTAACTCACTCCATCAATCCACAAACTCACCCCCTCAATCCAGTAATTCACCCCCTCAATCCAGTAACTCACCCCCTCAATCCACTAACTCACCCCCTCAATCCACAAACTCCCCCTTCAATCCAGTAACTCACCCCCTCAATCCACAAACTCACCCCCTCAATCCACAAACTCACCCCTCAATGCAGTTACTCACCCCCTCAATCCAGTAACTCACCCCCTCAATCCTGTACCTCACCCCCTCAATCCACAAACTCACCCCCTCAATCCAGTAACCCACCCCCTCAATCCACAAACTCACCCCCTCAATCCACAAACTCACCCCCTCCATCCACAAACTCACCCCCTCCATCCACAAACTCACCCCCTCAATCCACAAACTCACCCACTCAATCCAGTAACTCAGCCCCTTAATCCAGTAACTCACCCCCTCAATCCACAAAGTCACACCCTCAATCCAGTAACTCACCCCCTCAATCCACAAACTCATCCCCTCAATCCAGTCACTCACCCCCTCCATCCACAAACTCACCCCCTCCATCAACAAACTCACCCCCTCAATCCACAAACTCACCCCCTCAATCCAGTATCTCAGCCCCTCAATCCAGTAACCCACCCCCTCAATCCAGAAACTCACACCCTCAATCCCGTAACTCACCCCCTCAATCCACAAACTCATGCCCTTAATCCAGTAACTCACCCCCTCCATCCACAAACTCACCCCCTCCATCAACAAACTCACCCCCTCAATCCACAAACTCACCCCCTCAATCAAGTAACTCACCCTCTAAATCCAGTTACTCACTCCCTCCATCCAGTAAGTCACCCCCTTAATCCAGTAACTCACCCCCTCAATCTTGTAACTCAGCCCTCCATCCAGTCACTCACCCCCTCAATCCAGTAACTCACCCTCTAAATCCAGTTACTCACTCCCTCCATCCAGTAAGTCACCCCCTTAATCCAGTAACTCACCCCCTCAATCTTGTAACTCACCCCCTCCATCCAGTAACTCACCCCCTCAATCCAGTAACTCACCCTCTAAATCCAGTTACTCACTCCCTCCATCCAGTAAGTCACCCCCTTAATCCAGTAACTCACCCCCTCAATCTTGTAACTCACCCCCTCAATCCATTAACTCACCCCCTCAATCCACAAACTCACCCCCTCAATCCATTAACTCACCCCCTCAATCCAGTAACTCACTCCCTCAATCCACAAATTCACCCCCTCAATCCAGAAACTCACTCCCTCCATCCAGTAACACACCCCCTCCATCCAGTAACTCACCCCCTCCATCCAGTTACTCACCCCCTCCATCCAGTAACTCACACCCTCCATCCAGTAACTCACCCCCTCAATCCAGTAACTCACCCCCTCAATCCAGTAACTCAAACCCTCCATCCACAAACTCACACGCTCAATCCAGTAACTCACCCCCTCAATCCAAAAACTCACCCCCTCAATCCAGTAACTCACCCCCTCAGTCCAGTAACTCACCCTCTCAATCCAGTAACTCACCCCCTCAATCCAGTAACTCAAACCCTCCATCCACAAACTCACCCCCTCAATCCACAAACTCCCCCCCAATCCAGTAACTCACCCCCTCAATCCAGTAACTCACCCCCTCAATCCAGTAACTCAGCCCCTCAATCCAGTAACTCACCCCCTCAATCCACAAACTCACACCCTCAATCCAGTAACTCACCCCCTCAATCCACAAACTCCCCCCCCAATCCAGAAGTTCACCGCCTCAATCCAGTAACTCACCCCCTCAATCCACAAACTCACCCACTCTATCCAGTATCTCACCCCCTCAATCCAGAATCTCACCCCCTCAATCCTAAACTCACCCCCTCAATCCAGTAACTCACCCCCTCCATCCAGTATCTCACCCTCTCAATCCAGAAACTCACCCCCTCCATGCACTATCTCACCCTCTCAATCCACAAACTCACCCACTCCATCCAGAAACTCACCCCCTCAATCCAGTATCTCACTCCCTCAATCCACATATTCACCCCCTCAATCCAGAAACTCACTCCGTCCATCCAGTAACTCACCCCCTCAATCCAGTAACTCACCACCTCAATCCCGAAACTCACCCCCTCAATCCACATACTCACCCCCTCAATCCACAAACTCACCCCCTCAATCCACATACTCACCCCCTCAATCCACAAACTCACCCCCTCGATCCAGGAACTCACCCCCTCAATCCACATACTCACCCCCTCAATCCACAAACTCACCCCCTCGATCCAGGAACTCACCCCCTCAATCCAGTAACTCACCCCCTCCATCCAGTAACTCACCTCTTCAATCCACAAACTCACCCCCTCAATCCTGTAACTCATCCCCTCAATCCAGTAACTCACCCCTTCCATCCACAAACTCACCCCCAAAATCCAGTAACTCACCCCCTCAATCCAGTTACTCACCCCCTCAATCCAGAAACTCACCCCCTCAATCCAGTAACTCACCCCCTCCATCCAGTAACTCACCCCCTCAATCCAGTAACTCACCCCCTCAATCCACAAACTCACCCCCTCAATCCAGTAACTCACCCCCTCCATCCACCAACTCACCCCCTCAATCCACAAACTCACCCCCTCAATCCACAAACTCACCCCCTCAATCCGGTAACTCACCCCCTCAGTCCAGTAACTCACCCCCTCAATCCAGTAACTCACCCACTTCATCCAGTAACTCACTCCCTCAATCCACAAACTCACCCCCTCAATCCAGTAATTCACCCCCTCAATCCAGTAACTCACCCCCTCAATCCAGTAACTCACCCCCTCAATCCACAAACTCACCCCCTCAATCCAGTAACTCACCCCCTCAATCCACAAACTCACCCCCTCAATCCACAAATTCACCCCCTCAATGCAGTTACTCACCCCCTCAATCCAGTAACTCACCCCCTCAATCCTGTACCTCACCCCCTCATTCCACAAACTCACCCCCTCAATCCTGTAACTCACTCCCTCAATCCACAAACTCACCCCCTCCATCCACAAACTCACCCCCTCCATCCACAAACTCACCCCCTCCATCCACAAACTCACCCCCTCAATCCACAAACTCACCCACTCAATCCAGTAACTCAGCCCCTCAATCCAGTAACTCACCCCCTCAATCCACAAACTCACACCCTCAATCCAGTAACTCACCCCCTCAATCCACAAACTCATCCCCTCAATCCAGTCACTCACCCCCTCCATCCACAAACTCACCCCCTCCATCCACAAACTCACCCCCTCCATCAACAAACTCACCCCCTCAATCCACAAACTTACCCCCTCAATCCAGTAACTCAGCCCCTCAATCAAGTAACTCACCCCCTCAATCCACAAACTCACACCCTCAATCCAGTAACTCACCCCCTCAATCCACAAACTCATCCCCTTAATCCAGTAACTCACCCCCTCCATCCACAAACTCACCCCCTCCATCAACAAACTCACCCCCTCAATTCACAAACTCACCCCCTCAATCCAGTAATTCACCCTCTAAATCCAGTTACTCACTCCCTCCATCTAGTAAGTCACCCCCTCCATCCAGTAACTCACCCCCTCAATCCAGTAACTCACCCTCTAAATCCAGTTACTCACTCCCTCCATCCAGTAAGTCACCCCCTTAATCCAGTAACTCACCCCCTCAATCTTGTAACTCACCCCCTCCATCCAGTAACTCACCCCCTCAATCCAGTAACTCACCCTCTAAATCCAGTTACTCACTCCCTCCATCCAGTAAGTCACCCCCTTAATCCAGTAACTCATCCCCTCAATCTTGTAACTCACCCCCTCAATCCATTAACTCACCCCCTCAATCCACAAACTCACCCCCTCAATCCATTAACTCACCCCCTCAATCCAGTAACTCACTCCCTCAATCCACAAATTCACCCCCTCAATCCAGAAACTCACTCCCTCCATCCAGTAACTCACCCCCTCAATCCACAAACTCACCCCCTCAATCCAGAAACTCACCCCCTCAATCCACAAACTCACCCCCTCAATCCACATACTCACCACCTCAATCCACAAATTCACCCCCTCGATCCAGTAACTCACCCCCTCAATCCAGGATCTCACCCCCTCCATCCAGTAACTCACCTCTTCAATCCACAAACTCACCCCCTCAATCCAGTAACTCATCTCCTCAATCCAGTAACTCACCCCCTCCATCCACAAACTCACCCCCTCAATCCATTAACTCACGCTCTCAATCCAGAAACTCACTCCCTCCATCCAGTAACTCACCCCCTCAATCCTGTAACTCACCCCCTCAATCCAGTAACTCATCCCCTCAATCCACAAACTCACTCCCTCAATCCACAAACCCAGACCCTCAATCCACAAACTCACCCCCTCGATCCAGTAACTCCCCCCTCAATCCAGTAACTCAATCTCTCCATCCAGTAACTCATCCCCTCTATCCAGTAACTCACCCCCTCAATCCACAAACTCACCCCCTCAATCCATTAACTCACGCCCTCAATCCAGAAACTCACTCCCTCCATCCAGTAACTCACCCCCTCAATCCTGTAACTCACCCCCTCAATCCAGTAACTCACCCCTTCAATCCACAAACTCACTCCCTCAATCCACAAACTCACCCCCTCCATCCACAAACTCACCCCCTCCATCCACAAACTCACCCCCTCCATCCACAAACTCACCCCCTCAATCCACAAACTCACCCACTCAATCCAGTAACTCAGCCCCTTAATCCAGTAACTCACCCCCTCAATCCACAAAGTCACACCCTCAATCCAGTAACTCACCCCCTCAATCCACAAACTCATCCCCTCAATCCAGTCACTCACCCCCTCCATCCACAAACTCACCCCCTCCATCAACAAACTCACCCCCTCAATCCACAAACTCACCCCCTCAATCCAGTATCTCAGCCCCTCAATCCAGTAACCCACCCCCTCAATCCACAAACTCACACCCTCAATCCCGTAACTCACCCCCTCAATCCACAAACTCATGCCCTTAATCCAGTAACTCACCCCCTCCATCCACAAACTCACCCCCTCCATCAACAAACTCACCCCCTCAATCCACAAACTCACCCCCTCAATCAAGTAACTCACCCTCTAAATCCAGTTACTCACTCCCTCCATCCAGTAAGTCACCCCCTTAATCCAGGAACTCACCCCCTCAATCTTGTAACTCAGCCCTCCATCCAGTCACTCACCCCCTCAATCCAGTAACTCACCCTCTAAATCCAGTTACTCACTCCCTCCATCCAGTAAGTCACCCCCTTAATCCAGTAACTCACCCCCTCAATCTTGTAACTCACCCCCTCCATCCAGTAACTCACCCCCCTCAATCCAGTAACTCACCCTCTAAATCCAGTTACTCACTCCCTCCATCCAGTAAGTCACCCCCTTAATCCAGTAACTCACCCCCTCAATCTTGTAACTCACCCCCTCAATCCATTAACTCACCCCCTCAATCCACAAACTCACCCCCTCAATCCATTAACTCACCCCCTCAATCCAGTAACTCACTCCCTCAATCCACAAATTCACCCCCTCAATCCAGAAACTCACTCCCTCCATCCAGTAACACACCCCCTCCATCCAGTAACTCACCCCCTCCATCCAGTTACTCACCCCCTCCATCCAGTAACTCACACCCTCCATCCAGTAACTCACCCCCTCAATCCAGTAACTCACCCCCTCAATCCAGTAACTCAAACCCTCCATCCACAAACTCACACGCTCAATCCAGTAACTCACCCCCTCAATCCAAAAACTCACCCCCTCAATCCAGTAACTCACCCCCTCAGTCCAGTAACTCACCCTCTCAATCCAGTAACTCACCCCCTCAATCCAGTAACTCAAACCCTCCATCCACAAACTCACCCCCTCAATCCACAAACTCCCCCCCAATCCAGTAACTCACCCCCTCAATCCAGTAACTCACCCCCTCAATCCAGTAACTCAGCCCCTCAATCCAGTAACTCACCCCCTCAATCCACAAACTCACACCCTCAATCCAGTAACTCACCCCCTCAATCCACAAACTCCCCCCCCAATCCAGAAGTTCACCGCCTCAATCCAGTAACTCACCCCCTCAATCCACAAACTCAACCACTCTATCCAGTATCTCACCCCCTCAATCCAGAATCTCACCCCCTCAATCCTAAACTCACCCCCTCAATCCAGTAACTCACCCCCTCCATCCAGTATCTCACCCTCTCAATCCAGAAACTCACCCCCTCCATGCACTATCTCACCCTCTCAATCCACAAACTCACCCACTCCATCCAGAAACTCACCCCCTCAATCCAGTATCTCACTCCCTCAATCCACATATTCACCCCCTCAATCCAGAAACTCACTCCGTCCATCCAGTAACTCACCCCCTCAATCCAGTAACTCACCACCTCAATCCCGAAACTCACCCCCTCAATCCACAAACTCACCCCCTCAATCCACAAACTCACCCCCTCAATCCACATACTCACCCCCTCAATCCACAAACTCACCCCCTCGATCCAGGAACTCACCCCCTCAATCCAGTAACTCACCCCCTCCATCCAGTAACTCACCTCTTCAATCCACAAACTCACCCCCTCAATCCTGTAACTCATCCCCTCAATCCAGTAACTCACCCCTTCCATCCACAAACTCACCCCCAAAATCCAGTAACTCACCCCCTCAATCCAGTTACTCACCCCCTCAATCCAGAAACTCACCCCCTCAATCCAGTAACTCTCCCCCTCCATCCAGTAACTCACCCCCTCAATCCAGTAACTCACCCCCTCAATCCACAAACTCACCCCCTCAATCCAGTAACTCACCCCCTCCATCCACCAACTCACCCCCTCAATCCACAAACTCACCACCTCAATCAACAAACTCACCCCCTCAATCCGGTAACTCACCCCCTCAGTCCAGTAACTCACCCCCTCCATCCAGTAACTCACCTCTTCAATCCACAAACTCACCCCCTCAATCCTGTAACTCATCCCCTCAATCCAGTAACTCACCCCTTCCATCCACAAACTCACCCCCAAAATCCAGTAACTCACCCCCTCAATCCAGTTACTCACCCCCTCAATCCAGAAACTCACCCCCTCAATCCAGTAACTCACCCCCTCCATCCAGTAACTCACCCCCTCAATCCAGTAACTCACCCCCTCAATCCACAAACTCACCCCCTCAATCCAGTAACTCACCCCCTCCATCCACCAACTCACCCCCTCAATCCACAAACTCACCCCCTCAATCCACAAACTCACCCCCTCAATCCGGTAACTCACCCCCTCAGTCCAGTAACTCACCCCCTCAATCCAGTAACTCACCCACTTCATCCAGTAACTCACTCCCTCAATCCACAAACTCACCCCCTCAATCCAGTAATTCACCCCCTCAATCCAGTAACTCACCCCCTCAATCCAGTAACTCACCCCCTCAATCCACAAACTCACCCCCTCAATCCAGTAACTCACCCCCTCAATCCACAAACTCACCCCCTCAATCCACAAATTCACCCCCTCAATGCAGTTACTCACCCCTCAATCCAGTAACTCACCCCCTCAATCCTGTACCTCACCCCCTCATTCCACAAACTCACCCCCTCAATCCTGTAACTCACCCCCTCAATCCACAAACTCACCCCCTCCATCCACAAACTCACCCCCTCCATCCACAAACTCACCCCCTGCATCAACAAACTCACCCCCTCAATCCACAAACTTACCCCCTCAATCCAGTAACTCAGCCCCTCAATCAAGTAACTCACCCCCTCAATCCACAAACTCACACCCTCAATCCAGTAACTCACCCCCTCAATCCACAAACTCATCCCCTTAATCCAGTAACTCACCCCCTCCATCCACAAACTCACCCCCTCCATCAACAAACTCACCCCCTCAATTCACAAACTCACCCCCTCAATCCAGTAATTCCCCCTCTAAATCCAGTTACTCACTCCCTCCATCTAGTAAGTCACCCCCTCCATCCAGTAACTCACCCCCTCAATCCAGTAACTCACCCTCTAAATCCAGTTACTCACTCCCTCCATCCAGTAAGTCACCCCCTTAATCCAGTAACTCACCCCCTCAATCTTGTAACTCACCCCCTCCATCCAGTAACTCACCCCCTCAATCCAGTAACTCACCCTCTAAATCCAGTTACTCACTCCCTCCATCCAGTAAGTCACCCCCTTAATCCAGTAACTCATCCCCTCAATCTTGTAACTCACCCCCTCAATCCATTAACTCACCCCCTCAATCCACATACTCACCCCCTCAATCCAGTAACTCACCCCTCAATCCAGTAACTCACCCCCTCATTCACAAACTCACCCCCTCAATCCAGATACTCACTCCCCTCATCCAGTAACTCACCCCCTCAAATCACAAACTCACCCCTCAATCCAGAAACTCACCCCCTCAATCCACAAACTCACCCCCTCAATCCACTTACTCACCCCCTCAATCCAAAACTCACCCCTCAATCCAGTAACTCACCCCTCAATCCAGTCTCTCACCCCTCAATCCAGTAACTCACCTCTTCAATCCACAAACTCACCCCCTCAATCCAGTAACTCACCCCCTCAATCCAGTAACTCCCCCTCCATCCACAAACTCCCCCCTCAATCCATTAACTCACCCCTCAATCCAGAACTCACCCCTCCATCCAGTAACTCACCCCCTCAATCCTGTAACTCACCCCCTCAATCCAGTAACTCACCCCTCAATCCACAAACTCACCTCCCTCAATCCAAAAACCCACCCCCTCATCACAAACTCACCCCTCAATCCTGTAACTCCCCCTCAATCCAGTAACTCACCCCTCCATCCAGTAACTCATCCCCTCAATCCAGTAACTCACCCCCTCAATCCACAAACTCACCCCTCAATCCATTAACTCACCCCTCAATCCAGAAACTCACCCCTCCATCCAGTAACTCACCCCTCAATCCAGTAACTCACCCCCTCAATCCAGTAACTCACCCCT